>NW_026251410.1:0-406944 GCF_025118155.1 Cokeromyces recurvatus | reverse complement strand
TGATAGTAGCTATATAATAATAAATTAATAGATATATACCGTATAAAAGTAACTATATAATTGATATTTTTACTGAAAATGCATAAAATGCATATAATAGAATTAATAATAAGCATATAAGCCAGTTTTAGCTAATTGTAGCTAATTGTAACTAGTGTTATTATGCTTTGATTGAGATTAATTCATTAGTATATTCCAATAATAGCTCAAATACATATTTAGTATACATATAAATATGTTATGCTATTTCATTACAAAAGACTACTGTTATTTATAGAAAAAAAAAAAAAAAAAAGGAGTGGTTACATACATATATGAGTAATAGCAGCAGCAGTATTAATGGTAATAGTGGTGACGTGTGGGTGGGTGGTATGTAGCTAAATTATAGGTATAAAGAATTTAAATTCCAGATACAGTCAACCGGGTTTTTGAGATTCCAATTCGATTTCGCACCTTATTCAAGTTGCCATGAGGTCGTGTAATCGAATTGGGGTTGATGAAGGTTTACCCCGCTGGCGCCACAAAAACTTTTGTAATTTTTATTTTTTTTTTTTTTTCTAACACTACCACTACCACTACCACTACCACTATTATCATTATTATTATTATTACTTGTATTTTAACTAAACTGTTATATTACATATCTAAGCATAATTAATTGTATTATACACCATATAATATTTGGTGCTGGCAATAATAAACTTGCATCATCTTTTTTCTATCATTCATAATATTAATTTAGTCTAATATTAATAATTGTTCATTGTTCATTCATTCATTCATTCATTCTACTATATAGTATATATATGCTCTAAGATAACATAAAATATCATAATATAACGTATCATATCATAACATATTATAATACAATACAATACAATACAATACAATATAATATAATATAATACAATACAATACAACATAATACAACATAGTAAGCTCTATTCCTCTATTTTAACCTGTCCTTTGCAATCTTATTCTATTTTGTCTTATTTTAGTTTTATTTTAGTTTTATTCTATTTTTTTTTTCTATCTTCTTCTTCTTCTACCTTCCTTCCTTCCTTCCTTCCTTCATTCATTCATTCATTCATTCTTTCCTTCCTTCTATATTAAGTTAAATTTGGGGCGGAGCGCGAAATGTGATTTTTGTAAACTCCGCGGTTTCATTTTTAGGAATATATCTTAATAGTTTATTATATGTATATGCTATGGTATGTATTGCATATTGTTTGCTTATTAATATATTGCTTAAATTCATTTTATTTTGAAATTTCTTCTATATACAACTGTTTCTATATGCTTTATTTCCTTTTGTGTATTGTCGGCGATTATAAATGTGTCCGCTGTTCTTCAATTTATTTGTACATAAAAGGTATTGCAGTGTGTCACTACAATGTCTCACTACAGCGCCTCAACTATTTTAGAATTAATATTTTTTTTTCTTTTTTTTATTGTTGTTGTTGTTGATTAGGCTAATAATCATAAAACCATTCATCAACAATAAGATTTTTAATTGGATGCTAATATAATGTAAATTGTAAAAAGGAGAAGAAATATCTGTATTTAAGGAAAATAATTTACAGTAACTCACAAAAGTGTGGCAATGTTCCAGAATTTTAGATAATTTAAGCAAATCCGCAATAACAAATGGTCTATTTATTAAGTAAAGTACTATATAGCATATACTAGCAGAAAGACAGAAGTCTCCTCTTTTTTATGATACTCATAGCATATATGCACATATGATGTTTCTACTTTAAAAATCATGTCAAAAGTTACATATATATAAGTTTTATGCAAATATATATATATATTTTTTTTGAGAAATGAAATAAATAATGTACCTTCAATGTTTATTACTTCTTTTACACGTCGTGGCATGCTTTCTCTGTGTTTTAAGCATAGTTCTGCTGTAACTTCATTGTACCAAACATCAGTAACTCGCTCCCGTAACTCATCCATGTTTTTTGGTGTCCTATCATAGGCAGCAAGCTTGTACTTCAAATAAAACCAAAAGTTTTCAATTGGATTTAAATCAGGTGGGTATCGTGGTCATTGAAGGACATTTATTTTATTTTTCTTGAACCAATTTGTTGTGTATTTGGATGTATGCTTCGGATCATTGTCTTGTTGAAGGATTGCAGCTTTCTTACAAAGTTGACGGCCCTTAAAAATATCATATCGTTGACCACGTAAGTTCCGGACAGTGTCCACTGCAGTGATAAAATGACCAGTATAAAAAGATCGCGCAATCAATCCTCCAAGTAATGGGCTAATATTCTTTGGTCTACCTTCTTTTACATTAATCTCAATTTGGTTTTCTTTGTCAATTCTGCCTATTGTCCTAGTTGACATGCCCATTGCCTTAGAAATATCCCTATAAGATTCCTTAGCATTAAGTTTTTCTAAAATATTCATCTTTTTATCATAGGAATTGGTCTCGTTCTAATGTATGTAATGATCTATGTGTTAATGGGAATGATGCACAAATGTTGTTCAGATTAGTAATGAATCTGAGAGAAAAACGATATTAAATAAGAAGTAAATCTTTTTGTTAATTCAATAATGATATTAAATGATTTAAAATTAAAATTAAAAAAAAAATAGATAAAGAAAAAAATATTATACAACGAAATGGCTAAATCGTATAAAATGACATGATTTGTTGTCGAAATGAACATTCACGCATTTGAATGAGGGTTAAGAAGCCATAAAAATAATGTAAATGTTGTCAATTTTCTATTAAAAAAATACTTTTATTAATGTATCTTTATTCATTTATGTTGTGCATTAAGGAAAGCCAAAAATCATAAAGCATTACCACACTTTTGTGAGTCACTGTATGTATGACTCATGGATAATTATGTAATTGAATGCACCAGTCATAATCCTGTTTGAATTATGTATACAATTATTATTATTGCTCGAACATTCTAACAATGACTATTATTAAAACTGAATATAGAATGAATATTATGCTGTGGAATATAATATACTAGTTTTATTTGAATAACCTCTTCACTATATAATAAATGATGGCTTATTTCTATAAACTTGGTTATAAAGACGACTACAATCATAACACCAGATAGAAATGATGATCGTAAACTGTATGACTTGGTAATTCATAAGCAATTCTATAAATGCATTAACTATTGTCCACAAGAGAAAAGAAATGCAGGTGGCATCTATTGCCGTTTTGGTTTTCCTCATGAACTTTCTGAACACAACTTTTTTTGATGGCAAGAATAGAACAGTATATAAGTGTCATATAAGAGATGCTTACATCAATAATTATAACCCATATTTACTGAAGATGACAAAATTTGCCATGGATATTCAAGTAAATAGCGGCAAAGACGTTTTATATTATTTAGCAAAGTATCTGTCAAAAGTCGATTCTGGAGTTAATTTACAATTTAATATGGAAAACATGCATGATCATATGAAAGATAGAATCGTAAGTGTCGTTGATGCAGCGTATTTTTTATGTGACTGGAATAAACATCGCTGTAGCCGTAGTGTTGTATATATATGTACTGTGTTGTCTGGAAGAGATGAAAGAAGGCAAATACGAAGAGATTTGGATCGTTTAGACGTTGCAGACACCAATATTTACACAAACACTCATGTACAAAAGTATTTAAATAGACATCATCAGCTTGGTAGCTTAACAATGCCAGAATATTTTACTTTATACAAGACTGCAAAAGAGCATGATACATCTGATGAACTCAATGTAGATGGTGAAAAAGAATAAATTGTTAGACTTGATAGACAAAACAAGGGAAGAAGGGAACAAGAGTATTTTGATAAACGTATTATGAAAAATGTCCCTAAAGCATGCACAGATGCATTTGGTATTCGATATGAAGCCCGTAGTCAATCGAGAAAGTTACCATTTTGGAGAACTCATGAATATAGTCAAAGTGATCAAGAAGCATTCTTTTATCAAAGATTACTTTTTTATAAACCAATTCCAAATGAAGATATGTTGGATATATTAAAGCAAAATAACAATGATAGTTGGAGAGATGTATTTTTTGACATCTGTGAAGACAATGATTTCCAAATAACTGAGCAAGAATTGGAAAAAATCAAAAGGTATAAATGCCTGCAAAAAAAAAAAAAAAAAAAAAAAAAAATAACAACAATAACAATAGAGTTTTTGCGATTAACTTTATATACATATATAATCATTTATTTACTTATAGAATTGATCATAGTATGATGATGAATCGCGCAACAAGCAATTTTGGAGATAATAGAAATGAAGAAGAATATATAGAATTATTAGAAAGAATGTTGGAGATGGCTAATGTTGATCAGAGGTCTATCTATGAATTAATAAGTAACAGTCTTGGAATAGATGTTGTTTATGGTGCAGCAGGAACAGGAAAAAGTTTTTTGTTACGTTTACTTTATTATAGATTCAGAACAATGGGATATAACCCAGTTGTATTAGCACCTACAGGTATAGCAGCATGTACAGCAGGAGGTCAAACGATTGACCGATTCTTTGGTTCAACTATGCATTATGATGGATATAATCCTGTTCGCATAGAAGACTATATGAAATCGCATTTAAAGTGAGTATTATTAATTGATGAATGCTCTATGATCAATGTAAATGAGCTTGAAAGAATGTCAGATGAATTAAAAGCTGTTGCAGAGAATCCTGAACCATTCAGATAATTTAAAACTGTTTTCTTTGATGATTTAGCTCAATTACCTCCTATCGAGAGTAATTCGAAAATGTTTAAGGATTGGATGCCTTTAAAGATAAGTAATACTTTTGTTTTAAGAACTCCCCAAAGACAAAATACGGAGAATACCGATTTTTTAAAATTTTTATCATTTTTGCGAGTGAATGATTTTGATAGTGAAAATGGATTTGTCGTGAAATATATTCACGACCAAAAATATTTGGACAGTGATGTACCTGATAATGCATTACGTTTATATGATAGTAATGTAGAAGTAGATAGATACTATAAAGATAGAGTCGCAGTCTGGCTAGGTGAGCTCGTAGTTTTGGAAAGCGATGATATCTGATCAGCAGATGTATTATCTGAAACCCGCTTAGAAAAGGCCTTACATATTAAGGAAGGCGTATCTGTATTACTGACAGAAGATTTGGATGTTGAACAAGGTTGGGTAAATGGCACATAATGTAATATCTATCAGATTGAAGAAGATACTGCTTCTATACAACGATTAAAAGATCGCCAAGTACGTATAATCCATCATGTTACAAGAGAAATACACCGTACAAGCTATTGTTGAAGTCAATTTCCTTTGATGGTTGCTTTTGCAGCCACCACTCATAAAGTTCAAAGCCTAACTGTAGACATTGGAATCGCCATCAGTTTACTTCGTCCCATGAAATTCAACGGTCAATTGTATGTAGCTTGTTCCAGAGTTCGTTGGGGAAATCAACTTTATTTCACATCAACTCAATTGTTAAATCGCATGATATGTGGTTTTGATCAAAACATTGTAGACTTTTTCCGACAATTGTAATTGTGAACCCTAAAAATTCTATTTATTATAACTATAATTGGATTCAATAGTACTTTTATATTATGTGTTTTTTTTAAAAAGAAAAAAAAAGGATCTATTGATCTGCATATTATTGAAAAAGAATATAGAATAATAATCAATAGATGGTTGAAGTCTTTTTTTTTTTCTATTTTTTTTTTATTTTAATATGTTAAGTTTAGAAGGGATGAGGACAAGGATAAAACAAAATCTACTGAGGATGAGGATGAAATTTTTTTTCAGTTAAAAAGAAAAGTAAATAGCCATACGTAAGATTTTTTTACTTATAAGAATAAATAGATATTAGTAAATTATAAACAATATAGAAATGAATGCAAATACAAGTATTTAAGAGCCTTTTTTTTTTAAGTAGATAAAAAACAATAGAAGCAGTTTTTTTTTTATTAACAAATATAAAAAATTAAGGGAACTTTTTAAAATAAGCAGGTAGTATTTTTTATTAAAAAATATGTTATCAAAATTTAAGGACTGGCAATTATAATTACCTTTTTGACTCAAATACAGACACTAATAAAATTAAATATCTAGAACTTATAGTATGCCTTATAATTGACCCGTCTAGACGATTAAATGTCAATAAGTTTGATATTATTTACAGAACGTTATATACAATGTTTTATTTTATATCCAGGCTTCTAGTTTATCCTTTATTATGTAATTCAACTTTTATAATATTACTTATGCTTATATCCAGAGTTTGTTCTATAACAATGTGCTCTTCACTCAATTTTGAAATAACTTTTACTGATTCAGTTACTAAAGCCTAATTATAAATAAATGTTAATAAACATAACTAATATGGAAAATGTATGCTTCAAACCTTTACTCTCCACCAAAACTGTATTAAATTAGGAAGGTGATCATGTTTGTCATCAAAAGTCCGTAATATTTCTAAATTTTCTTCTCTTCATAGCTCATAATATCCTTCTTCTGTAAAGTGGATACTCCAAAGGTGCAACGACATTCCTTTTCAAAATAGTAGACTTAGTTTTGTAAACATAATTAATATATCATTAACGTTACCTTCAGCCTGTAAAAAGTAAATTTTAAAGACTTTGAAACATTCAATCGAGGCAAAGCAAAAAATATCAGCTACTGTTTTCAACATTGTTAAACTGCCGTAAATGCCATTATGATGGTCATAGTTTATCTTGCTTTTTGCTTTATTATTTAATGACCCTGATGATTCCAACAGTAACAGCTCTATTTTTTTCATTCTATAAAGTTTGATAATACCATCAGCTTTGTACTCGCCTTTATCATTATTTCGCGAGTCTAAAGCGTTAAGCTGTCTACTCATTGATTCTAAGTGTGCTTCTCCAGGCTTGAAATTGGCCAAGCAATCATTTAAAGTCACACCTCTTGTAACTGCGATTAGACAAGAATATATAAATAAACTGCTGAATGTTGGTTCACCATTGTAAATATCTTGTTTAGATGTATAGTATTGAAGATTAAATATGATTATATACTAGTCAATAACCAAAATTTAAGTGTTATAGTTTATTCATACGATGCAATAAATAGACTTTTAAGGAAGTTGTAAATTTCTTCATTATCTCTACAGTCATTAGGTATCTTTCTTATCTGTCTTCTAAACAGGATAATATCATCTCTATCGACTACATCATCAATATATGGTACACATTCTGAGGGTATTAGAAATTTTTTACTTTAGTGGTTTTTACAGTATTCATTATATGATACTCTATTCAAATGGGGTCGTGGTGAGACACCTTCACTGCACCTAACAACTCCATGCGCTTCTAAGCTATATGGATGGTAATCGTTTTCTTCTTCCATCAAAAATTTAACAAAATACTTCAAGTCTCCTGTTGCTGTAAAATTGTCATTATCCTCGTCTACTCTATCTGGTTTCACATCTTTCTCAATTTCTTTTCTTTTACCAGAATAGCCGTTATCACCATTAATTATATCACCTATTGTCCCCACATTCCCAGTTATGACAACATGTTGATGATGGGAGGTTTTTCTTTTTTGTGCCGCATTAGCTACAAGATCTTTTATTTCATTCTTAGCAGGAATATCGTCATTAAATTTTGTAACAAATGCTTTTATGTTGTCTGGAATATTTGGTAACTGTACTATCCAATTAAGATTATCCTTAAAGTTGGTTTTTATATTATCGTATTTTTTAAATTTATTCCAATTGTTATGAGTGGCGTTATAGTAGTTCAAAAAATTCCAATTCTGGGCAGAATAGTTATGGAAGAGCCTTTATGAGCCTTTAACTTTGATGGACAATTTGTAAATTTTTTGATCTTCATATAAGCTCATAATTAAGATAATATTCCAAGAAGTGTCTTGCAGTAATTGCGCTACTTTTATAGTGTCAAACATGTATCCATCAGATCACTAACTATAATTTCACTAGGGGCACAGTCATAAGGTCCGTTACCAGCAACAAACTAAGGTTGGATGCTAGATTCCCACATTATTACAAGCAACCTCATCTTCTACCAAATACAAAAAAAAAAGTACTTTTTAATATTTAGTGAGTCAACGAAATTTTATTTACTTTATCCAAGTAGCATTTACAGCGCCTCCAGCGCCAATTGGTGATTTCGTCTTACCAAAATGGCAGTATTGTTATACTCAAATGGCAATATTTTTTTAAGACTCTGCTGACTGGTGACTAAGATATTAAACTTTCACTTTTTTCACATGCTTCATTTATTGGTGAACGCATTAAATGTAATAAAACTATTTAGACCGCTCATAACATATGCCGATATTCATACTAAACTGCACTTATCGCATAATGTATAGAATGCATTATTTTATTCATTCAAGTATTCAATACGCGGGTTTCAACTAGCTAACTAAGTATATTTGTTTTAAACAAGAAACAAATCATGCTATTGTCAATAATTAATTTTACGAGAGAGTTAATGCATGAGGAAGATTTTTTTTTTGCTTTTAAGATAATTTTCAATCGAAAAAATCAGGTAGTTACTCAGTAAAATACTTTTGCTTACGTGTATTTGGTTTCATGAAAAAGAAATAGCTATATATTCATATAGAGCGTTTATTTAGCATTTGATCAAAGTCATAAAAATACTTCTAAGGTGTACTTTGTTGATTTCAATAATCCTTGAACTGGGAGTTTTACTCCAGATAAACTTGACTTTGCACATTCAAATAGACAAGTTGTTTAAGATTATGATGTAGTTGAAAATATTATTCATAGTAACCCAAGAGAGAATAAAACCGTGTTCTTTAGTAGCTTAAACATAGGAGAGACGAGTCCGTACCAGGTTTGGAATTCAGATTGTATACATATAGCCAGTGGATTAAATAGCAGAGAACACCATGTCTAATTAAAAAAGTCAGTTAGTTTTACAAAATAATTATAAGAATAATAATAATAATACTTAGTATGTGAATTTGAGTACCAAACACGAATTTCATAGTAGTTCTAAGACTGACTGAAACAACAAAGTTATAGCCATCTCTGGGTGACAAAGTATCTTAAACCATCTCGGAACTGCCGCGAAACGCAACTCCAGAACTATAGTCCCGCGAAACGAACTATAGATCCTCAAGTTCAGATCAATGACTACGCAACTACACATTCTTTTCCACATGACTTCCAATCGAACATGAAAGTCTAGGAAGGCGGCTTTAAAGACAGCGATGGAAAGCAGAAACTGCTTCTATTCAACATCACTGCAATCTACCCCAGAGCGTAGATTTTGAATCATAGTCCCGCGAAAGTTACTATAAAACCTAAAAAGTACAAGAAATGCAGAATTGTAGCAGCCCAGAGAGGATAAAACCGTGTTCTTTAGTAGCTTAAACAAAGGAAAGACGAGTCCGTACCAGGTTTGGAATTCAGATTGTATACATATAGCCAGTGGATTAAATAGCAGAGAACATCATGTCTAATTAAAAAAGTCTCAAAATAAACGTATTCCTATTCAATACAATTGGAGATTCATTGTTATTAAAACAGATAATTTTATTTAAAATATAAAATATGATAATTACCTATTCAATACAATTAGAGATTTATCGTTATCAGAATAGATAAAGAGCCACAAAAATGTAAAGAATAGATTTTTAAATAAAAAAAATAATTGATTACGTGTATTGTAAATAACTCCTACGTAATATTTTCCCAAATATTATTATATGAAATGAAAGAGCTAATTTGTTACGGATCTTAAAAAAAAAATATTGATGAGACAAAAAAAATAAAATAAAAATAACACACTGTTCACAATCTGAACGACATAAAAAAGAAGATATGTTTTTGTCTAAAGACTAAGAAAAAGGTCATTTAGTCTGGCATATATTTATAATAATTAAATTAGTGGTGAGGAGACTGGTGAGTTTTTTATTTCACAACAATTTTCCTGATTTCAATATAATACACTATTTCCCGAAATTATTGGAAAAAAATAGGCATAAAAATAAAAAAAATAAAAAAAAATTAGGCTCATAAATTATTTTAGAATTGGTTCAAATGTTGGTTGATCAAGTACGCCAAATTATTTATTTCTTTTAAATGGGCTTACGGTCTAAACAATCACTAAATTTTGAAACAGAATACCTACAGAAACCTTGAAGGTCACTGATAAGTACTCTGTTACAAGCATCTTTCTGGTTTCATGAGTTTTTCTTTCAAAAAATAAAAGTAATATCTACGGTCTTCCATTGTATAAACGTTATACTCAAGAGGTCTTTCTTTCTTTGGAATAGCCTCTTTCATGACTGTGTCGTCTGAACTGATTGTTTCAAATTGGAGATCCTTATTCTTAATGTATTTTCAAAGATCTGATAATTTTTTCAAAAAAAAAAATGACTTCTCTTCAACATATGTTGTTGCTTGCTCGCCTTATTCATCAATGATATTACCAGCACCATCTTCATAAAAAATATTCATGCTCATTTGAAGAATAATCTCGAAATAATGGTATATAAAAAAGTAACAACATTTGCCTTTGATAAAATGATCAAAAAATAAGACCAATTGAATTTCAATGAAATGACCAAATAGATTTCAAAAAGTTGTCCCCCTTTTTTTTTAGTAATGGAGTTTGAATATATTTCGATTGTAACAAATAAAAGTGCAATTGAAGACTTTCATAAAACTTCATTTTCTACTTCACCAGACCATGTCATATTTTCAAGAAACTAACCATAAGAATTGGGATTTAGTAGAAGCTATAGAATCAAAATTAAGTAAGAAAACTTTCACTTCATACCAGCAGCTTTTTGATTCTATTCGAAATGATTTGGAACGGTATGACAACAGTACAGCAAACAACTGGAAGCACGACTGGATGGTAAGTTGAGCAACTTTATTACAATTAGGAACTAAACTTGACATGTATTTGTTAGAGAATGACAAGAGAGTACTTATTAAAATTAAACCCTGAGGCTTCTTCATCCTCTTCTTTTCAACCATCGTAAGTACATATACCTATCCCTTCTTATGCAGATCGAAACTAATTCTATGCTATTTTACACAACAATCTTTATTTTTAAGTGTGAATTTTGAAGCAGATATTGCTTCAAGCTCTATTAATAAAATACAAGAAGATTCACATATACATAAAAAGGTAACTATTTGTTTGGTTTTTAAAATGTATCATTTTTACTGACATTAATTTCTGCATAGGCTAAAAGGTGATATACCCTCCATCCTATATATCCTAATTACTGGAGCTAACTTTTAATAAATCTGTAGAAAGAATGACGATACTAGCAGTGAAGATTCAAATAATAAAAAGCAAAAGTATTCGGAAACAAGGTAATCTTTCGATTGTCCCTATAAACTTAAATAACTTGTAGCATTGATGAAGTAGTATTTATTTAGCATGATATCATCAGAAGAACAGTTTGTTTCTTCACAAGAATTGGAATCTTCATTGTACACGATTAATACTGAATCCACTGAAGTAGACTTTGATATAATGATGTTTTATGTAAGTAAATTGGCATTAAAAATAATTTGCGATACTTTATTTATACTGTTAGTTATAGTTTTTTTTTTTTTTCAAAGAGGAAAACTTTAGTAAAGTCTGCTTCAATTTTAGAAATGAATGCTTGCGACAAGAGTTGGTGTTTGAAAAACTGCCTGTTATTAAAAAAATAGTAATAAATCATGTTTACTTAGTTGAACATGATCCAATAAACTCTGTCATTCACGTCCAAAATGATTTTTTTGTACAATTTGGGCTGAATGAAGCATATCCTGTATTGATGAAAGAAGATATAGATGCTATTATTAACATCAGTCAAGTACGTGTAGATAAAAAAAAAAGTACGACATTATTTTTACTAATTAGTTTGATATATCTAATAGAATCTCAATGTTAATGATAAAGAGAATGCAATGAATACAGCATTGCAACACTTGATAAAGGATAATAATAATCCGGTAGCAAAAATTATGTATAATTTGTAAATATCTAACTTTTCCAATTTCTATTCAATAGCACTAAAACAAATCTCTCTTTCATAGGCTTAATAGTTATGATTATGCTGAAAACGTGCATTCAAAAGATGAATCACTTTTTATTGGAAGAGCTTTGGATCCTTTTTTAAATGTTATATTTCCTACTGGTGGTACTATGATTAGAGATGGGTAAGTACTACAATATTTATGATACGAGTAAATGCAAACTCATAACTATCTGCGTTATATAGTCATTTCACAAACTTAATAGGAAACAATGATTTGAAGCCTGATGTTAAGTACAGTGCCAAAATTGGCTTTGATATATTCGATTTTTTAGTATTTGAAGTCAAGTGTCCGAAGTCTGTTGTCAAAGAGGATTTGTTCAAGATTTCTTTGGAGTTACAGATTATGATTAATCGTATGATAGCCAACAAGATCAATAAGCCTGTGGTTTATGGAGTTATTGGACAAGGTAAAGTTATGATCAAAGTATTGCAAAGAGCAAATAACTAACTCTTTAAGAGTAGGTTTTGATTATGACATTTATAGAATGGAACTGGTTGCTCCTTTGGTCTATTTAATGGTTAAGATACGTTCATTTTACCTTCCTCGAAGCATATATGACTTGACATCTACCCTTCCAACTATACCCTCCTTACTGCAACTGAAACAACTCGTTTGCAATCAAGTAGATAAAGCAAGGGAAAATATTGTGTCTGCTGAAAGCGAACAGCGTAGTTGGACGAGGTCCCCTTTGGTTACTTTAAAGTGAATTCTTAAAAAAAAAGTCATTTATTTATAATTAAAAATAGTACACAGACTCGAAACTGTTGTAATAAATTTACTACTGTATATTGAAGTGATTATAACACAGTGCAATATATTCATTAACTTTAATTTGTGTCTGAATCATATTAATAGTTTTGAACAACAAATTTTATTATTTATTCTTAAGCCGTACCTTCTTGTTAATATAAAACTTGAATTTTACTGCCATAAACACTCATCTGACATAAATGGTTTCTATTATTTTAGATATTATATGGTCTTCGGTTTCTTTCAAGAAGCGTGCTTACCGTTTTGGGAATGTAGTTTAGACTTTCAATCCTCAACGCAGTATTATGATATCTTCTAGTCATTCTAAACGACATATTATTCACTATTATAATTAAACGTCATTCTAAGTATTATAATCGCCGTCTAAAGGCACAATATGACAATCACTGACATATAAAAGTGATTAAACAATTTTTTTTTTTTTTTTTTTTGTTTTCTTTGAAAGATAAGACACGAAATTACATTGTGGTTAAGAATAGGAGAGCTTTGGCCTTCCATGGAAGGTGTTTTTTAGTGTAATTTTCCTTTTTTTTTTATTATTTCTATTGAAAACTCTAACTGTGTTCCTTTAACTTTTTGTCAAAACCACTAAACCATGATTGAGGGTCCACTAATTTGCCTAAATGTACTTCAGCATCTACAAGACTGGGAGTCAAGAGAAAGCTTTGCTTTTAGCTGTCGTTCTGTTTATGATACCTGTCTTTCTGAGACTTTACATGTGCCCCAATTGACAATAAATCTGTGTTCACCAAAACCAATAGCCACATTTCAAAGCCTGACTGTTAGATCGCTTACTCTAACCACAGTAGCAGACAACTCATCAATTGTTTCAATCAATCAAATTATTAGTCTTTTAGAAACCATGAGTCGACTACAACAACTAACAATTACAAAGCCATTCAATCACAGAGGTATTAGGAAATTGATTGCTTACCTCAAACCTAATCACTACGGTCTGGAATTATTTGTCCCTGCTTGTAACTTCGTGCAATTTTATCGAAGACTAACAGTCAAACATTCGCCTACTCTTGATCATAAGATTACTTTGTTGCCTATCGATACACTGAGAGACAGTAGTTCTAGCTCTGATGAAGAACAGGACGGTCTAACTAAAAAAGACTATGACGCGTATGAAGTACCTTATGAAGTTGAGAAAGCTATGGTAGGAGTTAGAAAGGCCCTGATGACACAGTATATCACTAGCGGTCGAGCCATGCTGAAACGGCGTCGCGTGTCCAATCCTTTTTACCTTGACCTGCTTATTAAACAGAATATTGTTAACAAATGCTCTACATACCAATTATTGTCTGATAAAAACTCCCCCCCTCTGGACCTTTCATGCCTTCTTACTAAACCTATTGATATTGCTAGTATCGACAACATTATTATACCAGCTGGTATCAAATTCATTGAATCTATTGTGTGCTTTAGAGATAATTGGCTCTTTATTACACAGGTGGACGCTTTTGTTCGGAATGACTTAGACATTGATCCCTGTGCCATGGATACGAAATTAATTAACTATCCGGAAACACCTGTTGCAAGAATAATACAGAAGTCATACAAAAGAAGAACTTGGCATGAAGTAATGTTTTTATACGGTAGATTTGAATTTCTTGTAACTGGGGGGATTTACGGGAATATTCATGATAGCGGTTTAAAGTCTTTTCTTGGTGCCAGCTTCAAAATCAAAACACCAGCCGATGAGGATAGTACAACTTCTAGTACACTATTTTCACAAATTATTCGTGCACCTTCAGGAAATAAATCTGTGCAGTTTAAAAATAAAAATTGATTTAGGCTCAGAAAAAAAATTCATGATTTATTATTGCATGAAGTGCACGAAAAAAGAACAAGAAAACTATATTGGCTTACAGTTCAAACAGTCTTCGAATTTAGCAGCTGAGCATCTGCAGAATCCTTGAAGATCACTCAAAAGGATTCTGTTGCATGCATCCCCAATTCTAGACGACAATGTCTCTTCCTCCAAAAGCTCTTCTCTTTTAAGCTTGCTTTTACATACTGACCAAAATTGTTCAATTGGGTTGAGCTCAGGGGAGTAAGCTGGAAGATAAACACAGCCGTAGCCGCGTTGCTCAATGTATTTTCTGATATCAGCATGCCTGTGAATAGGAGCATTGTCCATAACAATGTAATTGTCCTTAAATTGCTCATGCTGATCCAAAATATCAAGGGTACTTGCAATGAAATTGAAGTAGTGCCCAGTGACAGTTCCGCCTTTGGTATTTTCAGTAGCCTGAGTACTACCTGCTGTCTTTCTCTTCTTCAAAGGGACAGGTGCTCTTGGTCTTCTTACTTTGATGTTTACTACACCATAAGGAGAGATAGCACCCAAAATAGTTGTTGTTTTGGCTTTTGTCTTGGGTACAACTACAACGGCACGGCTTCCTTTTTTTGACCATGCTACAGAGCGCTTCATGTTGATATGGAAAGCTGCCTCGTCAATAAAGACGCAGTTACTCGTGAAATCAAGGTCTGTTTCATTCCACCTTACTACCCAATCATGTCTCTCCTGAATTTTTTCAGGGCTGTTTCGCTCTACTGAGTGGAAGTGTGCTTTCTTCAAACTAATTCTGCACTTTTTGGTCACAAAGTTGTAAAGAGCAGTTTTTGAAATAGATAGGTCCTCAAACTTGCTTGTCAAATTGTCCATCATCTCCTGTAAAACTAAACTTGGCTTATCATCAGTAAGCTCTTTCAAGAATTGTTCATGCTCTTCTCTCAAGATAGGTGGTCTTCCCACAGGTCTGCCACTACCCTTTTTTCTTTCAATCACTTCCTCTGGATTCTGGCTTTCTTTTTTGTACCAACTTTGAGCAGTGGTCTCTGACATTTTAAGGGCTCTAGCTGCTTCTCTTATGCCCATGTTTTTCTCATAAATAAGAAAAAAAATCACTCCTTATCTTCAGGTTTGTAGCGTCTGTAGGTTCTCTTGCCCTTTTCGGATGTTTGGTCATTAGTATTGGACTCCTCAGACAGCTTCTCTTCTTTTTCATGTTCCATTCTCTCAGGTGGCTTTACGTCGAAGTACTGGTTCAAATCCGTTACATTTTCAAGCGGATAAGTTTCATCATCCACTTCCATATCAATCGTAAAAACTTCATTTCCCTGGTCATCTAACATGTTTCCTTTTCCGTCTTCGTGAATAAAAGAGTCCATACTCAATTGAATATAAAGTGAGAAAGAAAGGCTCCTGATACTGCGCGAATTTTTTTTCTTTAATTGCACGAAACTATTTCCTTTTAATGGCCGAAGTTTATTCCTGAGCCTAAATCAATTTTTATTTTTAAACTGCACAAATTTTTTTCCTGAAGATGCACGAATAATTTGTGAAAATAGTGTATATATATTCTTGAATCACCGGTATTAGATGGTATCTACAGAGAAGAACGCCTACTACAAAATTATTCAAGAGGAGCAGCTTGTTACAAATGGGGTATAAGAAGTGCTAGGTTTGTCGCAAAAGGCTTTGGAACCTTAAATCCACTATATACTAATACTACCCCTCTCGAACGTGCTGGGTCACTGATCTTAAGATGTCTAGCGTACAATAATTTCACCACAACTGATCAAGAACAATTAATGGATGATATATATGCTGCTACCGTGATATACTCTCTTAATATTCGTCGCGGTAATGATGATGTTGCTTTTCTTAAATCATTGCAGCAAATGTGTAACGTGAAGTTTAGCATTGTTGTCCGTGCAGCGACCAGGTTGATCAAAGGATTAAACGATTCTCATAAACCTCAAACAATAATGGAAGGCAGATTGGCTACGTCTGTGTTTAAGGATGTTGTAAATTACAGATGTAACGTAGTTCATAATCAAAAGGTTTTGAATGAAACATTCCTTTTATAGTTTTTTTTTTTTTTTTTTTTTTTTTTAATAAGAGCTATTCATTTTATCGTTTAACACACTACTTACATTGAGTCAAAGTACAACAGGTACCAAAATTATGTTTAAAAAAGCAATTACTTAATTAGATTCATTGTGCTGATGAAGGCATTTATTAAAAAAAATAAATAAAAAACAAATAAATAAAAAACAAATAAATAAAAAAAAAAAAAATTGACTTTTATTATTCAATATTTTACAATTTATAAAAAATAAGACCTGATTTAGTTCAAAACCAACTACGATTTTGTTAACAGAATCAACCACGGGAAGGTACAGGTCACTGATCCCAAAAAGAAAGCATTTCCAATTAGAAGTAAAAACAAATAAAAATAAAAACAATTAAAAGTAATAAAAAAAGAGGAGGGGGGGGAGTGGAATGGAAATGCGAAGCTCCGTCGAACATCATATACCAGTCCTAGCAAGCTAACACACCGATATATAACTTCGAATTGGGGAACTTCAGGTAGAAGATCATATTGAATCTGATGCAAAGATCAAGACTCATAGAGGACCACCCATGCAAATGCGAAACTAATCAGCACTTACAATAGGCAACCGCTTGAAATATAAAAAATAAAAAAAAATAAAAATGAAAAAAAGCGGCCATAAAGAAGAAAAAGACCTCTTGGGAAAAAAAATATTTAAACGATTTTGTCATATGTTGTTGCAATATGCATCTCCTTAAATCATCATGCATATTTATGATTGGATAAAAAAAATGACGTAAGCTTTAAATCTTTTTATCTAAAGTTTCTATGTTATCATTTAATGGGATACAAAAGGCCGAACTAGGCGGCTAATGGAACTTTACTAGGTCCCAAGAATTTTCTAATATTCCTGGCCTTTTATTAAGGTCTAAAAAGAAATGTTAATAAATGATAAATATGCTCAATTATATATTTTACCTACCAATCATTTCAATTACTTGCTTGACACTAAGAAATAACAGTTCCAACGAGTTATCAGTTATGATTGACCATTATAATCATTTTTTAACAAAATGATATTTGTTAGGTAACTGAGGCAGATCGAATATCTTGTATAACTTACGATAAAAGAACCCTTCTTTAGCTTGTTATTTCATTCACGTATCCTTGATTTCAATTAGACTAGGTTGAAGGTGTTAACTAACGACTTGAAAAAAGGAGAAGCATTATATTTTACCTAGAATCATAAAGAGTATTTATATTGTTTGAAATAAATAAAAAGAAAGAATAGTAACATTGCCATAAGAGGGACATTATTATAACATCTGTATTGGGACATGATTCAATCTTTAAAATAACACAAGTCAAGTTTTCTTTATCTCTTTTCATTTGCTTTGATTACTTTTACTTAATTCTCCTACTTACTTTATTTAAAAACAAAAGCGATATACGCAACATATGTCAACATCAGATAAAAAAAAAAAGAAAAAGTTCGAGATAAGGACTTTTACTTTCTGTATTACTCGTGAAATGGGTCCCTTGAGATTAATAGCTTGAGTTTTTTTTAGCAAACCTATTGCTTTTCTTAATCGAATATGTAAATTCATTAGATTTTCCTAAAGATCCATATGCACTTGCTCTTCCCTGGTCTGGTCTTTTCTTTGGAAAGGTTCTTACTTATTTTTGTTATAATATTGTTAATGCTTTGAATGTTGGGCTGAATTTTTCTCATCACTTCCTGCACTATCAGTTGGAGATGTTATAAATGCAAAAGATAAGGAAGGAGAAAACAGAAAAGACAAATCTGTGAAAATTCTGTCTATTTCATTAAAAGAAAAATAATACTCTGAAATAATATAGAAAATGACAAGGGCTATTTATATTTTTTTTTGTTGCAAGGTAAGTAATATTAGTAGAAGGGTGATTTGAATAAGTGAATGCTGGTATAGTAAAGCATTATGTCTCCGAGCAACTCTGCTTGAAATAAGGTCTATTTCTGTCTTTATTAGTGAATCATAAATTTATTCAAGGAACTCTATCTAAATTCTCTTGCAACTCTCTTGATCCACTTAATCAAATATTATTAAAACTTTTAATACTTCATTACCTATAACTCTTTTCTAATTCACATCTTATGTCAGTCCTCTTTAACAATTTTTATAAATATCCCATTAATTTAAATTCATAAATAAAGTGATTAACTTTAGAACTATTGTTCGGTCTTGTTGACTTCTTTTGTCTTTTTATTATTTTTATTTGATATTTTACAAGTAAAATCACAGCGCTTAAAAGTAGCTTAATAAATTTAAACTAATATTGATCTTTTGGTAACTCATATTTACTTTAAATTTACTATTTGAATTAAGAAGATTGATGAATTTAATTATATTAAGTGAAAGGAAAGACAGTATGTAAGAAGTCTATATTATGATTACTATTATTATGTATGAGTATACTGATAAAGATAATTCAAGAATGATTTTTATAAGCTTAATTTATTTTGAACAAAATATTATAGAAGTAGTAGTTTAATAGAAGTAGTAGTTCAATAGAAGTAGTAGTTTAATAGAAGTAGCAGTTTAATAGAAGTAGCAAACCAATGGAAGTAGCAATTCAATAGTAGTAGCAGTTCAATAGAAGTAGCAGCAGCAGTAGTATTTCATTTTTTTTTCCCTCATCATTTATAGACTTTAGTAAAAGATATAAAGATATAAAATATAAACGAACCTGATAAAAAAGAAAAAACCTGTTGTCTAAAGTATGAGTGATGTAAAGGCCTTTTTGCTAAATGATACACAGTGGACTTCTTGTAATTCAGAGTTTGTTAGCGGCTTGCGGCATACATATATATATATATATATATATATATATGATATGCTTTTATCCTAATCGACAGAGCTTTCGTGCTCAACTCCTTTTATCCCCCCAGAGAATTGAGGAAATTGTATTTTTTGATAGTTACTTACTTTATTCTACTCTACTACTGCACCAATGTACCTACTATTTTTTTTTTGGACGTACACAGCTTGATAGCCGCCATTGACCATATAAAAACTATTTACAACATAAACAAACTACCTCTGCCTACTGAGACTGTCATGGATAGTATCAAAATTATTCAAGAGGTTCTGGACGGCACGACAACACGAGGAATGGCAGAATTGATAAAGAAGCTCTCTCGTATGTCCTTAACAGAGGACTCCAATGAAACGGAACTCTGCTCTCGTTTTGTTGAACCATTTTTATCTTGACTGTTTGATGACCATGATTAAGATATCTTTTTACAATGGACAAACGAAACAACCTTGGAAGCTAAAAACGAACAGAGCTTGTTGAGCGGGAGGCCTGACTGTTATGACTGTGGTTGTCTTTACAACCAAGTTAATAGAAACAGAAAATCATTTATTAAATAGTAAAAAGTGCATTGTACGTCACAGCATAATGCTTATTATACTACATTCAGTTTTAATAGCGGTCATTGCTAGAGTATTTGAGCATTAAAAAAATAATTATGTTCATTGTATTATGTAATAATAAGAATTTAATAGGGTTATAACTGCTTTATGCAATTACCAAATTATTTATAAGTCATCTATAATGTTGAATATTGTTATGTATTAATATCTCAGAGGATGATAATAATAGTAGTGCATAATTAATTGGTATTGTTATAGCTAAAATATTCACTGTGAATCAATATTAACTCAAGCAGAATTATTCAGGTATAACATTTACACATAATGCTTTATTATACCAGTATTCACTTATCCAAATCACACTTCTACTAATATTACTTACCTTGCAGAAAAAAAAAACTTATAAATAGTCTTTGACATTTTTTCATATTCTTTTTCCTTTTGTACAATTTTTGTATTATCAAATCTTTCACAGGCTTGTCATTTTATCTTTTGTTATCTTACTGCACTCAAAGGAGTATTAATTGTGTAGATATTGTCTATACTCGGAACTAACCTTTGATTCGTACTCATAATTACTTCTATCGTGTAACTCATCAGCAATGTAAAGTAAATAATTCTTAAAAAAGAGTTTGAAGTTGGATTAAAAGTTAATGTATTTCATACTGTTAAGATGAATGTCTACAAGCTAAGGGTTTCAAATGACAATTTTTCTAAAGTTAAAATACATTATATCCAAAAACAAAACCACTTGTAATTTGAAAATATGGAAATATGAATTTATTATGGTTTAAATTGTATAATAGCAACAGCTTTATTGATAATATTAGAGCAAATATAATATAAATATTATACAAACCTGTTCTCACTAGAAGAAAAAAAAATAAAACATAACTGTGAATTTGAATAAAATAGAAAAATTTATTAAGCTAGGATATCAAAATTATTTTTCTACAATATTTGCTTTTTTTCTGGGAGAATCTACGGAATATTTTTCATAGTTTGGAGGAAGAATAATTGGTGCTCCAAATGAACTAGACAAAGGGATTCTTGTACTTTCAATTGTTGTCCAAGTTTGTTCCATGATTAACTTACCAATGTAAGCTACTTCCATAAGAGGACGTAAACGATTTATAAAATTTATTGAATTTGTTGGATACAACATTTGATTCAATCTTCGAACTCTCGTTACATATCCCTGAGGGCAATCCATGTCTAAAAGTTCAAGCTTATTACCTAGTTAAAATAAGAACAGTTACACACGGAACAGTAACTAAAAGAAATATCACAAATGATAAATAAGATTGCTTTAACTTACCATTTATACAATATCCTATTATATGTACTTTATTCAATACACCTGGAACCTTACGGACAATATTCAATAGGATATCTTTCATTACAAGAGGCAGCTTTAATCTACCATCTTTTATTTCTTTTGTTTGGTCATCTTTACTTCCAATTTCAAGAGCACCAAACTCAAAATTATCACCTGCATAAATGGTATCGATTTTTCTACCCATTTTCTTACTAGCCATTTCCTCAATTGCAGCTATTTTCCTTTTGGCATTTTTAGCGTTTGAGTTCGAATAACTCGACTTTTCTTTGCTATATAACACATTAGTAAAAAATCATATATATTCTGCAGTCACCTACCCAATTGCTTTTATGGATGAACTATCAAAAATAGTATTCAAAAAAAACCATAACCGATACAATTGATCAGACTCGAGTGAAGCATGTATTGTTCTACTGTCTTTTTGTAAAAATAACAACGATAACGTGGTAACAGTTAGAGACAACCATGCTATAAGAGGATCATTTACTGGACAATGATCTATATTTCGGACATGATCGTAAATTTCATTTAAAGAAGTCTAATATATAAAGACCGTCAATAATAAAGTTTAATTTTCTGTTTTAGAATATTATTCTTACTAATTTTTCTAATTTGTCGAATTCCGCACTGATTTTTTCATCAATTTTACGAATTATTGGAGTTCCATAATTATCTATCTCCATCAATTCTTCATTTGTAAAAACTTCGTTCCAATTTTGATCATTTAAATCAAGTATAAAAGAATGACAAGGGCTATAAAATATAGTAAAACTATGAATAAAAAATGATACTATTTACTAATACGAATACTTACTGAATATAATTACATTGCAAAGCAAAAATTAACATCTTTTCTTCAACTGATTTTAATTCTGTATTATTTTCTTTAGCAAAATTTTTGCTAGCTTCTAGATACCAGAATTTCTTTTTGTCCAACTGATTAAAGACTTCTAATAATTTATCTTTGTCAGTCTGTTGGAATGACTGTTTTGAGGTTGCATTTGATGATGATGCCGAAATTTGTGATGTAGCATTCAAAGAACTTTCTGTGTTTGAAATATTTCTTCTATCAATCACAGTTGAGGGATTTGAAGCATTAGAATTCTTATTATGCTCCCTCTCTAAAACAGCCATTGCAACTTTACTCCAATCGGGATCAGACTTTTTCTAGATTTAAACGTCAGTGGTTATAATATAAAACTATGTAGTAGATTATTATTTACCAGTTCTTTGTTCATTTCTCTACAAGCAGATACTAAGCGATGTGACCAGACACTTTTAAGGTCTTCTCCAATAACTGTATTACTTACAATAAATTCAAATTCATCGTTAATGAAATTCTTTAATGTTACTGATCCCTTAATGCTATTGACGTAGTTAATAATATCTATAAAATTACCAAATTAGTGTTTAGTGGATACGTTAATAGAAGCACTTACATTCTTTGAAAGCGATGGTAGTCATGATAATAAAATAAATATGGTTAAATACCTAAAGCGTACCTGAATTGTCTTTTATTTTTGTACCTTTGATTTACACTTGTATCTATTCTAATTGGCTAATAATTTATGCAACTTCAATGATTACGTGGCTTTAAAATCAAATTTAATTAGACCTTTTTATTTTATTTTATTTTATTTATTTTATTTTTTACATTTTAAACATAAACTTAATTGCTTATGTTGCATGAGGGAATCTTTTCAAGGGTAATAGCTTGCGAAGTTCCCAAGTGGGATTAGATGTATACCTTGAAAGTGAGTTTGCTCTACTGGCTCTCCGCTTACTTGTGTCCCTCTCTAAGACTGCGGGTAAGTATTTTTTTTAGGGAATCTTTTCAAGGGTAATAGCTTGCGAAGTTCCCAAGTGGAATTAGATGTATACCTTGAAAGTGAGTTTGCTCTACTGGCTCTCCGCTTACTCGTGTCCCTCTCTAAGACTGCGAATATTCTTTTTTTAGGGAATCTTTTCAAGGGTAATAGCTTGCGAAGTTCCCAAGTGGGATTAGATGTATACCTTGAAAGTGAGTTTGCTTTACTGGCTCTCCGCTTACTCGTGTCCCTCTCTAAGACTGCGGGTAAGTATTTTTTTTAGGGAATCTTTTCAAGGGTAATAGCTTGCGAAGTTCCCAAGTGGAATTAGATGTATACCTTGAAAGTGAGTTTGCTCTACTGGCTCTCCGCTTACTTGTGTCCCTCTCTAAGACTGCGATTTTTTTTTATGGCTGCAATTTTTTTTTTTTTTTTTTTTTTTTTTTTTTTTTTTTTTTTTTTTTTTTTTAGGGAATCTTTTCAAGGGTAATAGCTTGCGAAGTTCCCAAGTGGAATTAGATGTATACCTTGAAAGTGAGTTTGCTCTATTGGCTCTCCGCTTACTTGTGTCCCTCTCTAAGACTGCGAATAATATGATGAATACTCTAAAAACATGTTAGTTTCTACTTCATGTGTATTTCTGAACGCATACTTTAGAGTAATGATAATGTTAGACTGACGCTTTAGTATACTTGCTTAAAATTATAATTTTACATAGACCTAAAGACTTTAAAAAAGTACAATAATGCTAGATTAATTGATTTATATAGTAATTGACATGTTAGACAAAATTCCTGAATGCTTATAGACCAGCAATATCCTTTCGAGCCCATAACCAATACTTTGTTGTACCCAAGTGAGATGTTTAACCATCAATGGTATGTATTCAAATTTTACTGTTATATTTACGGGTTATTTATATTAATTTCTGTTATATAATTGTATTTCAATAGATCACCTGAAGTATAATATATAAAACAAAACAATTATACTGTCATCCTTTGCGGTGCAATTATTCAAAATTGCCTGCTGATGGAGCATTATTGTTTTCACTCGTACCACTTTTCGCAGACAATTCATTAAACGAAATCTTAGACTGCAATCAAACTTAACCTGGGTAAGTTAAACAGACTTGTTCTCATGTTTGCTGCTGCTTCTATGTTACAATTCTAACATTGACATATAATAATGATTGAAGCAGTATATATTTACTTCTGTTTTTGTTCAAACTTACTAACACAACTTGATCCTTCATTAGATATAGGAGCTATTATTCCAATGACATTTGGTTTATCAAGTTTAAATATACAGTTAATAATTAAACGAAATTCGAAGTTGCTATTTCCTTAAATCAAATTGCCACTCTATTTATATGATTGAAAAACTGAGGCATGATAAATTATGTAATGTAATATTAGGCATTATTCCAAATACAATTCTAGATAAATTAAAACGTAAAATAGTTAGATTAATTAACTCTTTTCACCATGATTGTTAATAATTAAAACATTATCATTTTCTTTTCTTTTTTGACTTTTCTTCAAGAAGGATGAATTTTACACATTTATTATAACGATATAACGTTTATATTTTTTCTGATAATCCTTTTAATGATTATATTTTTTTCGCAGACAATAAAACTAATAAATCTGATAAAGACATTTTTGATTTTTTGCATACTGTAACATAAAGAAATAAAGGAATATATAAACCAACGTTAAAAAAAAATAAATCTATATTCTTATTGCTTGCATTATTGTTAAAGGCATAATGAAAATAGGCGTTAAATGAATCGAGTATATAGTTTTATTTATGGCTTTAAAACCTACCGTAAATAAATATTATATATACAGGTATAGTTATTTTATGTAAGACTATTTTCTTCATACATAATATTCATAATTGTTTGCACTCTAGTTCTAGTTAAACTGTTTATTTATTGTGATCCTAATGTGCAGAGAAATATATATTTTCACAGTTAACAAAATGCATCTAAAAGTCCTTATACTATCTTGTGTAGAAATTAAACAATTGATTATATTCAAATAAGAACATTTATTATCTAATAAATCAAGGCTTAATATACATAATTCCATTTTTACATTTTATAAATAGAAGCTAATTTGATAATAAAGGTCTACGTTGTTCATCCTGAATATTCGAGTTATAGTCCTTACTTTTAAGCTTGTTTCTGGTGAATATATGATTCAAGTTACATATTAAACCTTCCCAAATATTCAAGATAGTGTTCTTTACATCCTTTCGAAGACTTGCTCTACCACTGATAATTCTTTCTGGTCGTAATCTATGACGACTATCAATTAAAACTCGAATACAAGTCTACAGAAAATATATCAAAGTTAATTTAAAAATCCTATATTTTACAGTTTTATGATACTCTACCACAACTGCGCTTAAAACACCCAATGACGTACTAGCCGAAATCAAAAACATAATGATTTGTTGGTATTTTACTGCATTGCTCACAGGCGCACCACCTAAAATTTGACCTGTCATCATACCAGGGATAGCAATCAAACCAATTACGGACATTTGATTAATAGTAGGTAACATAGATAATCTAACTGCTTCTATAGCAATTGATTGACCTGCTTCCCATCGACTAGCACCGAATGCTAAATAAGTCTCAATTTCTTCCTTGCGACTACCAACACTGGAAAGGCAACTACTCAAGGCTACAGCCATACCACTCATTACATTGCCTAATAACATGCCCATCGTTGGTATAAATATTTCTGGAATCCAAAAAGGTATTTGTTTCATAGCAAAACGTGTACCAATTATGCCGATTACTAAAGTAGCAATGCCAGATGATATAAAAACAGATATAAACTATAAATAATAAATAAATTAGTATCTTTACATAGAATTAGCAGTCTCTATCAATACTTACCATGCCTTTATAGGATTGCTTTGATTTGTTATAAACTGTTTCATAGGCACCAAGAAGGATCAAGACAACTAAATAATAACTAATTAATACTATTTTATGCATTTTTATCTTATATACTTACATGTCATGAGCATTACAAGTGCTGAATTTCTTGTTTTAAAAACATCTTCCAAGATAAAACCCTGATACATATTTCTTTTTTGTTAGTTGATGCAAATAAATAGTTAATACACATACCATAATAGTTAATTGAATTAGACAGCGTAAAGCTGCAATTATCAACGTCTTTTCTAGTTTTAAGCCCAATACAACAGAAATACCACCTAATATTCAAAATTATGAATAATAAATTAAATAATGTATATTTTGTTAATTATTTACCATTAATTAATATAAAAGAAGAAGCAATAGCCACATTAACCCAGGACAAGGTAGGTGCTGCCTGATGATCAGATCCTTGAGTAGTAATGCTTGAATTTCCTAACAAATTAGGAACAATTTCTGAATTCATTGTTATTTTAAAGGAGAAAAATTGTTTCCTTTTATTTTTGTAACAATGATTCAAATTTTTTTTTCCTTTTTTTCCCTTTTTGGCTTTTTATTTTATTTTTAGATTTGACGTAAATGACAGATTCGCCCTATTCTATTTTTTAAATTGGGTAAAATCCCATGGAGGCAGCTTTGAAAAGATCGAGCTCAAGCAAGGTTAATTTAGACAAAGATATATACATTATACATTTTATATATTAATCATTTTTTTTAAAAAAAAAAGACAATGAAGGTATAGGAGGGGTATATACATTAGAGGCAATTAGCACAAATGAGACAATTGTTTCAATACCTTCAAGTATTTGCATCACCGAACATATTGCACGTCAAGCATTGCCAGCTTTCTCATCTTTGTCTAGTCGTCTTGTTCTATGTTTGTTTTTATTGATTGAAAAACAGAAAGGGCAAAATTCATTTTATTGGCCTTACATTAATATTCTTCCAAAGACAATCAAAACTTCCCTGTGTTTTGATGAAAATGACTTGAAATATATTCAAAATACTAATTTAGAATTCACAACTCGAGAGCGAAAGGCATATTTACATAAAGAATTTGAAAAAATTTTAGAGAACTTACCAAGCGATATTGATAAAGATCAAATTTCATGGTAAAGCTGATCAACATACATGTACTAAATATATTAACAAAAAAGTATAGGGAAGAATTTCTTTGGTGTTATAATGTGATTTCTTCTAGATCATTTCCATCTAGATTAATTGACAGCTCTTCTGAAAAAGAGGAAGCATTATTTCCTTTGTTAGATGCATTTAATCATAAGCCAAATACGAAAATCACTTGGTCAAGTGACGAAGATGGTAAATTTATATCTTTTATAGCAGGACAAAATATTGGTAGCCAAGATCAAGTTTTTAATAACTATGGGCCAAAGGCTAGTATTTGTGTATTTTATTTTATTTCATTATATATAGTTAAACTAACCAGATAGCATTATTATAGTCTAATGAAGAATGTAAGTTAAAATATAGAATAAAAAAAGAATAATGATATTAACAGTATAATTCTACCTTAGTATTACTTGGCTATGGTTTCTGTTTCGAGGTAATGTATACGTGATTGCATAAGAATATATATAATTATTAACTTGTTAGTATAGTTTAATGAATATGATTTTATTTCATTAAAACCAAACTTCTCTCAAGATCCCAACTATCATCTTAAGCGTCATATTTTACTGTCATGTAACGTCACTTCTGATAATTTCACTTTTTATATTCACAGAAACAATATTCCTAATGAATTCTTCAAATCAATGCGTGTATTGGTCATGAACAATATGGAAGTAGAATATTATCAAAGCTGTAAAGATTCCATGTTTTTGGATTTTGTTGGTTATAGAAATGAATTATCGATGATATCCATGATACTTGGGCTTTTAAATACTCGACTTATTACATTAACAACAACTTCAATAATGGGGGACGATTTAACAGATTGTCAAAGGTATGCTCTTATGTACCGTAAAGGACAGGAAGATATTTTGAATGTTACTATCAACAAAATTGAAGTAATGAAACGTAATCTGATCCAAAGAATGTATCAAGACCAACAAAATCACAAAATAGCGCCTTCTGCTCCTTTCCTTAGTATTGTCAATTCAACATTCTATAGTCACCAGTTAGATATGGAAGAGCATCTACCATTCATCACATTAGATAATATTGTAATTACTCCAACTAAATTATTAAAAAAGGATTTGGAATTTGCAACAATTATATCCGAGAATTTTGAAGATTTAGAAGAAGAAGCAGATTTAATTATGATGCTATGCTTGATAAGAGAATATACAACTAATGGAAATAGTCCTTGGAGGGAATTCTTTGATAAAGTCAGAAGGTAAAAATAGATAAGAATATAAAATGCATACAACTAATTATTATGCAAATAGTTCAAATATTATCGTATCCGCAGACCAAGAAGCTGATTTAAAAGACATGTATGATTCAATTATCCCAGCCTTTGCTGAAGCTTATCCTAAAGTGTTCAACTTGAACAGTTTTACATTTGAATTATTTGTTTGGGCCGACCATATATTAAACCATTTTTCTATAGAAAATCCATTTGCAATTATTCCATTATAGTGTAATAAAAACATTATTAATCATAACTAAAAGATACTATAGGCAATAAATTATGTAATCAACAGTTATAACAATAATATGTTTCGGCCGATTTTTTTTTTTTTTTTTTTAATATGTATGCTCGATTTTCAACTCCAGATCGCCTGAAAACAGTTATTTTAGGTAAATGATATTGTGTATATTAATTTGTTTTATATGGCATTTACTACCTCTTTAAGCCCTATTGTTCAAAAGTATAAAAGCTGACGTTAAACATATTCAAATACTAACGTCTACTTTTAGATCCAAGCCAAGATGAATTTGTATCATTATGTTTTGATCATATTGTTTTTATTGCTAGCTCTAATCTGTATTAGATCAATACTTGCATTCTGCTTTCATTTTCGATTTGCAAGCATGGGTTTCCTTTCGATCCTTAATATTCAATATCATCATAAATCTAATGAAAACCCATTATTTTCTATCAACATAGGCAAACTTAAATTACGGCTACGAAATGATTTAAGTTTGTCATCACCTACTCCATACATTACTATTTATATAGAGAATCTTCATATTCAATTACATAGTCTGATTGCTCTTAAAAAAGCAAAACATAAAAAGGAATCTAACCAGCTAAATAAACAACTCTCTCGTGTGAGTTCTTCGCTTAATAAGATACCTTGGTGGTATTCGCTATCAGCATTCAAAAACATTATAAAATTGATTTCTGCTTTACCCGCTCAATTACTAATGGCAGGCCTAGCAAATTATGTTGATGTTCAAGTCAATAATTTTATTTTGGACATTGAAAATTCATCAATTTCAATTGAACATATCAATTTTAGTTCTATTTTATACGCCACTATTTCTTCTTCAACTAGATCTTCAGTTCAATATCAGCGACATTCTTTAAAGCGTGCTCAGCATCTATTTAAAGAAAAATCTTTTGAAATCACAATTAGACTAGGACCTATAACAGTTGGCAGCAATCATTTAAATGACATGTTGGTTTTACCATCTGGTGGCCATCTTACCGTTTCTTGTCATTTATCTGCTGGATGCGTTAAACTTAAAGATATTGATTGTATTGTCAAGGTTGATATTTTAAAATCTAAACTAAGACCTTTATTGGATACGATACAGAATATGAAGCAAGGGATGCAAACAAATGGCAACAATAGTTCTTCTATAGTTGGTACGAAGAATATTTCGGAACAGAGGTCATTTGTTGTTCAAATATTCCGTTCTATGTCTATTATTATCGATACAACAAATCTCGAAATAGACCACTCAAATGCCTGCTTTTCTAATTTAAAGTTTAAACAGATCGAAATTTTTGGCACCTTTGAGAATCAGTTCATGCTTCAGTATTCCTGTCAACTGGCTTCTTGGGTTATCAGTGATAGATCAAATTCTACTACAGTTGATGAGATAGGACTACTTAACTTACCAAATATGAAATTTACGATGAATCTTTCACAAATATTGCCTATTACAACAGATCTTAACCCATCTCCAATTAATTTAGAGGGCTCTTCCGTTAATAGTTTGGGACCCAGTAAGAAGCATATCAATGTGTTACTGGAAGTCATTAAACCGCAGTTATGTATCAATCTATCAAAAATAAATATATTAGAAAAGTTAAATATATACGAAAACCGAGAACAGTCTTTACAATCCTCTCAAGAAGACAAACAAAAGCAATTGCAAACTGAATCTTATAATTTACCTCAGGGCACTTTATCGATTTCTATAGAAAGCCCCTCGGTTATTTTTAAAAGTGAACCTATAGGCGTCATATCTTGGGCATTTATCAATTTCGAAATGAATGGGAAATATGATGCACAAAAGAGTACTTCTTCTTTATCGAAATTTTCTGACTCATTTGTAGATGATTCGAATAAATTTCAAGCTGATTCAAGTAACCCTAAGCGTCCTGAAAATCATTCGAGGCCTTCTTGGACCAATTTATTTAGACGCACTTGGAAACCAAAGAATAATTACCAGATTTCACATAACAAATTGGTATGGAATTACAATGTACACACAAAATTAGAGGTTAAAAGTACTTGCTTTGATACATCAAATGATGACAACACTATATATAACTCAAAGAATTTTGTTTTGGTGGAATATTTTGGCGTAAAAATCGACACTTGTTTTATGGGAGGTGCTCTAAAACAAAAAAATATACATTATATGAATGCAGATATAGATATTAAACATCCCTTTATTAATTTGTCCAACCAAAACCAGCTTGAATTTTGGATTAACAAGGTCTTGAACCAATTTATAAGAAAGGATAAAACTGACTCTACAGCAAAATCGAATGATTTCAGATATTTATCTAATTTGAAAATGAATGCTAATATGACAGAATTCACTATTGTATTTGGTGGTCTGGATCGAGGACTTAAAGGGAAAAGACAAGTGCCGACCGGGTACCTTGATAATGCTCCGGAAAAGGACATTTACGTAAATATCATAGTATTGGTTCAAGAAATTACTTTATCGTTTATTGGAACATATACTGCTTCCTCCTTTTCTAGTAATATGTCTACAATAAAAAACATACAGGAATCAATTTTAGCAAATGAAAATATGTCTTTGGGTGATTCACACTTGGTATTTAAACATATGATCGTTGAAAGAGTCTTTAAATCCCATAACCAAGAAGATCAAAAGTCTATCCTATTATGGGTTCCTCAAATCATTACAAATGCTAAAGTAATACTTGAGGCAGAACATATCATTCTTAAAACCTCTACAATATTTAAGAAAATCGGTGTCGAGTATTCTATTGCAAACCACTATGCTAGTTTAGTCACCATTGTTTCAACTTTAAAGAATATGAAGAAAATTTTCACCAAAGTCCCTACATCGCCAATTAAATCTAGTAAAGTCAAGGAGAACAAAGTAATTGTACATGATTATCAATTCCAAATCATGCGTTTTGATGTTCATATTACTCTTTCTGATTCTACAGAATTATATTCACGTATGGATGGTTTTAAAATTGAATGGACAGAACAAAAGCAGATACCCTCAATGGCTGTCCAAAATTTAACACTGTACGGTGTTGCACCTCAACAAACAAATCGATGGGATCAATTACTTGAGATGGATGATGTGAGTTTCTGTATTGAAAAAGACAATAATGATGAGAATACAAAAATAAATCAGCTTTCAATGAAAAAACTTTATTTGCGAATTCCTTACAGTTATGAACTCTGTAATATCGTAGATAGCGCAGTAACTCTTGTAAAGTTCATTAAAGCTATTCATGCTCGAATATCTAAAAATATCACATTTTTATTTTATGGACCCCAAGAGAAGAAGACAGCTACTTTAATACCAAATATACGTCTAAAGTGTGGATTATTTACAATCCAATTTGAGGATGACCCATTTGAGGCAAAACTAAGGCTGATTTGGAGAACGGGTTTAATTGAACAAGCCAATAGAATAGCAATTCAAGATGCGTTCGAATTAAAAGCTCACTCATTAATGCAAAATTCAAATATCAGTCCTGAAAAAGGTATAGAGATTATTATTATTACTATTATTATTAATTTAAAAAAAAGAATTGGCAAAACCAAATACATATAAATTGACTATTTATTATATAGGGCCTGTGACGGAAGAGACAGATGCAAGAGTTAACGAGGCATGGCAAGGCTTACAAGAGCATAATTCAAAGTCATGGAGACGACATATTGATACGGCTATCTCGAAAGAAGTAAAGTTTTATAATCAAATTCGCAGTGGAGATTATAGATATAACATGATGGCTGACCAATTTGATACAACATTTGACACTACTACTGATAAAGTTCAATCTCTTGTTGAAATGTTTTCTATTGATATTGTTGATCTTCCACGATATCCACCTTTATTAGATATCACCATCAAACATTCATCAATTTATTTCAGTCCTCCTACATTTGAACTTGATAGTACTCGACAGTTTATGTATAATGTTGGTAATGGACAGCCAATAGATACACCCCTTTCTACTCTAATACCATTCCATCTAAATTGGAAATCTGGAGAGACATGGGCGCAAATCCGAGACTATCCTATCCCCTTTATTTTAGTACCTGCTACAAAAGACAATGAAGAACCGTATGCTTGGACACTTTCTGGTGATTATGTCTTGGGCGATGATATGGGAGATCAAGATGCCACACGTTGTATTCATGTGCCTATTATAAATAACTATTCAATGGATATTGTGCGTATTAGTACACCACTTAAATTCTTTTCTGTGGTTAATATTGATGTTCACAATTCTGCTTTATCCTATATTTGCTGGTCTGTTCCTTATCAGCCTGCTATTCAAGATATAACACGTGTTCTGGACACATTCACAAAGCCTCCTATAGATCCTTCACAAAAGATTGGATTTTGGGATAAAATTAGGTTGCTGATACATACACAAACAAAGATCTCATTTATTGGTGGTGGTGATCTTGCAGTAGTAATGAAAGGCACGCGTGATCCGTATGATATGAGCCAGAAGGGCTTTGGGCTTGCGAAAGTTTGGCGAAATAATGTTGTCTGGTTAATAGGGCACAAAAATCCAGAAGGAGAGTTTATGCAAATTATTAGTCAAGATTATGCATTTGGTGTGCCTGATCTTTTGCGAGGAGGATATATTTCACCTTATATTATGACTGTAAATCAAATAGGTAAACAGGAGATGCGTAGTGTGCATCATTCTGTATCTAGCTCTACTTTAAACTCATCCAGTAACAAATCACGTTTTGTAAAAATGGCGCTCAAATTATCTGGGGGTATTCGAATGGGGTTAGGATGCCATTTAGAACGTATGTGTGATTGTGAAATATGTGATGAGAACAATGATGTGATGCCAGAAGCGCGAGAAGTACATAAAGAGCGACTGTTACATTTTTTACCACATTATAAAGTTAAATATAAAACGCCTCAGAACGTACATCAAAAGGTAAATACGCATTCATCTGTTTATTAAAAAAAAAATCTAATTTTTTGCTTATTTAGGATTATGATGCATATAAGGGCTTTCGATCCGATTTTATTCATTTCTCTTTGAGCATTATCAAATTATCCTCATATGATGCTGATCAAGGGCCCGTAACAGGTAACTCCATGCATTTATCACCTGGATTTATCGACCATTTTGTGAACTGGTTTCGATTATTTGGTGGTGCCATGAGTTATCCGCTACGTGATGGATCACTTTTCCCTAAAACTGACACTCGTCCTACTCAAAAATTTGGTCGACATATGAGTACAATGAAATATAAAGTCGTTGTAAGTCCCCTGATTGTAGGTTATTTTATCAAAGATGAGAATGTAGTAAGCGAAGAGACGATAGCAGAAGAATTAGGTGATTCTGTAGGTCTAAAAGGGTTTGTAAAGAATTTTAGTATGGATATTCATCAGAGACGAGTCATTGTTAATGTTTCAGATTATAAGTTGGATCAGAAACGTCTAAAAGCTAACTGGCCATTCACTGAAGCAGAAGTTCAATTAAAAAGTGTAGATTTGCGTGCAGTAAAAGCAAGTTACACTGGTAATGTTGAAATAGAAAATGTTAATAACCCTACTCCAATGGAAGATGATTATCTATTACATGAAAATAGTGGATTGAAAATGATGGAAGGTTTAAATTGTCAGCTCAAGAATGATTTAGATTCAGCAGACTGGATAGATCTGGATGATTTTGTAGAAATCGGTGTAACTACACCAGATATTTTGCCGACCATCCAAATCCTCCCTTTTGCATTTGTACCATGTATCTATTATCTTCGTCAAATTAATCGAGATGATTTATACAGAAACAGATATTTAGATAAAACGCATAATTGTATTCTTGGAACTGCTATTGGTACGCGAGAGATGCAAATGAGTTTGCTTCAAGATAGATGCAACAGCATAGATATACAAATTAGAAAACATCAAACCCGTCTTCATAATATTGAAACAAAGCAACTTCAAGCTAGTGAAGAAAAAGAGAAATTACATCTAAAAGAAATGGTATTCAATTATATTTATTTTTCTATTTTTTTTTTTTTTTTTTTTTGATTTTAATTAAATATGTATATACATATATATATAAATATATATAGTCTGATACTACTGTGGAAAAAACTAGAATCTTATATGAAAAAAGACATATGATTCAAGAATATTTAAAGGAACTTACTGTACAAAATAAGACTTTTGTTAAGAAGACAGATATGTATTCAACATCTACAATTTTTGGTAAAGATTCATTGACAGAATGGGAAGAATTAATGGGGCATTTTAAAGTACGCTATATTGCCCATAATCCACAAATATTATGGAATAATTCAATACGAAATATTGTCTATCATGGTTTGGATCTTCGAGATCATCGCCGTGCACTTGCTTACTATATGACATCACGTACAGCTAAATTTTTGAGAGATTTAATTGATACAATTGATTTCCAATATAAACAATTTGTTTTAGATGATAACGAAGGCGATATGAATGCTTCGATAGTAGAGGAATTAATCAATAAACTGCTAGCAGAGCAAAGTTCTACATTTTATGTCTCTAATGAAACTGAGCAGCAACAGTCAACCACTCAAAAAGATGAGGTAGATATTTCACTTAGTGAAAATGTCAATAATCCACTGATGCAGCTAAAGACGATTCCAAATGATTACGTGATGAAGAGTAGTTATTTGATAGACTTACTCAACCCACAAATCAGCTTACAGAGTGATTGTGATGTAAACAATATTGTGCTTGTGGCCAATGAAAGAACACAAGTCAAGGGTTTTAATATCATTGATGAATCTGATCCAGATGTTGAAATGGAAATCGTGAAGCACAGAACAATTGTGAGTCTTGATAACCTTCAATTCTTTGTTGCTAAAAAGGAACAGTTTGATAGCGTAGATTTATTGCTAGATAATCATTATGGGGCTAAAGAAAGTGATAATTGGCTTGCTTGGATTCCTCCAGAGATGCTAATTAACTATGTCAAAAGCTCAGATAAATTTCAGCGTATTGGCGATCAAATTGCAGCTACATTACAGTATGATAAGTATAACCCATTAAGAATTAAAGCAAACTCTAATGTATGTTCACAAGCTCACCCATTTGAAGACCGATGTGATTCTGTACAGCTTAATTTTCCTAAACTTAAACTCATTGCTGATTCAGCACAGTATAATGCTATCTATCAAGTTGCTACAGATCTCTTGTTATATAAGGAGCCTGCTAAAAAGGAGCGTCTTGCTCGTCTTCGCGAAATCATGATGGCTGCTGATCGCTCAAGCATGTTTGAAGCTACGGAAAAAATTATTGGTTTGCAACAAAAGGCACGACATTTAATATATGCCCGTGATCAGTACTGTCAAAATAGATCTCTTTTGGATAGTCAACAACTAGAGGAATTCAAGACAATTCGTCTAGAATTGTATGATACCCTAGAAGAGCTTTATTTAGGTATGGAAGCTATTAAATTGATGCAGAGCAATCAGAAAAAAGATTACCACGAACCTAAAACCAATCTCAAATTTGTTTTTTGTGCTCGACAAATTGAATGGGAAATGCTTACTAACAATGAAAGGCCACTTTGTGAATGTATGCTGAATAATTTTACATATGATTTTGTTAGTAAAGAGGATCATTCATCAATCAATACATTAGAGGTGGATATAATCCAAGTTAAAAATTTATCTCGGTCACCCGTCTTTGTGGATGTCCTTGGACCTTATGTTGATTCACACAAGCCATACGATTTCTCTAGACATAAAATGTTGCGTTGCTATTTTGTATCATTAGCACCAGTTGGAGGTATCCCTGTGACACAACATTTAGAAATCAATTTACATCCGTTAAGATTACAGATGACATATAGTTTTGGTAAAGAATTAGCATATTATCTTTTTCCTCCTGAAAAAACACAAAAGCAACATGAAGTTACAGCTTCTACAGTTTTAGAATTTGATCTTGCAATAGATCAACCATCTTCTTTAGTTTCACTTCAGTCAGGTTATGGTGAAAAATTAGACAACAATGCAGTGAAATCAATGGCCGAAGCTCAGAATTCTTCCACTTCACTTTCTATACAAAGTAGTAATAATCTATCAAATGATTTACAACAGCTTAATAATACAACAAGTTGTAGTACAGTTAACAATTCTTTCAAAAGAGAAGAAACATCTGATGAAGTTACTTCTAATTCACGAGGTTTAAAGAAAAACAAAAAGCAAACTACAGCATATAAAATAGTAGCAAAAAATAGAATAATTGATGATTTATCTGTTATGAAGAAGAGAGCTTCAAGTAATCGTACATTTATTCTAGTTAAGATACCAGGAGCCAGACATTGTCTAAGTTATCAAGTAAGCTTTCAAATGATTTTAAAAAAAAATATATAATAATAATAATAATAATTAAAAAAAAATAAGGGTCCAAAAGAAAAAAACCTTGAAGACTTGCGAGATTTTGCCTTTGAACAACCAACGTTAGAATTTAGAAATGAGACATGGTCATGGTTCGAATTAGTATCAAATATTAAGAGAGGTAACATAAAATTACTTATATTTCCTCCATCGATAATAATTTTTTTTGTCCCTTTTTTTGTCCCTTTTATTTAGACTTTATGAGAGCTGCGTTATTACATAATAGTCCAGCTTTGCTTAAAGAAAAACTCCTTCGACGACATCCACGAGAAAATACAAAACCAATTGAATCAAGTATTTCTATCTATAGCACGCCCACATATGTAACAGACGTGAGACACCAACCCATATCATATGACACTAATTCAGAAAGTTCCAGAAATGATGAACTAGAAGATATATTAGATACAGTATCATTGTATTCGGCTCGATCTGAAGATGTAAGCTCAGAAAGTGGATCTAAAAAAAGTAGTCATCTTTGGTCAAAGTAAGTATAAAAACACATATAGAATATGGTAATTAGTCCACTGAATCAAATTTAATTTGCAGACTTCGAAAGACTAAAAAGATAAATCAAAATAATGATGAATCACCCACCACCGAGGATAATTCATTACCTTATATAAACTCACATGCCTTATCTAGGGCTACTCAACATTTACATGATGAAGCTCAGTTAACAATTAAAGGAAAGTATTTGCTCGGTAAATATTATAACGGTCCTACACAATGGCTTCATAAAAGTACAAATTTCAAAACAAGACAGCAAGCAACAAAAAAAAATTTGAATGTGGGAAAAATATAATTTATTTTGTGGGGGAAGAAAGTTTTATTATTATGCAGACACAATACAATTTAAACACCTCCTCCACTTCGACTATATAACATGTACCCTTAGAAACAAAATATGTTATCATTACTATTAAAATTATTTAATATATACCTAACATCTCGTAATCCAATTCCATTATTTTTTAAATGCCAGTCAGCACGAATTCTATCCATATTTGCTGAATCAAATTGAGGTTCTCCTGATGGTATAAATCGTATAGGATGCTGTGATGGGGATGGTTTATTACCAGCTTTAGAAATAGTAAATACTGTAATAATTGTGAATGGCACAACAGCCCTGTAACAATATCATTATTTAAATACATGTATATATGTACATATATGTGTATATATTTATATAGATAGATAGATAGATAGATAGATAGATAGATAGATTTTTTTTAATAATACATACCAATATATAGGACCTTTTATTGCCATGATTCTGATAGAAAGAAGAGGAAAGTAGTGAAAAGAAAAAAGAGGGCGGAGGAGATTCAATGTAGATTATGTAGAAGAAATAATAATAAAAAAAAACTTTATTTTTCTAGTATCATTTTATGCCATATGATTTTTCTTTGATTGGGACTCACACAAGGTTTATTTTATAAAAGGTCATACGACTTTAAATAGGAATAATTGTATAAACGAAGCTTTCTGTTATATATTCTTTATAGGCATCTTTAATTAAAATATGTTTGTATATGCATTTAGAAGAGAATGAAAAAAAAAGCTTGTTATTAATAACCTAAAATGACTCTATCTTTATCAGCAAAATCTTTCCAAACTTCAATATTCTGAAATCCATTCTTACTCATTTGTGTTTTCAATATCTCAACTTGATGTCTACCTCCGATTTCCATAAAAAGATAAGGTATATCTTTAAATACAGGTCGACACTCTTTTGCAAGTTCAATAATCCGCTTATGTACAAATGTTCCCTCTTCTGCTGCTACCAAAGCCCTTGGATCTTCCCAATCTTTGACATCTGGTTCTAGATCCTTATATTCATTTGTAGTAATATACGGAGGATTTGATACAATCATGTTTGGCTGCTGGTTTAATTTGAAAACATCGATTTCTTTAAAACTAACTGTGTTATTTAAAGACTGTTTGCAATTATGATAGTTTTGATTAGCTAATGCGATAGCTTCACTAGAAATATCAATACCAGTCACATGTGCAGAGTCCCTGGGTAAATGCCTTGCTAGAGCAAGTGCTATACAGCCAGTACCTGTACCAACATCTAGAATTTCCAAGGGCTGTGACAATCGTTGTCCTTTTGATAACTGATCAGATATTAAATTAGATACTTTCATAATCCATTCCTCCGTCTCAAATCTAATAATATAAGAAGTCTTCAAAAAGTAAACAGATAGTATTTAGTTTACCTTGGGATCAATATAGGAGGTCGTGTTACGATATCCAACTCACAGAATGGCTGACTACCTAATAATATGAATACTAAGTATATACTCTAATATCAACTAAATTACCTAATATATATTGTAAAGGTTTATGCTTCTTGATGCGTTGCTCAATATATGAATCAAGCAAATCTTGTTCTGCTTGTGATAAAGAACTTAGAGGTAATGACTGATTTCTATTATTCTCTATCAGAACTTTTTCTTTAAGCCAAATAAGCTGTCTTTTAGCATGACTTTTATCACCATTGCATACTGGTATTAAAGCTTGAAACCATTTATTGACTTGCATTCTTAATCTCATTATAAAATAATAACAATGATTGAGAAGCAAATTTTCCAGCTTTATAAGCATAGCAGGTGACTGTCTTAATACCCACCTTTGTCTTTTTTTTTTTTTTTTTATTATTATTATTATTATTATTATTATTATTAATACTATTATTATTATTATTATTCTTTATTACTTAATTATGACAGAAAAGAATTATTCAGCGGTTCCCCCACCGCCATCTTTAACTTCAGAAAAGTCTTCTTCTATTGATTTTAATGATGCTTTATTAAAAGCAAGGGCTATTGCTGAAAAGTTGAAACGGCAATCAACTGCTGGATCCTCTTCTGTCAGTTCTCATTTATCAACTGGTACATGTTGTTTACTACTATTTCGATGTAAAACTAACTTTTTTTTTATAGGTACTAAAAGAAGCTATAGCGATGATAACTCTGTTACAACTAAATCCTCTCAAGATGATTACGGCAGTAAACGAAGTGCATATGATGGTGGTTCTTCAAGACCGTCTTGTATGTCTTACCTTCCCCATCACTTTTTATTTTTTATAACTTTTTCTTTTAATTAGATGATGTTAAAGAATCACGAAGATATGGTCTTGGTTCAGAGGAACGAAAATCTTCGTATAATTCTCAAAAACAAGAAGAATATAGTGTTCCTAATCATTTGGTTGGTTTACTAATTGGCAAAGGGGGGGAAAATCTAAAAAAGATTGAACGTATGTCTGGTGTCACTAAGGTCCAATTTGCTAATGGTAAGGAAACTAATTTATATGTTTATGTATAACTTAAGCCCTTTTTTTTTTCAAGATCCTGTTGGTAATGAAAGAGTTGTTTATTTATATGGTGAATCAGATCAAATAGCTATTGCTCGTGATATGATTCGCCAAATGGTATCTGATGCTCAATCAAACGAAAATGATCGATATTCAGGCAGCAGTAATAATGATCAAGAAAATGAATCTTCAACAACTATCCAGATTCCTGCAAATAAAGTAGGTCTTGTCATTGGACGTGGTGGCGAAACAATTCGCGACTTTAAGAAGCGTAGCAAAGCCAATATTATAATTGCTTCAGATAATCAACATAATGAGCGAATGATTACTCTAATAGGATCTGAATCTGCTATTCAAGCTGCAAAATCACTTATTGAAGACATTGTTTATGGAAATAATAACGTAATAACATATAATATATCTTTATATATATATATATAGTTTGTTTAACTTCTTTATTTTAGTCAACTACTACTCGAAATTGGAATGCAAATAATCAACAAGGCAATAATGGCTATAGTAGTCGTATAGGAAAATCGGATGAAGAGCACGCCTCTATAAATATTCCTGTATCAATCGTTGGTCTTATCATTGGAAGAGGTAAATATATTTATTTATTTTTACGCAGTTCATAGCAAATTTATTTTATTTTGTTTTATTTTTAATCAGGTGGAGAAACTATTCGGTCTATACAGGATCAATCAGGTGCTTGTGTAAAGATTGATACGCAGGCAGATCCCAATTCTACTGAACGTACTGTAAATATATCTGGTAGGTAAGCGTTTTAAAAAGTTATTATATTTGTACTTATAATTGTAACAATAAGGTGATCCTAATTGCGTTTCTATTGCAAAGCAACTTATCGAAAATAAAATAGCAGAGGTAAAATGAGTCTTTGCATTATTGTGTTGGCTGTAGTTAATTATATTATAAATTAGGCTAATCAAGGAAGATATAATTCAAGAGGATACAAGCCTCAACAGCAAGAATATGATCAATATGATGAAAGCGGATATGATTATCAGCAGCAATATAATCAATATTATGGACAGTATTATAATGATGGTTCTTGTAAGAAAATGATATTAGTGATAATTTTAATATACTGTTGACTTATATTTTATATAGCTTATCAACAATATCCAGAATATGATAACACTTTATCAGGAAATGATCCTGCTCAATCAAAAGACGCCTATCCCTCTTCCGGTCAAAGCAAGACAAATGACTCAGATGAGCAAACAAACTTTGATTATACAGCTTACTATAATCAATATTATAATGGTCAACAACTTACGCCAGAACAACAAGAAGCTTATTATAAATGGTATCAGCAATATTATGGTCAACAACAGTATCAAGCTGATTCAAACAATATTGATGGAGAACCAATTACGTCCGAAGAAAAGCATGCTGAAGACAAGTAGTATAATTACCCTTTTATTCTTTTTATATGTTTAAGATAAAATATAATTTCTATTGCGATTTTTTTTTGTTTTGTTTATGTGTGTGTGTGTGTGTGTGTGTGTGTGTGTGTGTGTATGTACTTTCCTTGAAATTGGTTAATAGCGTACCATGAGACTCTCTAATGGGCTATGTATTGCTCACGAATTACTAGGTCAAATATTATATCTTACTAAACACGGTAATATTATTGTTTGCTATTATCAAATAATACTGCTACCCTATACTATTTTATAAAGTCTTTTGTTTTATATATACATATTTACATATATTTATATAGAGCCACTATAATCTTAATAAACTACTTTATACATGTTTACCTTGATAACAAAACTGGTCTTATATATTTTATTAGAAAAAGCAAAATTAGAATTAATAACGGTGTAATGGTTTTGCACTTAGTTGCGAAATCTGTATTGATCTAACACTTTCGCCACTATCATCTTCATTCATGTTTAGTTTACTATCACGGTCTAAATGTATAGAAGCAAACTCATATTTAGAAATATTATCATGATTTTGTGGCTCTTGAGCATCAAAAGTAAGTTCAGCCGAGATACGATCTTCTGATTCACGAAAAGGTTTGTTGCCTCTCCCACTTGTATTTTTGGTTTTATTTGTACGACGATTTGTTGTAACCTATTTTATAGAGTTATAATAAGGGCAATAACTTGTATATATTAACATATATAAATATATATAATATTCATATATATATATATATATTTACCCAATAGACAGTTACTGCATTGATCTATATAGCGTTATACACATATATGTATATACATATTTATTTAGCTTCATGAGTTAAAATAATCAATTAAATCTTACCGTCACATCTAGTGTACACATTGTAAGACAAACCAAACCCCTTTCATGACCATGTGTAATAACAACAACTAATACATTCACAAATGAGATTAATAGAGATACAATAGAGGCGACCAAAGTATGACGTGCTACTCTATACAGCTTTGACCTCTTCCAATTCACCTTTGAGGATAAGCCAACATTCATTAAAGGTGCCATAAAGAGCCAAGTCAAGTACAAATTAAGTATCTAAATACCAACCAAATATTGAATACTCATTTTAGAGAAGAAGAAAAAAATAGATTTTTGTATGTACTTACAAAATCGTAAACCTATGTATTAATTTATCAATATACAAATATGTATATATGTACATGTATATAGATATTAGCATCTGAATACTATACAAGCCCCTCCTTTTTTTTAAAAAAAAATAACTTACAAGTAAAGGAACACTTGCAACTAATTGAAGACCAATAGTACATTTTCCATCAGATTCGAGATATATATTTCTATAAGTTAACTAAAAGATTATGTTAACATACAATTATGATCTATCTATAATCTGGAATATACCATCAGGACGAATATAATAATATATGGACATAAAAGCCCTATATGAGCTTTATATTGACATGTTTTAAAACGAGATGTTTTTACTGCAGTAACAAGATGAATACGTTCAATTAACCAAGCATAAATTATAATTTTACTCCCAGCATAAAATATATCGCAGGAAAGCATTCCTAGAGTACATGAAATTATATTATCTAGTTACGAAGGGGGGAAAAAATCAATCAGAAAATTAGGGGGCTCTATTTAGTAATTCTATATTACTATTATTAGTAGACACAACTACAACAGATGTAACTGCAAAGGCCCAAGATACTAAATAAAGCAGAATAACTAAAAAACGACCATAATTTATTGTCTTTAAGCTCTCTCCAAATGTCTTTGATCCAATAGCTGCTGATAATGCTGAAATACAAACAAGTGATATTAATTCTGAAATGATTTCTAGCACATCAGGACCGACAATACCAAGTTCAACAAATATTGGAGCCGAAGATTGCACCATAATTTTACGAAAAAAATAAAAAATAAAAAATAAATAAAGAGAAAAATAAAAGTAATAACACTTCTTTATATACTTTCGATTTATTATGTTTGGGATTCTTCGTCAACGACATTCATAGTTGACAGAATCTACTGTACTACATTAAACAAGTTTTTTTTTTTCTTTTATCTTTTTCTGTTTTTTTAAGGAGAATATAAAAGAATAACTCATCCATAAATAATATAGCTTATTTATTTTATTCAATTTTTATATATTGATATATATATGTATATAGAAAAAAGCGCATGGATTTATTTCTTTTTAGCAGCTGCTGCTTTCTTTTCTTGCTCTTCCATTCTCAATAATTCTTCTTCGGCTTTTTTAGCCTCTTTGGCACGTCTAGCTTCATTCTCTTTAGCTTCCTTGGCTTCTCTTTCCTCCTCCTTCTTCTTGCGTAGTGTTTCTTCTTCTAGCATAGCCTTCATTTCTACTTGCAGTTGCTTTTGTTTTTCATGTTCTAACATTTGAGCTGCTGTACTAAAGATTGTCTGTCCCCATCCTTCTTTAAAGGTGTTGGCCTCTAATGCAATTTCTTGTAACTCGGCTGTGATTTCTTGTTCAGCTGCACTAAACTCCTGCCAAAGATCATCACCTATGCTACCTGCTTTCATCAACTGTTGTAGAGCAGGCTTTTCTTGTTGGACTTGGATAAGACGACGGACGGCCTCCATGGCTCGACGCAAAAGGGCTGCACGTAAATGATGTTCTGGGATGGCTGATTCACTATTTAAAAGTGCAATATATTCTTCTTTTTGTGTGTTAATTGGGAACCATGCTTCAATCGAGCGAGTCACTGTAAATGAAGAATATTAAAAAGCATGTTTAGCCATTTGTATACATGTACATTTAAGAAAATAAAAAAATAAAATAAAATAAAATAAAAAATAATGATTACTTGTTGCCCTGCGATATACATATGAAAATGCACTCATTGCAGCAATACATCCTCCAAGGTATACAGTTGGTAATAATAATGAACTCATCCTTTTCTTTTTCTTGTTTTTTGATTAGTTATTTAAAGGAGATTATTCTTTTCTCAATTATAATAAAAAAAAACCAAAATATTATAGATTTAATAAGAAATGATGTATTTGTGTCTTATTGGCTAGAGCAATAAGTGTGACTATTTATTTTATTCCCCAAGAAGCCATTCCACAATGGTAACCTCTTCTTGATCATCCCAATCTTGTAAAAACCATTCTTCATCGCCCTCAACCTTACCATGAATTTCTTCATCCTTGTCTATAATAGTATCATCAGGGAAATCAGTTTGAGTAGTTTGATCAATCCCTAAGGCTCGATATACGAGTGGTTTAACGTAGAGTCGTTTTTGACCTGTAGTCAAGATACTTGACTTTTTTTCAATAACCGAAGGATCCTGCTGGAGATACATAAATCGTTCCCTCCGGGTAAATTCATCCAAAGAAGAAGCACGACGTTCAAATTTCAATACTTTGTCCAATACACCATGAGTACGCTGCTCCTCTTGCTCCCTGAGCTGTAATTGTCTTAATACAGAACGTCTATGAGGGACAGGCGTAGCAGTAGTTTCTCGCTGCTCAACCTTGTCATCCCATTGCTTAATAGACGCACTCACTCGTTGATGCAATAAGTTATCTTGATTATATTTTTCTGTTGCATAACTTTCATGCAATGACTGACGTCGATTATTCCCAAGCATGGATACACGTTTGGCAACTATACTTGAAGGCCTTTCAGGAGACAAGCTATTATTCATTTTATCTTGAGTTATCAATCCATTGCCACTGTCTATATTATTGAATACCCTGTTTATGCCAATTGTATCTGTATTGTAATCTTCTAGATGGTGATCATTTAACCTTACAAATAGACTTGTATTGAAATCAGTTTTAACTGCATTATTAATACTAGTAATAGAACAAGTAGTGCTATTAGATAGAGTATCATTTATTATAATTTTTCTTTTTTCTTTTTCTTTTTTTTTTCAAACCGTACTTGCCGGTTTGAAGGTAAAAATATCTTCTTTGCTTTGTACATACTTTAACTCTGTTATATATTCTTGTGGCTCATCTGTTAAAGTTTTAATCATTTCTTCGTTATAATGCTTTTTAGCAATCTTTGTTGTTGACGGTAGAGGTGGTTCATTAGATGGCTCTCGCTTTATTTCTTCTTCTTTTGATTTGCGTAAACTTTCTCTGCTTTTTTTACTACTCATACTACTTCTTCTAATAATCATTCCATTGGTATTAAAAGTATTAGTCGAATTATTTGACTTTGATGTTTGTGGGACGTTCAGTTCTGGAGATGATGTCCTTGAATGTTTAAAGGGGGATATTTTGGGCGATTTTATACTGATTGTAGAGGCCTTTTTATTAGAAGAGGTAGGTTCCTCTACAAGAGACAAGCTATTTGTTGATTTCGAATTCTTTGATAAAGCCTTACTTTGTTTAATGTCTGTAGTTGTTGGACTGGACAAACTAGAAGGTAGCGGCTTATAAATGCTTTTTGGCGTCGTATCTATAATGGTATTCATTGTCTTGCTTTTTGGTGATAATGCTGTAAGTGGCGTTATCGGTGGCTTCGGTGCCTCACGAGGGTTTTCAAATCGATTAGAATCTGTAACAATAAAGCTTTTTTTACTAAGGGGAGAAGTAGGTGTTTCATTGTTTCGAATATTAATTTTTGCAACTTCAATTGATAACTGTTGATGGTAATCATCTAAAGAACCATTACTTAATGAAGAAGCTGTAGTAGTGGTCGTTGTAGTAGTTATGTTGGATATTGAAGCTATAGAAGAAGAAATAGAAGATGTTTTTGAAGCTCTTTGTTTACTTTTGACATTATGACTTGAATTTGTATTATGTCGGGCAAGCGGTGAAGAAGGTCTTGACACAATATGTTCAGAGAGTCGTTGTGATGAGATTGAACGTCGTTCCCATTTTGGTTCAGGAACCACAAGCTCATCTTTAGTTTCAATGGATTTTAATCTATTTGGTGTAAGCGAGACTTTGACAGTTTCTCCTGATTTGATTAAATCATCAAAATTCATAATAGGTAAATCTGGGTCATAGACAGACGCACGTGGTGATGCATTACTATTAGCTAATGAGTTTCTATTGTTTTTAAAGAGATGGTAGGTCGATTTTCGACTATTAACGGTATTATGTGACATGGTAGATTGGGGTCTAGTTATGTCGGGTATTTTTGCCGATAACGTGCTTGTTTGTGAATTATCTTCAAGATAGTCCAAATCAAGATCGTCAAAAGAAATATTGAGAAAAGATTCAGTTTCGTCTGTGTAACAGGTAGTATATTTAAATATATGAGAAAACATGATAGCATATAAAACTTACTATCAACTGTTGTTGTATAACTTTTTCTACTGCTAATTGATGATAAGTAGGGTGATCTATAACTTTGGAATACTCCAGCTCTTTTCTATATATGTATAGAATAAGAATAAAAAAGATTTAATATATAGGCATTCCACTTTTTAGTTTTATTCATCTGCATGCTTACCTCCATTTTATCTTTTAAACTCATTTTTTGGAAGACATGCCCTAATTGAATATCATCAATCAAAGCCAAAAACACTTCTTTTACTCGAATATAATCAGTATCTTCATGCTCTGCTGTCATTGCTACAGCTGTTAACAGATATTCTGCTACATGTTCTATAATTGTTGTGACATATATAGCTACAATCGGTGAAATGACGATAACTGAATCGTTATTATGTTTCATTCTCCTTTGTAAATGTATTTGGTCTTCCTTATCTGCTAATGTACAATACTGAAAACATTTCTCTCTTAATAAAGGGATGGCTTTTTCTATAGGAAACTGAGAACCTTCCAACTTACGCATACGTTCATACAGATCGTAATCAATGGACTCTATCTCTGTAAACGATTTAACCTCTAGTTCAGCTTCTACAATAGCATTCTTTCCTAATGTCGATGGTAATAAATTGAAAATAGCAGTTTTAATCTGTGATAAGTCTAATGAAAGTGAACAAGTCAATAAAAGTACTATAAATTCGTCTAAAAATTGGTTGATAGTTTGTAAAGCATCAGTTGATACTCTAAAAGGTCCTATTTCAGAAATAATAGCATTTGCAGCCCTTTGACATATATAATGTTCGTCTATAGAATGATTTATATATAAAAGGTTATTTTGGCTTATTTATAAACTTTTATTTATTTATTTTGTTTTGTTTTGTTTTTTTTCTCCTTTATTATTACCTGAAGTCATTTTAATTATTATTATAATAATAAAGAAAAAGATTTATAACTTTTTTCACGTATAATGTTTATAGATATTATTACAATCAAAATATCAAGTATAGCATTTAACTCGTTATACTTAGAAAGAAGAAAAGAAAAAATAAATTAAGGGATTGAGTTTTGTTTATAATTACTTTAATAATTTTGCTAGGTTACACTGAATTTCCACATTCACCTTTTCTCAAATAATGTTGCACCAAAAAAAAAAAAAAAAAAAAAAAAAAAAAAAAAAAAAAATTATTAGGTCGCATTTTAAAAAATAATGTTGTATTCATCAAAGCATATTTCTATACCTTTTCCTTAAAATGATGTCGCATAATACAAGAAAAGAGTGACATGCTTTTTGAAAAAAAAAAGAAGATGTCGTATTGTAAATATAATTGTTTGTTAAATATGAAGGCCTGCAGAGCAGTCATCAAACCGTCTAGAAGAATAGCGCACAAACCCTTCAAAAGATGATTAGACAACTTGATTGCTAGCGTCTGCAATTATTTGAGGAATAGTATTTTTTTTTTTTTTTTTTTTTCAACAGAAACACTCCGGAAAGAATCCAAGCGAGAAAGCAATGGTTAGAAACGGTGAAAGAGATAGGTGTTGACTCTATGAACAACTGTGTTTTTATCGAAAAGTTAGGGTTTAGGATTTAATGAAAACCTGAGAAGAACTCAGGGCTTGGATTTTCAAAAGGGAAGGCTGCCAAAGTCAAAGTACTTACAGCCAGCTAGAGTCAATTCAATTTCCATCTTGAGCACCATTTCTGCTAAAAATCTTGATTAAAATTAGCTTAAGAAAACCCATGCCTTCTTCATAGAAAAGAAAGCTAGCCGATAGTAGGAAGCAATAAACATAGGGCACAGTAACCAAACACTATGACAATTTTATTAAAGAAGTTCTTGCTGAGATGGACAAACTCCCTAAAATAAAGGGACAGCATTTAATCATGGATAATGCGTCCATACATACAGGTAAAATAATTGGCGAGATGATCAAAGAGCGTGGCTACAAATGCACTTACCTACCACCTTACTCTCCAGAACTAAAACCCAATAGAACAGCTTTGGCCTAGTTGTTAAGAGTAGTGAAAAAAAAAAGATACTATTCCTCAAATAATTGCAGACGCTAGCAATCAAGTTGTCTAATCATCTTTTGAAGGGTTTGTGCGCTATTCTTCTAGACGGTTTGATGACTGCTCTGCAGGCCTTCATATTTAACAAACAATTATATTTACAATACGACATCTTCTTTTTCAGTATAGTCATAGTCCAAAAAAGAAGAAGAGATATGAACTTATACATTAATATATATATATATATATATTTCTTCTATCATAACAAACAGAGTAAGTTAACCTGTGAAGGCATATATGGAGCCAATGGACATGTACGTTTAAATACTCTAATCAACTTTAATTCTTTCATATATAAAATCCAAGTAACTTATCAGATAGAATATGCGAATAATAAGTTTTTAATTTAATAAGAACTATCATTCATTGATCTTTAATGAAAAAAAAAAAGAACTGCTATAATGGTTATCGACTGTGATTACTCTTTCGAATACATTTTAATTCCATGTATTTATATATACAATAGTAGTAGTAGTAGTAGTAGTAGTAGTAGTAATAATAGTAGTAGTAGTAGTAGTCTCAGCGCAGTTTCTTTTTCTTTATTTTATGAACAATGTTACAAATCATCCTTATTTTAGTTCAAGATATAATAACTAAAGAACTTTATCGACTTGTACATAAAAAAAAAAAAATACATTGTCTATTATAGACTATTATAACTGGTAAAAATCTAAATATCACTTTGACTGCATAAATATTATTTCATTGTCGTTTATCTGCACAGCAGAAGATGCCAACATTTTCGCTATTACTGACAATTGTACTCATATTTAAAAATAGTAATACGGCTAACATCAAGTATACTTAATGAAACTTTTTTTTTTTTTTTTTTTTTTTTTTTTTGCATTTTTAGGTATTACATAATTAAAGAAATTCCGGAGTAAATTTATTCTATTTTCTCTCTTTTCTTTTAAACAACTTATAATGCAGAATCGAATTACAAAGACCACTTGTCAAATAAAAAAGAATAAAAGAGTCGATAGATTGCGTGATTTACTTCAATTAGCACCTTCTGATTCTGTATTATTAGATGCTTGTGCACGAAAGCCTCCCGGTGATGGTAAATGTTGAGTATATATATTAAATTATTATACTTAAATTGTTTTACTAGTTAAAGAAATATTAGAAGCATTACCAGAAATAAACCCAGATCTGATTCGAGATAAACATCTAAGGACACCATTACATATTGCTTGCAGTCGAAAGGATGACCCTGAAGTTGCAACAGAAATAGCAAAGCTATTAATACAAGCAGGTTCTGACGTTAATAATGGGATGGGAGATGTGGATGGACTTCAACCGATACATATGGGTGGGTATAATTATAAACATTAGCCTTTTAAATGACTATTCTTCTTATTTCTATTTATTCATATTTATTTAAAAGCTGTACTTGCAGGAAATTATCAATGTGTATTAATGTTATTACAAGAAGGTTGGTATGTTTTAAAGCAAAAAAAAAAAAAAAAAAAAAAAAAAAAAAAAAAAAAAAAAATTCCTTGTATTGATAACTTTATAGGGGCAAATATACCAGCTTCAGATCCTTTTCGTCTTACACCTTTATTATTAGCAAAATTAAAGATGGATAATCTTCGACAATCACAACATTTAATTCATAATTCTATAAAAGAAGTTGATTATACATCTCAGAGTGCAAAAGATGAATATGAAGATTTGAAGTCGGTAATATACTTTAATAAGGGAATCAGTATCTGTATACTGCAATTTTTAACTAACAACATTAGTAGATTACTCAAGTGTTGGTAAATCATTTAGCAAATAAGCATATTAATACATACGGATTACCTTCTTATGATTCATATCATGGGCTATCAGATTTTTTATTCTTAAGAAAAGAATCGGATAATGATGAATTAAATAATGTCATATTATCCATCACTGACAAATTAGCCTTAATAGGCATGAATGATGATAATACCTTATTACAAGATTCAATTAATGGATTGATAGAGAAAGTTAAAAGATTAGGAATAAATGGAGAAACTGTAAAATAATGCAATGTATGGATTCTTTTTTTTTTCATTTCTATTATTAATGACGTCTCCTATACAATGTTTTAATGTACAAAGTCTTTATTTTAGACAGCTTGACATATGTATTTTAGGGGGGGGAGACAATAATAATAAAAAATGAATATAACTGTTAAGAAGTTATTTGAGTGATTGCATAGTATTAAACAGATTTACTACTATTATTAAAAGAGATATTATTAGCTAATTATGCTTTTAGGTAGGTAATAAGCTTTTGTAATAAATCCTTTAAAATTAAAAAGAATCATTGTAAAGTTCTGTGTAAAACAGCACACACACACACACACACACACACATATGTATATATAAATATCCATATATAATAAGCCACTATAGCCTGTATAGGTCTATTGTAGAAATTATATTATATCCACAAAACTTTACAGTTAGGTCTTTCAATGGTAAAGATGACTTGGAAGGGCTTCTTCTAATCCAGTGCATAACATGGCATGACTTTGATTGATGTAATTCTCTATTATGCAAATATATACGGAGGACTTTGCTCTTATTTCCAATTTCATCTGTTTTTTTTTTTTTTTTTTTTTTTTTTTTTTTTTTTTTTGTATTTCCTCAAATCACAAGACAATTGTTCACAAAATTTAATATTGTTAGTGGTTGCACTTATGTAATCATGTTACTGCAGAACTATTTATGCAATCCAATTTATTTCATTGTGCAAATCTGTTTTAGGAAATTTGTAAAATACATTTCTATTTACCGCCCGTATATTCATAAAAATGCAGTAATCATAATAATACTAATTTCTGTATTTTATTATTATTATTTTTGTTTCTAAGAAATGAATAATAAAAATGAGGAAGAGACATTATCTGTTTTATCTTTAAATTGTTGGTAAAATAGACATATCCTATTTGAATTAGATTCAATCATGTGTTTATATGTATTTGTTGTAATAAAAAAGGGGTCTCAACATTGTAGCAAAGAAACGCAGATTTCGGTTAATTGCAATTGCCGATTATATGTGTCAACAACAATATGATATTGTAGCGCTTCAAGAGGTATGGATGTGGGAAGACTTTGACTATATAAAAGAGAAAGTGAAGCATAAATTACCTTTTACAAAATATTTTTATAGGTAAGTAACTTATTATTGGCAATGACTATAATCGTTTTATACATCATATTAGTGGTACACTAGGAAGCGGTTTAGTGTTGCTGTCTCGTTTTCAAATTTTATCATCGTCTTATATACATTTTACTTTATCAGGGAGACCACTTCAAATATTTCAAGGAGATTTTTATGTTGGAAAAGGTTGTGGATGTATTTGTATTAATCATCCTAATGTTGGATTCATTGACGTTTATACTACTCATGTAAAGTTGCTTACATAATATTAAACAAAAACAAAACAAAAAGTCACTTATATATAATTGCTACTAGCTACAAGCTGAATATGGAAATAACAATGCATATGAAGCTCAAAGGATTACTCAATGTTGGCAAATAGCAAATAGTGTACGTGCTTCTGTCGCTCAGGGTAAACATGTTATATTGGTAATATGATCTACATTCTGTCCTTATTATTATTATTATATTAATGTATGCCAAAAAAAAAAAAAAAAAAAAAAGACGGGTGATTTTAATAGTGTCCCTAGTAGTTATTGTTATACTATTTTAAAGAATCATGGATTTATGACGGATTCTTGGTTAGAAATTCATAAAGATGAAATGGCAAACAGTTTAAAACGTCTTGAGAATAATGAACTCACAGATTCTGAATGTATTCAACTATTTGGTATAACTTGTGATTCACCCTTAAATACATGGACTAAACACTTTTTAAAGCAACAAGCTCATGTTAAAGAAATGGGTGACAGATTAGATTATATTTTCTATAGACATACACCGAAAATAAGCTGCATAGAATCCAGAGTAGCATTAGAAGGATATATAACGCATACAGAAATGAGTTACTCGGATCATTTTGCTGTCCATTCCCTGTTTAAAATAAAAGGTGATGTAGCCGTTACTGATGATGATGCTGCTCTCGTCCTTTTAGCAAATCCTTGTTTTACAAAACTATTACCAGAAACATTGCAAACTATGTTAATCCTATTAGAAAAGGATTTGATCAAAGCGAAAAGGACAGCTAATACCATTTTAAACTTCTTTCTATTATCAGTCTTTATTATACTTGGTTTATTTATAACTCAAATTATTATCATATACTATCATCAGACGTTATTCATGAACGCTATCTACAGTTTACTTTTAATTCTCTTTTCAATCATTGCAACTGTATGTCTTGTAGTAGGATTCGTATTTGGTAAAATGGAGCAAAGGTCTCTAAGACAATATATAACAGATATGGAAGTATGTTTAAAGAATCAAGAAGATCATACTTTAACAAGCAAGCTTTGATTTATTTACTCCAGTATATAATATAATTAATAAAGAAAAAAAAATTTTTTGGTTTTATTTATTTATTTACTTAAATTAATTCCTCTTTAATTTGTTGTGAAACGGCATTTATCAAACCTGACTTTTTATCCATAATTTCCTCTAAATCATTCAAATAGACTTCAAATTCCTCTTTACACTTTTGATCTTCAACTTCGTCTTCATCATTTAGATCGAATTCATTTGGTATTGTTGAAGCTAGTTTTGCAATTAACTTTTTTTCATTTTCAATACATGCTTCCATTTCTTTTACTTGTAGCTTATGTAAACGTATAAAACGACGTATCCTGTTAGTCACATCTGACTTTGGTTCGGGTAAAGAAGAGAAAAAAGGATGATCTTCAAATACTTCAGAGGGTGGTGACTCAAGTCGTTGAAGGAATTTTTGTTGACGTTCTGCTGCTGCTGCTGCTGCTGCTGCTGCTGTTGCTGCTGCTGTTGTACTAGATGAGGATATATCAACTGAACTATAAAATCGTTCATGTGTGGGTGTATTAAGAGCGTTGTGTTCAACTTCAGTAGGAAAATCAACTTCAAATAGGTTTTCAGATGCTTCCTCTTCCCATATGGCATCTGAGTTCGTTAAACTTTGACTATCTACTGAATTATTCATTTCAAAATCGTGGTTCATTTTTTTATTCTCTAAATTGGACCCATAATCTCCTAATAATCGTGGATCTGATTCTCCTTTAAGTTGCTTTACTCTACACATAATAACATATGTATTCAGTTACTTCTTTTGTTATGAATTCTTATAATTTTACCTATCAGCATAGCGAAGCGTATTTAAAGTATGTTCACTATTTGAATTATTTGGAGATATGGTTGCAATCATGCATGTTCGAGAATTACCAGTAAACGAATCTCGTAAAACCTAATCAAGTTAAAATAAATACATTTGACTTTATCTATATAATTTTTATCCTATATCACCTGAGTTAATTTACTTCCTCTAAAAGGCGTATGATTCTTGTTTTGATCTAAAGCACGAATACATTCTTTTAAGGCTAAAAGACTTTTATTAATTTCAGCACCTTCTAATCTAATTTAATTTAATATAAGTTAGTGACTTGAATTCTTTTTCCCTCCTATTCTTTTCTCAAACTTACCTTGTTTTCGTGTTAGCTTCTCCTCTATCTGCCCCTCGCTCGCTTCCTGCCAAGTCAATAAAACTCAATTTTCCATAAATTTTTGAGTTGTTGGATTTTAATACAATATGAAGAACGGCATGCGAACGAGATGATTTATTATTTGCGCCTGTCTTTCCTGTTGTTCTTCCTTTATTACCGTATTCAAAAACGTCCATTAAATCTTCTACATTTGTAACTGGGTATTCACGAAGACCTGCGATAACAACATTACCGTTACCATCTTCTCTAGCTGTTAATTTTGTCTTATTATTTAGTAAATCGAATAATTGTCCCTGATAGATTTCATAAAATCCAACATAAGCTGTTAAATGTGAGTAGATAGAGGTTGATAACATTCGGAAAATATCCTGGGCTGCCAAGACATAAAGTCCATTTTGAGGATCAAGCATTGTATGTGTTTTTCCAGAACCTGTTTGACCACTACAAAAGAAAAAATATATCAGTTTTTAATACAACTATTTAAAAAAGAAAAAAGGAAAAAAAAAAACTTGATTGACTTACTGAGCAAAACAAGTAGCTTTTCCACCAGTAAAAATATATTCTACTAATGGTTGAGCAGTCTTTGCATAAATCTAATAAATATAATACTATATCTAAGTAAAATAATTGTATTTGGTTCCAGGTTTTGTTCATACCTCTATGTTTGTAGCATCACTATCAAATGCTTCATCAAATGTGAATGTATGTTTTTCTGTAAAGCGAGTTAAATCAATTCGTGTTCTGTGTTTTAAAGTCAGTCTTTTTTTTTTATACATGTATAAATGCTTTAGTGTAGACTTACTTTGGCTCATTGAGTTGAATTGTACGACTTCCAACCAATGGTACAATGTCAATTTCCTGGTTGCTTATTTCCTTTTTATTTAATGGTCTTTTCCTTACACAAACACGAATACGTTGTTGCAAGTCATTAGAATAATTTGCTGTTATAGGAGCTTTTACTGTTGGTGCTGTCGTTTTTGATTTGGATAGTAAATACTCATCCAATGAGTTATAGGAATGCATATTATGATTCGTCTTTTGGCGATTATGAATGGGTATACCATATGCATCTAATTGTCTTGTTGATACACGTTCTGGAGGAGATTCTTTAGGCATTTCTATAGGTGAAGTCATATTATCTATTTGAAGGATTTTGGGCTTTGCTACTGGCTTTTGTTTTTGAGGACTGCTTGAAGTTTTTAAATTATGTGTGGGTGGTTTATGTAGCATGGAACTTCTCCTTGAGGGATAGGGTAAATAGGAAAGGCGACGATCTCGAGCAGACATTTTAGCGGGTGGTGTATGTGGAATGGATTGTGGCGCAATAGTCATGCGTCTAGTTCGTCTATCAGGAATTATTTTGTTGGATGATAAAGGTCGTTTTTTAGCTGTTTCATTTAATTTAGGTTTTGAAGTAGTTGATCGAAGAATATCTTTCATATCTTTAACTAGTGCTAAAAATTTAGTTTTATCTTCTGCAGAACGTACTCCTATTTTTGAATATTCAGCTTCAGATAACTAGTGCGCAAAAGTTAGTCATTATAAGATCAAAATTAAATTGACACTTACATCCGCAAGTTTATCTATTTTAAATATTCCTTGTGAAGATAAACTATATAAAAAAAAATAAATGAATGTATTAAATTCAATTTATATGTTTAGTGTCAAATTATCATCAATGTTACTTTGGATAATACTGAGAAAAAAAAAAAAAGAAAAAGTGATCAATTAATATTAATCGTGGATTTTGTATTTACATTTCTAACTTACATCTTGCAGATCATGTCTTCTTAAAGCATCAAGTAATAAGGAAGCACTCATTAGATTAAAGGATTTAATGAATGAAAATAATAGAAATGATTATTATCAATATTTTTTTTTTTTTTTAAGTTACTGCCCTCTTTTGGTTAAACCGCTTTTGAAATGCGGTTTTGGCCAATAAAGTTAGAAGTCTAGTTCTAAGGGTGTGTTCCTTTTTTTAATTACCGCCCGGACATTTGTTTCAATAAAAGTAAAATCTTGCAAAAAAGCAATCTGTTAAAAGAAAAAGTCTCAGTAATGATCGTTATCAGTAAATTAAATGATAATGGTTTAGTAGACTTGACTATGAATGAGCATAAGCATTATTCGGTAATGAAAGACATAATAAGTTTAAAGACATTTGTTGAAAGCCTTAATAGAAGATGAATATAGTCTCTTATTTAATATTACCTACATAGAGAGAATAAGTTTAAAGAACTCAATCCATGAAAGAGGAATCTTTAATGAGAGTTTTTTTTTTTTTTTTTTTTTTTTTTTTTTTTTTTTTTTTTTTTTTTTTTTTTTTTCCTTGTAATAATGCATTCATTTCAGATTATTAAGGATTTATTTAAATGCAGCATTTTTATTAACCTTAATGATAGAAAGCTTATTTAATAAGATGACCTTGGCCAATTCATGTATATATCATATTTTATATTTCAAGTTGGTGATAGCCAGTTACCAAATAAATTTTGGCCAGTAATTGGTGAAAAACAATACACATTCATATGCAGAAATAGTTAATTAAATCATAATGATATTCATTCGTTAGATGATAAGAGATTCAGATGTTATTTTCAATAGCAGTTATTACAATGAAAGTTTAGATAAACATGGAAATACTAAGGCTAAATCTATTTGCTTACTTGCAGTATCTTTATCTTCAATTCTATAGTAACGAATGTCTACCATAGACTATATGTTAACTACTTCAGAAGGCTACCAAATGTTTACTCGATATTTGACCTAATTACCCATTCAAGCCTCTTACAAAGAATTATTACAGTCCATTATTAACGACTTCAAATATCTCAGATAATAGATATTCCTTTGATCATTTATTTTTCAACTTGCTTCTAACACTTCAACCCTAGACTTCTTCAATAACGTGATAATTATCTACTCTAGTAGTTTGTTTGCTGATCAGTTATAAACTTGATACATCTTCAACATATTAAAGGCTTATCTTCAACTCCAAGAAATCCAAGGGTAAAACATTTTTTGGTCGGTTCCTTTTTTTTTCCTTCCTCCTCCTCCCCCCAACAAACAATACATTTCTTGCATTATTATTTTTCCTTTTCTTTTCTTTCCTTTGCTACCTCCCTCCCTTTTTTTTTCATTAATCCTTGTATCTTAAGGGGCTCTTTAGCTACCTTGGGTGTTGCAGATAGACTATTCGTTTAAAAGCGTAACTTGTTTTGTTCTATACAAATATGTTTGTAGCTTGCTACAGCTATTTATATATATTTACTGTTTTAAAGTAAGAGCTACACTAGAGCGGCTACTAAAGGTTTCTAGTAACTTCAATCAATAATGGAAAGATTAAGAGTCCAGACAATTTGTATGTTTTTCTTTGTTAAATATACCAAAGAAAATGTTGAAAAATATAGAAAACGAATCAAAGATTTTGATGGCATAGAAATTTGTTACAACCTTAAACCAACGCAACCCATCTTGGTCCTAATAATTAGGATTTACGAAAATCCTCAATCCTATCATTTATATCTCAGCAATACTTCTAATCTTAAAGCATAAATGGAACCAGACTAATATCATTGTTTTTATTATTTATTTATTTATTTTTATTTATTTATTTATTTATTTATTATTTCTGTTGTTTAGAGATAAAAAAAAAGAAGATAGAATAAGTCTGTGAACACTTTGTAAAAACTTTTATTATAAATTGAATAAAAATAAGAATTAAAAAATTGAATAAGGAGATAAATTAAAAAATTGCATCTCTAAAAAAGGAGTGCAAAATGTATGCTTATTTTATATCTTGTGAAGAATGGGGTTACTTTGCGACAGGAACAGAATGAAAGAAGAATATTTCCCATAAAATGATTAAAGATATTATGGTTGAGCTCTAGTCTTTGCCTTGATTAAATTAGTCGTGCTCGATCTAGCCGGTTCGGTTATTTTTCTTGAAACCAAATAACGAGATCTCGTTTGTTCATACTTGTGGAAGATGCTTTGTATTATAGTCATTCCTCAATGTACTACTTGAATGAAAGTTATTATAGTGTATAGTGTATAGATAGTATATGATTGTATTTATAAATTAGTATATTAGATAATAATGTGTGTGTATAACTAATAGGTACAGTCTATAATTCATATATGTCTCACAAATAATATTGTATGCAGAAAGTGCACTACTAATAGCTATAAATATCATTCGAGTCCTTCATGACTCTGATCTGTATATTGTAAGATATTATGTAATACATCATTATATACACAACACTATACAACAAACAACGGATGAATTCAAACACGACTGCATTGCTGTTTAAACTATCAGTTGGAATAGTGTTTAATCTTGTCATGAACTGACTTATAATGTCATGTTCCTTGATTAAACATGTAGATCAAGGAATTCTATCTAGATTTCCCTGAAAAACTCTCTTGATCCACTTTATCAAATAATATTAAAACTTCTAACACTTCATTACCTATAACAATTTTCTGATTCACATCTTATTTCAGGCCTCTTCAACAATTCTTATAAATACCCTATCAATTTAAGTTCATAAATAAGGTGATTGACTTTAGAACCATTGTTCACTCTCCTTAACTTTCTTTTGTCTTTTTATTATTTTTATTTTATAATATTTTTTACTTGATATTTTACAAATAATATCACAGTTTTATCTATGATTTTAACAGTTAGGTATTCATATAAGAATATCTAAAATCAAAGGGGAATTAGAAAAGTATTAGTTACGACAGAATCCTATTTAGTACCAACTTCCTTAAGTTCATGTAACATGAAAAAGTATAATACATAAATAAGTTGAAGCCGCATTCCTTTATACTATTTGTCCAGGTACTTTAAGTTAAATATTTAATAAAGGAAGAGTAAGTGACTCTAACTATGCCTATTTATTTCGACGGTCGTTGAATTCTTATTAAAAAATATTGTTTGATGATATAAGATTATAGCAAATGCATGCATAAAAGGGAAATGTTTTTTATTTATTTTTTTTTGAATACCACAACTCGGCAACTACACCTAAAAGTTTGGGTTTATAAACAAAAAAATTGAGTTAAATAAAATGACTTGATCGGAAAGGGTAGCGCCTTTCTGTTGGCCAAGCGGCGATCATGGAGAGATGAACTTTGTTAGCTGTAGATGGGAGTGATTAAATAATAAAATCGGGGTTAGTTCTGAGCTTTGCTGATAACATGCTACCTTCCAGGATCCAATGTTCAACACCAGGCCTTCAATGGAGGTCGATAAAAAGATGTTGTTAAATCGCGGGGTAATTTCCTACCATGCAAGAGAGGAAAGCCCGCAGCATTGAGAGAATTCCTGGGAGTAACACGGCTGTAGTAGAAGCAAACAAGAACAGAATCTAATCCACCTCTACACTATAAAGGACTACCTCTTCAATAATTTTTTTTTCTCATATAAAATAAAAAAAAATGAAAAAGAAAGGAGGATGGGCTCTAAAGTTAATACGTATTGTGTAGTACAATTGCTATAAAAAGTTACACATTATTTATTTAGAACCACTGTCATACTTGTTGCGGTTACAGAATACTTGTAAATTATAATATGTAACAGTAAGGAAATAGTATAAACTACTGGTGTGATTATACTCAAAGACTTGAAATAGAAGAAAGAATACGTAAAGAATTGACAAACCAAGAAGACGTTGTTAAATGTAACGAATTAAAAAACAATGACGTACATGAAAAAACGTGAAAGAATAAGTTATCATAAAAAAAAAAAAAAACTTGTATGGCAAAAATAAGCAGACAACTTTTTATAGAACACAGTTTTGGGATAAAGAAAAAAAAATATTAGTTCAGAGACAATCGACTCATCAGTGATAGACGAAAATAATAATAATAATAATAACATAATATAATATAATATAAATAGTAAATTTTTAATGATGGAGGAACAAAAAAAAAAACGGTATGAAACTGAAGACAGACTTGTTATAGCTGATACATCAAATAAGCTATTCAACATTAAAAATAACTACTTTAATAATAAGGAAGAATATTAAGGATATTGAATTAGTGACCAAAGCTGATAAAAGTGATAAACGATCTATGAATCCTTTTAACATTGGTAGTTGGGTAAGATATGTAGAGAGCTATAAAAACTTTAGAAGTTATGACAATGACCAAACAGGCAAATTTGGTACTTCCTTAGTGAATTCTACAAGACAAAGAACCTATGGATTGAGGCTATATATCGTTAAAATGAGAGTTATGGGCGTATTTCAAGTAAAAAAAAAAAAAAAAAAAAAAAAAAATGCAATTTTTATTTTTGATGTTTTCAGAACGAATTCTAACGTTAGAGCAAATATCATTCATTTCTGATTAATGTACACATAAGTCTCTAAAAATTAAAATTGGGTATCTCTAACATGTCGGATGCTGAAGCTTTTGATAAGTTCTTAATTGCTAGTCAGCAATCAAACGAAGCTAAAATCCATAATTGATATGGATAATCTTTTACTTTATTGAGTGAAGTCATTAAAGTCGCTTATCACATATATGAGGATAATTGATAAAAGTTATAACAGTAATGTGAGTTCAAGTAATGTGCATGGTAAATGTGATGGTTTGGCTTAAAGAAGAAAAGAAAGACAAAGAGAACAAAAGGAAGTATGATTTGAGACTTGTTTATTCAATGTAAAAAGAATGATATAAAGATTATTTCGTGTTTAAACAACTACTTGTATTTATGCTAATGAATCCTGAATCAAAGAGATAGAAATAACTATAAAAAAAAAGGATAAGTATTCAGATATACATTGTGTTGATTCAAGAGACAGATCTATGGGTGAAAAAAAAATTATTGTTTGATCTGAGTGTATGTTCCTGATATTTTTTGTATTTTTATTTTATTGGATCAAAGACGACCTGAATCCTTTGTCAAGGTTATAAAAATAAATATTTAGAAATGATACGTTGTCTTTATTAGTTGATGCATTTAGATGATTGAATGTCAATAGGGTTTATATTATATTGTTTATAAGATGTTATATACAGTAAGGTATGATATCTTTTATTATATGTTCAGGCTTATAGTTTGTCCTGTATTATGTAATTCATCTTTTATAATATTATTTATGCTTATATCCAGAGCTTGTTCTATAACAAATATCATAAAAAGGTTCATATATATTATAACACAAGCGATATAATAAAGTCTATCATTTGATGTTCCAATATAGCTTATTTATAATAATAATAATAGTAAATGTTAGTAATAAAAATAGTTTTTTTTTTTTTTTTTTTTTTTTTTTTTTTTTTTTTTTTTTGTTCATACATATATATTATAGACTGTTCCATAATCCAATGATAAAAATTACAAAAAAAAAATAAAATAAAATAAAATAAAATAAAATAAAAATCAAGTCAAAGTAGTAGTGGTAGTGGTAGTGGTAGTAGGTAATACTGGTATTGTGTAGTGATTATTAATATTAGTTGTAGGTATAAATGGCCGTGGTGGTATGAGTCGGGTGCACTGCAATCATCTGAGTATATTTTTTACAAGATATAACACAGGATTTGATTATATCTTGCACTATATCATGTACTACAAGAATTAGACATTTCTTGTATGTGCAAGATATATGTACAAGATATGTATAAATCCTGCCTCAAAATCATACAAGATATAATCAAGATATAAACAAATCTTGCACTTTTTCTACAGGATATATACAAGTTTTGAACATTTCTTGTACTTTTTTCTACAAGATACACACAGGGTTTATATATTTCATGTACTGTTTTTTACAAGTTTTGATTAAATCCTGTACTTTATAATTGCTTTTCATTTGCTAATATTTTACATACCATGTTGTTTATCATTGGCTTTATGCTTCATGACTCATCAAAACATGGTTATACATTATTGGGTTATATAGATGGTATTTTATTCCCTTTTAGGCTTTGTTTATATTAAATAGGCTTCTTTATTGCCTTTCTTTATTGGACATTATTAAATACATTGTTTACAAAAAATGTGGCTTTTTATTTACTTTTTTTATTTATTTATTTATTACATAAAAAATTGGTACATATAAAATAATAATAATAATAATAATATAATATAATATAATAATAATATAATAATATAATAAAAGAGTATGCTATAAGCATTACATGTAAAATATTACACTTACCTTGAATACATATTCTATTGATAACATGGCCATTGATTAAAGAATCCTTTCGGCTTTGGGGAAAAAAAAGAAAAAGAACACAGAGATTGCAAGGATTATCATACAGAACAGAAACAAAAAGTAGTAGCAATTGAAGTGATCAACAGAAAAGTATTCCATTTACAAAAGAAGCATACACTATTAATAGAATAAATAATTAATAAAAGCTAACATATGATAAAGTATAGAAATATCATATTTACCAAAAAAAAAAAAAATACAAAAGGCTAGATCTATGTTTGTGCTGCAGAGAAAAGAATATTAGTTAAATCTCGGGTATTATTATTTTTTTCCCACACTATACCTTTCAATGTTACATTAGAATGACGTACACTTGTACTTGACCTCCCTGTTATATAAAGAATTGTTAATACACATATTGAAATAGTTAAAGATAAAGGTGTTATTTTATATACCTTTTTTCAATAGATAAATAATACAAGTCTTTGTTGTAGATCTGAATCAAATATTGCTGCTGCATAATAAAGACCAACACATACCTATTTAATTGTTTCATTTTAGTTGTTTTTGATTTAAGAAAAGAGAAAATTAAAAAAAAAAGATACATATATTTTCAAAATAATGTAAATACTTACAATTTGAAATAATCAACAAAGACCTATAATTTAAATACATATATAAAAAGAGTAATAGCTAACAATATTAAAATGAACATCTATTACAATAAAAAATTAGTAGTTTAACGAATGTATTAAAAATGAAAAAAAAGGAAAAAAGGATGTGATTACCTCTTTTTTTTTAAAAAAAAAGTTTTTTTTCGGTCCGCTATTGAAATAAAACGAACTAAATTATTGAATAGCAGCAAACTCTATATATACAATGTAAAAAGTCTTAGCAATACATTTATATTTTTTGCACTAACTTATTATCTTTTACCTTTCAAAATGTCTGTTACTTTGAACAATAATATCCTTTACTAAAAATATTTGAGAATTGTTAATTACATGTGTTAATTCATTTACCAATGTCATCTTCATTAAACAATGGAGATGTCATTACTCTTGTAATTGTAGTAATTACCTCTTGAAAATATATAGTAAAGTCTTTAGGGCTTTTTTTTTGAGCTGATTGCAGAACATTTGCATTTGTCAATGTCGGTAATGTTGGTCATTGTTAAATAAAGAATAAAAAAAGTAAAATATAAAATAATTTTACTAGGGGGGATTAAATTTGAATTTTTTTTTTTTAAAAAAAAAAGGAATTTAATTGAAATGAACACAACTACATTAATTATATAATTGCTAAATCTTGTTTTTATTTTTCTCTAAATTCACTAATTGTAAACGAATGTATATAATCACTAATAATGGAATTGCTTTAATTTACATTCGCAATTAGTTTTTTTTTTCTTCATTTCAAAATTAAAGTCAATTAATAAATCAACACATTACACGATCTAATTGAAATGCAAAATAGATTAGATTGAATGCAATTTAATTAAACATCTTTTTTTTATTTACATATAATAAAAATTCTTTATTTTATTTATATAATTATAATACATATTTTTATTATATTACGTGTACTATTTTTTTTTTTGGTAAAAACTTGAGTGAGAAAAAAAAACATCAAGTATGATTTGAAACAATTGCAATGTATTTTACATTATTGAAATGTAATTTACATTTTATAAGCCTATAATTAAAGTTACGCATATAAAATTTGTGGGGAATAAAAAAAAATGAAAAATAAATAAAAAAAATGTTAAAGTACTTTTTCAGAATCCGCAATTTTTATTTTTTTTTCATTTTATGTAATTTTATTGGCGGAAATGCCGGATAAAGGAAATTCCTGGTCTACAGCCAAAATAGCTGTAAAATTAAAAATTAAATAAAATGATAGAAAATGGCAGTAGAGATATACTTTTTTTGGATACATGAATACTATTATAACCTCCAAAATATAATATTATTTTTATTTAAACATTTTTTAATAAAAAGTGATCAAAATAATAACATTTAAAAATCACTGCTAAAATTTGATTATATCCTGTATTATATTTTTTACAAGATATACTCATTGCTTGCAGTGGTGTTTATAGTAAATATAGCCCTATGTGTATCCTCTATTTCTGATGAAAGTAACACGGGTGTTTGGAGAGTGACTAGAATTCGCAGCATATTTAGCCCAAGCCTAGGCTGTGGAATCGAATCACTTCAAGGGTTCCCCACCAAATCAAATGAACCCTTAATTTTTTTAATTATTCTTGTTTTTTGTACTACACCAACGACTCCTTTTTTTTTTCTTTTTACAGCAGCAGTAGCAGCAGCAACATGAATAATGATGTATTATGGTTATATTCTACCAAGCAACGGCAATAGATACAGGAAGAACAGTGTTATTCTTGTTACGTGATACTATTATAGTCAGATCGTATATCAGAAACAACAATCTTTAAACGCTCCCCTCCCTTTTATATATATTATATGAATGTATATTATGTACCTTGTATAATTATGGTCCTCAAGTTATAGAAAGATAATAGAGTGTCTAAAAAGCCTTATTTTAAACATATACAGATACAAATCTATAGTTACTATGTTTGGTCTTAATCCACATCTTAGGAAATAATCACAAGTAAACGTAATATACAGACTCTTTTAATTAATTAATAGCAAGCTTCTCTAGCTAATAATACATTATGTTATGGCTTACTTAAGAATAAAGACTTAAAAAGCTCTACCAAGAGTATTGTAATAACAATGAATATCTCTCTATAAACTAATGTAAAGAAGAATGTTTTCGATTACTTCAAAAAAAAAAAAATGTTGATAAATATAACAATTCTGTCACTGTAACAGTAATAAATGCAAGGATATTTCTTTTCTGAGAATATTCATCATTTTTTTTTCCTTTATTATTTTACTAAAACGTTATCTAGATGTTGTATAAACAAAATGAATAATTTCAACTCTTCCTTTATCCAGTATTACATTTAAAGTTTATATTTTGCCTCATCAAAAAAAAAAAAAAAAAAAAAAAAGTTGAAATGAATTACCTAATAAATCTATTGTTCTGTGTAGTATATTATCAAATACTTGTCAATGCCTACAAACTTGAATGCCAAAAGAGGCTAAGAATTATATTTCAAAAGCCGTAAATATTACAGAGAAGACAGTGATAATACGAACATTATTGCTATGGAGTATTATTTTTTTTCATTACAAAAAGAGATATTTATACTGTTCCTGAGCTAAAATGTAGCAACAGTAGAGATTTAAAAGAAAAAAAAAGAAACTTTTGTTATAAAAAATACATTTCCTTCTTCATATTTGGTATATCATTCTTCTCATCTCCCTTTTAGTCTTTATATAATTTATTTACAACCATTGTAATCATTGGGATAGAACCAATTCATTTCAATGTACGTTAAGTAAAATAAATAATAATAATTATATTACAGCAAATCTAAAGTTTCTTGATCATGATATGATCTGTATCTTCTTGTGAACCTAATTTGAATGTATAGCTTCCTACTTTATAGAAACCTCGACGTGTATAAAAGTTAATAGCTGAAGGATCACGCTCCCAAACACCTAACCGCATTGCTTGTTTGCATAATTGACGGACTTTTTCAAGACTCGAGTTCAAAAGTGTTTTACCAACCCCTTTACCAATATATCGTTTATCCACATAAATTCTTTGAAGCTCGATAGCATCGGAATCTTGAATAAAGTTATACACATCCTTGTTTTGTCTTAATTGACAAAAACTTACAGGCGAATCATTTTCTGTATTGTATGCCATGAATGTAGACATGGAGGAATCAGCTAATTCCTTGGTTTGAATTTCTACTGTATGACTTAACTTTCATCAAGATAAGCTTGCTTATCAGAGGCTGTATTAGCGTCAAAAAAGGTGTCATAAAATAATCTTATACCCAAGTCTGATAATGTTTGAGTATAGCTTGAGTCTGTTATCTCTCTAACTTCGATTGCCATATTTTTTTTCAATGGTATGTTTATATATAAATAAAACTTAGCCAAACTTTCGATCTGTCATGAGCTGATTTATAATGTCATATTTCTTGATTAAACATGCAGATCATAAAATTATCGAACGAGTTGTATCTAGATTCTCCTGAAACTCTCTTGATCCACTTGATCAAATAATATTAAAAACTTCTAACATTTCATTATCTATAACAAATCTTATTCGATCGTAACCAATTTTTTTTCTGCTTCACATATTATCTCAGACTTCTTCAACAATTTTTATAAATACCCCATCCATTTAAATTCATAAATAAAAATAATTGACTTCAGAACTATTATTCGTTCTTGTTGACTTTCTTTTGTCTTTTTATTATTATTTTCATTTTATAATATTTTTTTATTTGATATTTTACAAGAAATATCACAGTCTCTCTGATAAAATTAAGATAGTGGCCAGTTGTTGTACCTTTGGTTTGGGAGGATTTGGGTAGGGCAGCTTTTGTTTTTCTTTTTTTTACCGTCTTGGATCTTATTTTTTTTTTTTAGGAGGCGGGGGGGTACTCTCATAGTAATGTTAATAACACCTATTTCAGAAATTGCTCCAATTACAGTATGTTATACTGCTCTAGCACTTGTAGTAGGGATTATAGACTCGGCACCCTTTCTAGATCAAGCTCTACTGCGTCTCATATGTATGTCAAAACCGGACTCGTCAATAAATACACAGTTTTTTTGTTAAGTTCATGTCGGTATCCATCCACGCTTACGCCCACTTTAATCTCTTTCCTAATTTTTTTTTCATCATTACGAGGGCTTGGATGCAATGTAACGACTTTTAAAGAAAGACTACATTCGTCTTTCATAAACTCATGTGCTCTAGACTTTTTAATATCAAGCCCTTCAAAAGCCGCAGTCAAGTTCTCTACAGCATCAGTTATAACAGCTGATGGATTTTCATCAAAAAAAAAAATGAATCGAATGCTGTTCGTGGAACTCCTGCAGCTTAGAAACAGGTCTGCTACTACGATCGGTCTTTTTTTTTTCATTTCATAGTTGTCAGGATCGCTTAGATACTTCTGATACCAGTTGTTTGCGGTGCTATGGCTCACATTGGCTCTGGAAGCAGTAGCATGAACAGGAAAGCCTTTTTGCAATTTCCAATAAAAATAAAAAGTCCATCGTGCAACATATATTTCTACCCTTTGGGTAAGTCAGTATCCTTTATGCTTTTACTACTACTACTAGCTTCTATATTATTGTTCTCAGACATTTCGACGTCCAGAGGTTTGTTTTTCAGATACTCCTCAAAGTCTGTCAGTATATTTAGGTTGTAAAGATTGCCTTCAATCTCGAAATTTATAGCTTCAGTTCCATCTTCATTTGTAATGTTATTGGAACCGTCTTCATGAAAAAAAAAAGCTCATTATGAATTACGAAAAGTAAAAAAAAAAAAAAAAAAAAAAAAAAAAAAAAAAAAAAATGTTCGTTCAAATTTAATTAGCTAAATACTCCATTTTATTTTCGAAAAATGTACCATGGAGTTCAAAAAATGTTCCACTCGAGAGTGTATGCACTGTATGACTAATTTTTCTTCTTCTCTAGCATATTAAAATGGACAGTATCAAGGTATATACCCCACCATATCTTGTATAACTCTTTATACTTATTTTCTGAATAAGGTAGATCATCATCTACACATATATCCCAAGGTTTTGATAGAATATAATGAATGTTCTTCACTTTATCAATATCCCACATTGAATGATGCGCTGATTCAAGTGTCTTTAGAGCATTATAAATGTACAATATCGGTATCCAACGATCTTTAAATATTTCATTTAGAAAGTCTTGATCTGGAAAAGGATATATATTAAGATCTGCAATACTGTTTAAATAATCTATCATCTTGTTGAACCTATCACTATCTGGTGTTAATACGATTAATCCACTATTAAAGTAGTTGGCTTCATTTTTGGCCAAATTAGGATCCATGCAGGCCAAGGTATCACAATGCGTATAAGCACAATTAGACGGTGTCCAAAAGGATGGATAATGCTTGATCCTTTGTGGATTACATATGCATGCATGCGAGGCCGCTACCCAGTCCTTATCTGGCAAATTCAACTGCATCAGTTCATCCATGTTTTGAAGTGGTAACATGTCCGCATCCAGTAATACTAAACGCTCATATTCTACTTGACTCCATACTGCTAGCTTTGTCCATGTTTCAGTAAACCGTTCAGCTTTATATTCTACTTTACCCTTTGGATGAATAGGATCAATTCGTTTTGTAATACAGCCTGTTTTACTTAATATCTCTACTATTTCATCATTAACTGCGGATGTATACAGAACCAAAAGAGGATATGAGCTTTTACATATAGTGTGTAAAGCGTGTTTTAAGGCAAAAACCCCTTTGATATAATTATTCGAACTTGTTAACACCACTGCCCAAGCGCCATGAACAGTGCAAGTAGTAACCATATATGTTATGAATATGAATGAATTAATTAATCAAAGATGAAAAAGAAAAAGAAAAAGAAAAGAAAAAAATAAAATAAGAATACAAATAAAAATAAAATTATAAAAGAAAGCAAATATCAGAGATTTCCACAGTAGCGACGATATCAAAACTTGTTGATAAATATTGTCTGAGTTTGGAAACTACTGTTTTTTTTTATGTACGTACTTGAATGAGAGTATTTTATTCACCAAATTCGCCTAGACTAGTTCAATGCAGATGTATATATATAAAAGTATAAAGAAGCTCTTTTAGAGCACAAAGGACAATGTGGAGAGAGAGGGTGAGGGAGAGAAGGATAGTGGTGGAGAGTATATATCTGTTAGAAATAATAAATGTGGTCGTAGCCATTAAACGAAAGACAAATCAACAAAAAAAAAAGTTGATAGTCATGATTGTCACCCAGTAGTTATGCTATATTATATCAAATCAATATGTTGTAATGTTTGCAGTAAAAGTAACTCATGAATTTTCAAATATTCTGATCTAGAAAGTGGCTTGAAAGGTTATTGAAGCAATTTACTTTGGATATACGAAAAAGAGATAGCAATAGTTGTAAGAATATGTAAATAAAATTGTAAGCTAAGGTATTGTATGATATAAATTTTAGTGAACTTATACTGTCGACATGAATTAAGTTTAGTTTTATTTTTTCTTTCCATCATATCGCCATCTGCTTTAAATGAAAAAGAGAAAACAGAAAAGACATGCTTACGAAAGCTTCGTGTAGTTTATTTGATAATGATGATACAAAAATTGTACAAAAGGAAAAGGAATACGGAAAAATGTCAAAGGCTATTTATATATATATATTTTTTTCTGCAATGTAAGTGATATTAATGGAAGTATGATTTGGAAAAGTGAATACTGATATAGTAAAGCATTATGTCTCTGAACAATTCTGCTTGCAATAAGATCTATTTCTATCTTTATTCTCCCTGAGCTGTCGCTGTTACTGGAAATGAAATATAACAAACTATTATCTCTGGGATAAGCAACGCGTTAATATTAATTCATAGTGAATACTCCAGCTTTATCAATAATACTCATTGTCCATATTATACTGTTATTATTACATAATAATATTCAACATTATAGATGCATATAAATAGTATGTATGACTTGTATAAATAATTATGTAATTGTATATAACGGTCATAACCCTATTGAACTCTTATTATTACATAGTGCAATGAATATAATTATTTTTTTTTAATAATCGATTACTTTAACAATGATTGTTATTAAAACTAAATGTAGAATGGATACGATGCTGTGAAGTACAATACACTAGTTTTAGTTGAATAACCTTTTTATTATTTAATAAATAATAGCTTATTTCTATTAACTTGGTTATAAGGACAACTACAATCATAATACTAACAACATGACTAATGAAATTAATGTGTTTAAGATTAATCAGAATTTGGATTATATTAGTAGTCAGATGAAATTAAAACTTTTTATTTTAGAAGCGAAATATATCTTTGACTAAAATTTTTCGATTGGAATTAGAAAGGAAAAATAGAGGGCGGTAGATACGCACACATGTAACCTCTGCTCTTAATAAGTTTTCTGATAACGACAGGCTTATGTATAGGTGATTTATTCATGAGAAGACAGTAGCCTGAAGTCCAATTTTTATCCAAACAATCTATCATAATTATTACTTAAATAGCTAAGAAAATACTCATGTCTCTTTCCTACCCTACAATTAATCTACACCTCTATATCATCTGGATCGAAGAATAGTTAAATCTTGCAATTATATTTAACCCATTGCTTTTACAAATACAACAAAGTAATCGGTTATCAACTTCTAGAAATGCTAACGTAATGGACCTCTTTATTCTAACATGTTTTGGTTCAGAGAGCAAACAAACGACACCTGAATATTGTCAACTGAGAATTCAAATTCCCTATATTAGGGGGGGGTGAAGATGATTTCCACCCTTTGAGGTTTCCAAAAGCGTCAATTGAAGCTACAAACCCCATTCTTTGAAATTGGAGAAACCATCCCCATATTTTCAGGGAACTTGACCATTTTATTCAGTGTCTTGGAAATAAACCTCCTATAATGTCCAGTGGCAATTCCTATAGACAATTTTCTTCTCCTGCAGGCTTCTTTCTCTTCCTGTCTCCAATCAGTCTTCATTTTCTTAGCCTTCAAAAGTTCTCTAATCTCAACTTGGGTCTTACGTGCAGACGAGGTGGCCTTCCTTAGCGTGACTCTGTTGAAGTAAAAGAAGACTGACTTTTGTTTGTCAGAGTACATGTTGTACTTTCTGCCACTTGACATTTTTTCTGCTAACTCATCAGCTGGTTTTCTCCATCTTTAAGTCAATCTCTTCTGTAGCTTGAGTATAAAAGTGGCTTTGAAAAGCTCGATACTAAGATGGGGTCATCAAAGTGCCAAGGTTGTAAGGGACAACTTCTTTTTCCAAGTTTATTGCATCATTCCTTTGCTCATCCATAATACTGTCTCATCCATCTTTATAAAAAAAAAAGTTGTTACTCATCTAAATGCAATGGACTCAAAAAGTCGAAATAATAATAATAATAATAATAATAAAAGAAAATTCAAAATGAACAAAATGAACTTTGGTCAGAAACCAAAACGAATTTAGTTCGCTGTAAAACGAACATTGATGTTGAAGTCACTATTTTAGATTATTACAGCTAAAATATTGTAATATACGGGACATGAAAACCTTCGATTTTATCTAATTCATGGTAATAACTTTTATTCATAAAATAAATGTATAAAATCTATACATGAGTTAGATTATAATAAGATATAAACCAATCTTAGTGATAAATAATCTTAGTGTTATAATACAATACAAGAGAAGATTAACTAAAGAAACATTCACTTAGTCATCATTGGAACAGTCATTGTAATAACTGATATTATCTATATATAAACGATTTTGATACATATCAAATCAAATGATAAGTCTTCTTATTGTAGAAAGAGATATATAATTTATTGCCAAGTAATAAGAAGAGATATCATTAATATGTACCTCATTTGATTTGCCCTAGAGATTGATATTCAAAAAAACGTTTTTAATTGGGTTGCATAAAATTGACCATTTTGGTCTTGTAATAAGGTTAAAAACTTAAAATAGATCCACATCTATTTTTAAAATAAAAAAAGAAAATATATAAAGCGGTATTTTAAATTTTGCAGAACAAATTACGCTTTTTAAGTGTAAAGAACAAACAGAATATAAAAATAGGATGCTTTTTTTTCTTCTTCTTCTTCAACTTTTTTAAAAAAGAAAACAAGGTAAGCAATAAATACATGTACTTCCTTTTTTTTTTCTTATGAAACTTTTTTAACTTGTTTTTAAATACATTAGTTTATTTTAATTTTTCCTAATGACTGGATTAACTGCTCATTCTATTTCAAGTTGTTTAAATAAATCGCTGACATTTTGTTTCTATATTTCTGGTCATGGTAAAAAAAAAAAAAAAAAAAAAGAAAAAGAAAAAAAAAAGTCAAATAGAGATTTTGTTGTCAATCAAATATTCATCATTATTATATTAGGTTGGGGACATGCAACTCGTGCCAATCAAATTATAATAGATATTTTAAATTTACCAGCCAAACATAAAGTCTATGTTATTTCAACAGCATCAGACTTTATATTTCAAGGTGTTATTCAAGTAGGAGCTATGTATCGACATGCAGATATTGATGCTGGAGTAGTTCAACCATTACCTTACACTGTTGACCGTCAACAAACAATTAAAAATTTAAAATCATTTTTGAATAGGAGAACAAGTATTATAGAAAATGAAGTAAGATGGTTACAAAGTGTACATGCTGATTGTGTTATATGTGATGCACCTTTCTTACCTTGGTATGGTATATAAATATAGACTAGATAAACATATATATATATATATATATTTAGAGAGAGAGAGAGAGAGAGACGATGATTATAACTGTTACTCATATTATTATTTCCCTCCCTCCTATAGTGCAGCAGCCAATAAAGCTAATATCCCAGCTGTAATTTCTAGTAATTTTACATTTGATGAAGTTTATTTAGGATTACGTGAAGGAGATATGTTGGATAATGAAATACAAAATATGGTGCAACAAATTATAGCCGATTATCGATATGCAGATCTCTTAATTCGATTACCGGGTGCAATTCGTATCCCTTCATTTGACAATACATCAGCGATTGTGCCTACTCAAAAAAGAAAGGGAATAACTCAGTTGCCTTGTACAACTATCTCAAATATTCAGTCAAATTCATTTGTACGACAAATCATTGATGTCCCTCTCGTTTTCCGTAAATTTAGACGACCGCGTGAAGAAGTATTGGAGGAAATGAAAATTCCGAAAGAAATTTACAAGTCGCATAAAATTCTACTTTTATCATTTGGTGGCCAATTATTGGGTCAAGATGGTTGGGTAGGGAGGAAACATCCATTACCTTCTGGTTGGATTTGTATTGTATGTGCTGCTCCTAAATCAGTTCCTATGCCAGAGAGATTTTATAGAGCTCCTAAGGATGCTTATGTACCTGACCTTACAAATGCTTGTGATGTATTATTAGGAAAATTAGGTTATGGGACTTGTTCTGAATGTATAGGTCATCGTACACCCTTTGTATATGTACCTAGACCTCAATTTATTGAAGAACTGGGTCTATTAAAATTAATGTCAGATCAAGGTAGTGCCGTTGAATTATCTCGAGAAGATTTTGAAGCTGGTCATTGGGCTTCAGCTATAGAACGTGCTTCACACATGTCTGGTACATGTAAGGATCCTCAATCAAAACTACCTCATAATGGAGGTGAGGTGGCTGCTCAAAGTATAGAATATTTTGTATCTGAATGGAATATATTTAATAAGAAGAAAATACAGCAACCAAAGATGACATTAACTGCTACTACCAATGCAACTTCATCAACAATGACTTCACAGCCTAATACTGTACTTGTAAGTAAAAATTATTATCTTGATACATCATGTAAATATTATTTATTAATTTTATTTATTTATTAGTTTCGTACGTTAGCGTCATAGAAACTATTTTTTTTTTTTTTTTTTTTATTCATTTTCTAAAACTAATATTTCATCTCCATCATTTATACCGTAAAACTTTAAATCTCTCAAATCATCTGTAATTTCCATCACCATCAAATCATGGTCCTTGTTATTTAATATTGGCTGTAATAAATACAAAGCTTGTTTCGTTGCCGGTATCTTTAGTAAGCGTTGAATGATATGTTTTGTATTCCTTACAGTCATTGTTGGTAAAAATTTTTTTGTCATTGATTTTGAAACAGCTGGAAGATGTTTTTGAAATTTAATAGACGTCAAATCAACAACTTTCCTTTGTGTTAATGTTAGATTGATCAATCGATCTTTCAATGCTATTGAAGGTCCTTTTGATTGTATTTCTAAATCAGGTTGTCCATGATCTATTCATCATTCAAGAATATATATAGATAATTAGTTGTCAATCTGATTAAGAATATGGATTGAATTTACTTGCGCATAATTCATTATATCGAGGATGAATTAAAGCAATAGCTTCATGACTTGAGCCATCTTTTGTACATAATTTAATATAGTAACGTTCTAAATCTATACGTTCCCTATGTGTTAACTTTATACCAATTAGACCCTCTTCCTTTTTCTTTGAAATACAAACATACTTTACCGTGTTACCATTAACATTTGATAGGTTCTTAATTCTTCCAACAACCTGTGCTGTTTCTATTTCTTTATCTAATTCTATATTGTTCATACAAGTTAAACATAAGCCCTCTTTTTTTTTAATTTATTTACTTACTACTAACCTTTAAAAATCGGATTTTCTTTACATCTAAGCTTAGTCAAGTTTTGGAAATAATTCAATGCATCTATGCTATCCCAATTATCAATCCTATTGCGTTCAATACGTAGAAAAGATAATTCTTTGAATAATCCTATAGGCTTTTCAATGATTTGAAGTTGATTATCATTTAAAAATAATGTCTGTAACCTATAAGATAAGATAAATAAGGCATAATAAAAACGTGATGTATATATATGTTATACTTTGGTAATGTTCCAAGTTTAAGAACTTCTTTCCAATCGTGAATTAGGTTATTTTCTAAATTCAAACATTTTAACTGAGGAAAGTTGACACTGCTTAACTCACTAATTTCATTTCCACCTAATTGTAAATCTTCCAATTGTAATAATGAGGTTGCAAGTATTTCGACATCTTTCCATGATATTAATGTTTGATTTAATGCTAATGTTTTTAGGTTGTCTAAATTAAACTTTTGTATTGGTTGTGGGCTTGTCAATCGTAACTGACTACATAAAAAAAAAATAGATGTGTTAAAAGTGATGTACGTTATTAAAATATATATTCTTTTTTTTTTTTCATTTACTTGATTCTTAAGATTTCTAATCGAGGTAATTGAGATACTATTTCAGAAACTGTTTCCCAGTTTGAAATAAGATTTCTAGATAAATCCAAATCCTCAATTGCTTGAAGGAAAGTTAATAATGATAATAATGAAATATGCTGATTCACTATTTTACCTAATTCTGTGTTCTTAATTTCGTTTGTTGCACCTGCAAAAGCAATAAGCTGTTCTGCTAAACCAACCACCTTTAAATTACTCAACTGTCTAACATGATTATTATTATTATTGCATACAATTACAAAAAAAAAAAAAAACGATAAATAATACCTTTGAGATTGTTGAATCTTTTTGAAACCATAGGTTTCTACTTTAATACTCTTATTTCCTCCCCAATATAGTTCTCCGCGATCTTTTGATTCATCATATTCTCCTTCAAAATCTTCTAAATATTTATCTTTTAACGCTGTCAAGAAATAAATGCCTGTTGATATCTTTTTTGGATGATAACGAATAAATGATCCAGAAGTAGGATATCTTTTTATTATTATTTATATTAATTATTTAGCGTGAAAGTTTGAATGTAATATTGATGTTGTTCATACCTGCAACTAAAATAGTTTACTTGCTCATGAGTACCATCATGTTTCCCACGAAGAGGATTATCCCATTCAATCCCTAACCATTCACCTTTTGAATTACCTACTACACCAATAAATTTGACCGTAGCTCTTTCATTTTCAATTTGAATTCGGGATCCAATATGAATTGTATCTGGAATAGAATATGACATGTTTGAACAAAAAAAAAAAAATTACTCGGCTGTTTTTTTTTTTCAAATAAAAAAAAAAAAAATCAAGGGGAAATCGGAGAATTAAATAATTTAAACAACAGTAGTAGTGTAGTTACGATTAAACACTTTTATTTAAATTAAAATTTATAAAGCGACCTATGAGCACATAATATCTTTGTTATATTGGATTGCCTAGGTCAGTTCAAATTATGCGAAAAAAAAAGCATCTAAAAGTCCTCTTACGGGGACAAAAGTTAAAAAGGTAAAGGGAAGGAAGAAGAGTAGGTGAGAAAGAAAGGGGGGAATAGTGCTAACAAGTTTAAAGGGACAATCAGTTGAGTCATTTCTTGCCTGGATCAAGAAGTGGGAGGGGGTAGTTTATCGTGCATTAAGTAATCCATTTCCTGTAAAATGATGCGCATAACTGACCAACGATAAAGCCAGGCAGAAACATCCTGAGAATTTCGGTACTTATGTTGAAGGAGATGATTTTAAAGAAAGGATAGGGGATCTGTTTATTGATCGTAGCAAGAATAAACGAGTGTGCATGTACAAGCATTCAATGGCGTGTGATCGACTAAAAATGTACATAAGGATGATATGGACAGGCCTTAGATATTCCTCCGGGTAGTTAACCAGGACGCCATCGAATAGTTCGACTACGCTCACTGTGTGTCATGGGTAACCAGAGTATCGGATCAATAATCAGATTGGGGGAATTAGTCACTGGTGCAGCAGAATGATCTGTTTTCTTTTAAAAAAAAGACGCTAACAAATAATCTTTTAAAGTTAAGCATCCCTTATTTAATCTTTTCTGCCTTTGTATTAATATATTTATTTAATAGATTTGATAGAATTATTTATGAAAGGTACTGTCACGAACCCAAGTCGTCTTCTGAATTTAATTTCCCTTCCCCCCATCTCTATTGGATTCCAATTACGCTTTGTAGACCCTAAGCTAGAATTTTCCCTTTGCTAAGAATCTCGCTGAAAGCATACTTCAAGAATCTTCCAGCAACGTCATGAAAAAAAAGTTATATAAAGACAACTACCTATTTATCTTAATAAAACCAGCTTATTCTTAATTTAAAACTCTATTCTTTTCTTTTTTTAATTATTATTAATCTCAAGCCAATAACAAGATGTACTCGAATTTACCAACATTTCATTCTTATTTCACTACATTTGTAGATGTGTCTGAAGTTTTAAATGATGTCTCTTTTTTTTTTCTCACTAGAATACATATGGTTACCATACTATATGCCCTCATTCAAATCTTACAAAAAAAAAAAAAAAGTGTGGTTCTGGCTGTTACTAACCTGATACTAGTTTGATATGAATGGCTTCTGGTAACTACTAATTCTTTAAAAGAAAATATTCTATTCTAAATGCCTTTTTTGAAGTATTATTGACATTGACTTATAAAGCTAGAAGTTACCGGATCTGCTACTGTATCTAGTGAAAATTATACACCAGAATGTTTAAATGGTATACTGAATAATTGAGATGAGAATGAGATAATTGCTATATTATGACGGAAAAAGACAAGGAGGTATGTGAAATCGACACTGAGTATTTTGTATATATATTTATCTGTGAAGGTTAACTAAGGGCATATAGATCAAAAATCATAAGTCCACATAATGAGTTTCTGTGGACACTCTAAAAGAAAATGAGAAATGCTTTTTTAGAACTACTGAGGCATAATGAGTAGGTACTGGAAGGATAACTGTTGGCTTGATATATCTACAGTCTTAGTATACCTATCCTATTCCAATCATTTCGTCCAAATAAAATTCGTAATCGTCTCCTAAAAAAAAAAAAAAAAAAAAAAAAAAAAAAAAAAAAAAAAAAAAAAATCAAAGCGTCTCAAACTCAACCGAAAATATTGAATGAAGAAATTTTTTTTTATATACATATTTATTTATTAGGTATGTTATATATATAAAAAAAAAAAAATAGGATGGAATCTGCTATACAAACATATAATATATTCAAATAATTTAATTCTTAAAAAAGACAACATCACCTTCATCTTCAACAAAGCGACAGGCCTTCCAACAATTCCATAAAGCAATAGGAATAGGTGTATTATCACAATGATAGTGTTTACCGAGTGCTTTCTTGATATGAGCAGTTGCTTCTTCAGCATGATAATGAGGCATAGTTGAAAAGAAATGATGAGCAACATGAGTATCAGAGATATGATGATGGAAATAATTCAAGATAAAACCATAAGAACGATCTACGGTCAAGGCAGCACCTCTCTGGAAATTCCAGATATTTTCACGATAATGAGGCAACTTGGGATCTGTGTGTTGCAAATAAGTAATCAAGACGAGCCAAAAGTTAACGTTCAAGTAAGGAATGAAATAATATTTAATGACAGCAAGAGGACCAAAGACATATCCACAGTAAACTAAAAGACTCATCATGGATAAGGTACCTAGAGTTGACGATATCACATCCCAGTATTGATTCTTGTCAAAGATAGCACAGTTAGGGTTAAAATGAGAGGCCCAACCAGGGTAGTTTTGACCAGAGACATTACAAAAGATATAAAGTGGCCAACCAAAGAGGAACATAAGAGCCATACGATAAAGAATAAACAAAGGTGCCTCTTCAAGTGCTTCATGAGGTCCATCTCCTTCAGTATCTTTTTCACGAGATGGTAAGCCTATCTTTGAGCGAGTCTTTGGAACAAAAACCTATTAAAAAGAAAAAAAAAAATAAAAAATAGTGAGAATTAAGATTTCTATATCCTCTACCCCGCCCTTTCCTTTAAAAAAAAATTCATTTACCTGATCTTTTGACATATGACCTGTAGCTTTATGATGTCTAGAATGGGAGAATCTCCAGGAATGATAAGGGACCAATAATAAAGTATGAAGAATATATCCAACAGTATTATTAATAAACTAAATAAGAGTAATTTTAATAACCTATCATTCATATTGTATATACATATAAATGTATATATATATATATTTATATGTATTACCTTTGAAGGACTAAAAGATTGATGTCCACATTCGTGACCAATGACCCAAACACCGGTACCAACAATACCCTGTGCAATCCAGTATAATGGCCATAATGTAATACGAGCATACACGTTAGGAATTGTATCAATATAAGAGGCCAAATAGGCTAAGGTTGCAATAATAACACCATCATGAAATACATAGGTAAATGATCTAAAAGTATCACGACGGAAACAGTGTGCTGGAATAGCCTCTCTAATCTCTTTGATGGTGAAGTCTGGGATCTCCCAGTTTCTTTCAATTGCCTCGTCAATATTGTATTGTTTTGTTGGTGTTTTAACACTGGCTACGTTTCTTTCTGTCGCCATAATGATTATTGACAGGCAAAGAGGTAAGGAAAACGAACGTTTAAAGAAAAAAAAAAAAAGGAGAAAAAGAAAGAAACATAAAATTTTAAATACTCGTTTTTAATTTTTTTTTTTTTTTTTTTTGTGTTAACAAAACTGAATTGGTTACTTGTTAGATTGATCTAACCGGGATACTGCTACCAATACTTGTGGAGTACTGAATTTGTAGGTCATTTAAATAAAACAATGATAACAATAGAAAGCAGTAAAAAAAGGGGGGAGCCCCAATTGTTGAATCAAAAATATAAATAACCAATAAAAAATAAGAGACTTACTTTATAACCTAAAATAAGACAGTTGATAATTAAAAATAAGCAACAAGACCAAAAAAAAAAAAAAAAAATTGAATTGAGCTAGAAATAAATCATTAATATACAATGATAAGGAAAATATATATATATATATTAAATATAAGATCAAGGTAGATCACTTTAATACAATAATAGCCTCACAAGTAGTTTGTATTAGAAGTCTGAAAACGTATTACTTTTGAATTCAATTCCGTTGTACCATTGAATGATATGCTTTGACTTTTATTATACAACTCCAATAAGGCTTTTTACTGATAAAATCACTTTGATATTTGTATTTTTTTGGTTACTTTTATTCAATTTTTTCTATTCGTTTAAAGACTATACTATAGTATCAAAAAAGGAGGAGGAATTTAAACTTTCAGCTTCACATCAAATGAATACAAATGTATAGTTTTTAGGCAGTCATTATATTTATGCTTTGTTTTTATGCGTATACTTTAACCTATTGAAAAAGAAAAAAAAAGGGGGAAAATAGCTATTGGACTGTTTTCTCAGATGCTTTCAAATATAAATATTATATATTGTAAATAGAATAGTTTAATGAACTGTCGTTTTATCTTTGTTAACTTGATAATATGAACTTTTTTATTACAGATTCTGTTACTTTTAAATTTAAACCAAGAGAAAATTTGATTGATAAAGTTTGGGATAATTGCTAGGGGGGGTGGGGCGATGTTCCTTATAGTCCCCCTATCCTGCGTATGATTGTTAGTGACGCACACATATTTTATTCATTGAATGTCATTAGCAATACTTTATCTAGCAGCAAAGAAATCTCTATAAAAACCATTCATATTTGTACTATTGCAGATGTAACAATTTGTATTTGGCTTTGACTTGTTAAATTATTCGACCCTTACATAGTCATCTTGATTCAAAAAAAAAAAAAAAATAAGCATGAATAAGACAACATGGATTTCTTTTGTATCTGTTAAAAGTCATCTCATTTCTGTCTTGCTTTTTTTTTTTTTTTTTTTTTTTTTTTTTTTTAAAGTGACTAAATAATTCAATAATCAGTGTCTCCGAATCAAATAATCCCTTTATATGGTCAACTCTAGATCAGTATTATGTTTCTTTCTATGGTCAGTCTTTGTGTCTGTCACGTTTGCAAGTTTTTCTTAAATAATAATAATGATAATAGAGCTTATTTTAATGTTATCTTCTTCTTGCTACTTGCTATATATGTATTTATGTTACTCTTTCTAATAGATGAAAGAAATATATTAAAATGTCCCTCCTGTAGTAGTTATCTTGCTCATTCTATCTTCGATAAATTGGTTTAAAATATGGACACAAAACAATAAAAATAAAGAAAAATAAAGACAGGTAAACTGCATACGCCCTTAAAGATATTATCATGTATTTGAAATATATACATATATATATATATATATATATTTTTGGAAAGATAAAGTCATATTCTACTTTTAATATACCTGCTGCTTTTTGATGGCCACAGGTATGAATTCATATGAAGTCAAATGTAGCTCAATAACAGTGTACTACATAATGATTGGATCAGCCAATGATGTTAATAGCTTATGATAATAATAATAATAAAACGGCATTTTCCCTTTTTGAAGGCGATATATTCGAGCTTCACATGTTTATTTACGTTTACTAGTTTGTCTTTTATTTCCTCGAGTTACAGTTGATGTAGTACTAGATGATCTTCCTGCTCTACGCCCACTACTTCTTAAGTTTGGTTCGGGTGTAGCTTCTGACTTTCTTGTACCCCTTGATGTTCTTCTTGCTGATTTATCTAAAATAATAATAAGAATAGAATAGAGTGGAGAGGGGGGGTTAAATAAGATATGAATATATCTTTAGGAAATACTCACTTTCATCTGGCTCAGGAGTAGAAGTCACTGAATCAGCAACAGAATTTGCTGGAGAAGAATCTCTTTTTGTTCGCGTGCGTTTAGCAGGAGGTAAGGTAGGTGATGTACTTTCTTCATGAACAGATGATATCGATTGGTCATCTTGTCTATGCTCGGATATTAATTGTTCATAATCTTCAAGTGGTAATGAAAATTCATGTATATTTCCCTTTTTTTTTTCTTGCTCTTCTACCTCTTGTTCTTCATCTTCTTCTTCCTAACACATTTGTTTAATTAACTCATTAGGACTGTTTTATTCTTTTTTCTCTTCTTACAAGTTCATCTAAAGCATCCATGCCATAAAATTCGCTTAACTTTTGACAAATATCTTTTATTGAACATGGTATTGGACTATGTTGATTAAATTGTTTTTGAATGCTAATGATTCGGAAATGTTTATGAATTCCTGATTATTATTTATGAGTGTTTACACAAATACAAAATATAATAAAGAAATAGTGTACCAACTGGTTTACAACGCGAAATGGCATTCAACAATGCTAATTCCATGTCTGCATCCCATTCTTTATCTTCTAAATTCGTTTGTTCCAGCGAATTTTCTTGTTTAATTGAAATAGTGTCTGTTGTATTTTGTGTTTCCATATCTTCTGCTATATTTATTTCGCTCATTTTTTTTTTTTCAGAAAATGAACAAAAAATAAAAAACAAAAAATAAAAATCTGAATAAAAGACAACAAAATAAGAGTCACAAATCAGGCCCTTTTTCTTCTCTTTTAAATAAAAAGGTGTTTTTTTTATTTATTTATTTATTGAATGCTGCATATATTCTATTCAAGTTATAATAAATCTGAAAAATAATGAATAATCTTGTTACTGATCATGATACCATCATTACTTCTTATAATACGGCCAATATAACCATCTGGTCTGACAAGAATAGCTTGCACCTTTTCATTTTCCAAATGATGATAACGAGAAGAATGTTGCTTTTGATAATAAAATCGATGACATTGTGTTTGATTTAGTTTATCAATGACGATTTTGTCCTTGTCTAGTAGAAGGCATTTTTCATAGGTAGAGATTTGATCTGCAGTACTTGTGGTGACAATGACGATATGCATAGGAGGTAGTAATAAGTCAGTTGTCTTATTATGAATTTCATTCAGTAGGGATGATATAATGTCATGAGTTGCTCTTAGATCAAGAGCAAAGACAAATAAGGTAAAGGAGAGCCAATTAGGTGAATCTTCTTTTAGATCATTATGAATATCAAAAAGACGTGTCTTTTTACCAGAGGCATAACCAAATACTTTAAAATTAGGGGCACGCATACCAGGTTGAACACAATAATTATCCGTTGTATCATCATTATCTTCTTCTGAATTAGAGATGAGCGTTACCTCATCTTTGCTGTTCTGTTCATAACTAATTCCATAACCAGCTGTAAATAATCGGTTCTTTTCAACTACTTCGCAATAATCGGCTGCTTGATGGCCTGCAGCAGCTTTAGCAGCCATTTTATCGATACTCAGTACAGTTTGTGCTACCGGCCATCTTTCACTGTGATACGTGGATAAATATTTACGATTTAGTTGACCTCTTTCAACCATACAAATCTTCCAAATCTAGATATGTATAAAAATAGATATAAATGTATATAAATATGTATAAATATATATGTATGCATATGTATGTATGTATGTATATACATGTTTAAATGACTAAATAAGTAAATTTACCAAATTAAATACATCTCCAAATCCTGTATTGACACCTTGACCAAGTGTAGGGCTCTGAGAATGAGCTGCATCACCACAAAGAAAGACACGTCTATCCTCTGAATCAATTCGAGAAGCATATCGTTGTCCAACAACATAAATAGACCAATATAAAATACCTAAGAATTCAATTCGATGTGGTAATAATGCTCTTTTGGCTTCTCTTTGGATATCTTCTAATTGAATCTTATTTCGATTATGTTGCTCTTTTCTTTGTTCATGTTCATTTTCATTAAAATGAACAAATATTCTTGTTAACCCATTTTCACGAGGAAACATACTGATTGTTTTAGCGAAATTACTCTGTACAATACTGTGTATATGTATATGCGTTAGTCACAATATCAATAATAATGATAATAATAACATACACACGTACCAAACTTCTTTTCGGCTAGCAAAATTAGTTCTTATTAAAGCATCAAGTACACCTGCATGTATTTCACTCGTTTCACCTTCATTAGTAATACCAAGTTGTTGACGTATATCACTATGTGCACCATCACATCCTAATACATATTTGCATCTCACTTCCTCAGTTCCTCCTTTGCCTTCTTCAAGATTTAAAACAGTAGCTTTGATTGGATATTCACTGTCTTTGTTTTCATCACGATCCATATGAACGACAGTTGTAGGTCTTTCTACTTGAATATCATATTGCGATAATTTACTTTGAAGACTTGATTCAGTAATATGTTGACCCACACATAGCAAATAGCTATATGAACCCCCCAAAAAAAATAATCAATATGTATATATATAACTCATCATTCGCTAACTTACTTGTGTTTTGATTCGATTTCTTCAGGTACAAAAGGGATTTCCTTTTGTAACTTGCCATTCATATAAGAAGATAGCTTCTCAACTTTAACACCTGTCTTTAATAATTCAGTTTCTAAATTAGCTCTTTCTAAAAGTTCGAGGGTACGACCATGAATCCAATCACCACGACCCCAATGATTAGGTTCATATTCAATATCTAAAATAAATAGGTATATATATATATATATATATGGTATACACATATATTTATATAATTTATGAATTGGAAGGAATATACTTTCTGAAGATTAAGTTCAACTTACCGAGAATACGAACTGTAAATCCTGCTTGAACAATTAAATTTCCTGCTAACAATCCAACAGGACCTCCACCAACTATGAGGAAATCCACTTTTGAAGGTGGAGTAGGTATAGAAGAATCTGACATAACCATTTATCTAATTCTTTCTCTTTTTTTTTTAAATCGAGTATAAATGAAAATAAAAAAGAAGAGAAAGGTTAGTTTTGGAGGACTTTTTTTTTTTCCTTTTAGGTTTAAGTTTAGAGGTTTTTTTTTTTTTTTTTTTTTTTTTTTTTTCTGGTGGGGTTAAACTTTGCTCAGGGGCACAGACGGGTCTGTTAAAAAAAAAAAAAAAAAAAAAAAAAAAAAAAAAAAGCATTGATAAAAATTGTGGCATGATATTTATTGAAATTCAGATTTATTAATGGAGTCAAAAATATATAGCCACATTGGTCACTCAATCAAGAAAAAAAAATTATTACCTTCCTTTGCTCTTTAATTAGTCGTTATGTATTTAATTTAGTTATAATACAAAAATAGTCTGTTTATAATCAAGAATATATGAGCATTGATTTACTTTAGCAATAACAATTGAACATAAAAGATTATTTTTACATATGCAAATACACTGCATACAGGGTTTCCTTTTATCAAGTCCAAATAACTTTATTTTTTTTTCGTAAAGTTTGTTACAGTATGTTCAATTTGTAAATAGATACACTAAATATAAAGAAAAACGGATATAAAATTAAAATAAAAAGTCAAGTTTACTACCTTCAAAAAAAAAAGTAGTATCTATTTTACTCTACAAAAAACAACAACAACAGTTTTGTTTTCTTCATGATAGTCTTGTTCTATTTATAACACTACTGGACTCACTAATTAGAGTACGAATTCAGTCTATCATGATGACTTTGCTTTTCACACACACACCCAATTTTAATTGACTTTTTTTTTTTTTTTTTTTTTTTTTTTTTTTTTTTTTTTGTAGAACATTTTTGATAATAAATGAGTGATTCGCTTGCTGATGCTGAAAAAAAAAAAAAAAAGCTAGGGGTTTCTTTCCTCAAGTCATCATTTTAGTATGAGTGAATATTGTTAGATGTATAAAATTCCTATTCTTCAAGTATAACGAGCACATTAACTGATATCTATTTGGTCCATTTTATGGGCAACAATGATTGTTTACATTCTAATTAGTTTAATAACTCTCAAGTTAAATTCTTCTTGAAATAAATAAATATGAGGAGTAGTAAGTAGTGTCATTGATCTTTTTTATTTATGAATCTGCTTAGAATATATATGCGTAGTCTACATTATGAATGATAAAGAACTGGGTACCAAAGTAGTTTAATATAATCATTATTAGAATGAAAGAGTTAAGGTTAGGAATGGGTATTATTATTAAAAAAGAGTCATTTAATTTAATTTAATTTTCTTTTGTGTTAACATGCACATTGATTTGGGTGTTTGGAATCAGTATTTAGCGGAGGATTTAAATCGATTGCTTGTCCACGCATAATTTCAGCTCGCTTATCATCCATTGTTGCAATTTTACCGGATAATTTATCAAATACATTATTCACTACAGAGTCAAATGCAAGTTCTACATTTGTACTTTCCAAAGCACTTGTTTCCATAAATAAAAGTCCATGTTCTTTTGCATAATTCATGGCTTCTTCCTGTGTTACTGTACGCTTGTCTTGAAGATCCGATTTATTTCCAATAAGCATAATAACGCTGTCAGGATGTGCTTCATTCATTTTAAATTCATTTAACCATCGACTTATATTATCATATGACTCCCTTTTTGTAATATCATAAACGAGACAAGCACCCACTGAACCACGATAATATCTATATGACATATATTACCTACCTTACCTAACAAAACAAAACAAAGCAAAAAAAAAAAAAAAAAAAAAAAAAAAAAAAAAAAAAGGACGCCCATATACCTATCGTTTGTCTCTTCTCCTCCTTCTTTTTTTTTATTTTATTATCATTATTATTACCTTTTTGTAATGGATCTATATCGCTCTTGTCCTGCAGTATCCCATATTTGTACACGAATTTTTTTACCTTTTATCATCATATGCTTTATTGTTAAATCCAAGCCAATCGTACTTTTCGAACCAAAATCAAATGTATCATGAACATATCGACCCAGTAAATTTGTTTTACCTACACCTGAATCACCAACAACTACTAATTTAAAAACATAATCATATGAATTCTCATCTTCTACTGTCATCTTGTAAAACTAGAGTAACAACAACAACAACAACAAAAAATAAAATAAAATAATAATAAAAAAAAGAAGGTAGAAAATAATGAATTTTTGTTAAAAAAAAAATAATAATAAATAAAGTTTAGTGTAGTGCATCATACATTAGAAAGATTTTCCTTTCCCCAAAAAAAAAAAAAAAAAAAAAAAAAAAATAATGATAACAAAAATACTTACGGAGGAGGACGTCACACGTGTTATTGCCTATAATTTGTTCTATTTACATTAACAAATTATTATAATTTAAGAGGAATAAAAGATACTTTAAACTAAACCGTGTAATAACAGCTTTTAGTTATTAAAAACGGGCTAGTTTCATACACACATACACACATATATATATAAATGTGTATATGTATTTATTGCCCTTATTTATGATAAAATCTTGGTATAAACATTTTCATGTGTTTTGGCAACAACACATGATCTTCATTTTACTAAAAACAATTTTCCATATTAGTAAGTAGATCCAGAATTGCTCTTTTTTTTTTTTGCCTAGTGTTATAACATCCATATTACCTATCTTGCTATATACCCACATACTTTATGTCATTTACTTTAGAATAACACGTTAATTTTAATAAAAAGAAAGGACGGTAGTAGTTGTGTTGTAATTATAGCTGAAACATAATAATTCTTTTTTTTTTTTTTTTGCTCTCCTGTAATAGAAAACGTGTATTGCTTTTTGAAGCTCCTCCTTATGGTAATTATTGTATAGAATATTCAACATTTTCAATTAAATCTGTTTCCTTTTTCTTTTTTTTTTTCTTTAGAAATAATGGATGTTTAAAAAACAATATTCACAAGTTACAGGTTAACAACACAATGATCATCAAAGATTCTTGATAAACCAGAGATTTTAAAGGATTTTGACTGCAGAGCTTGCTCAGCATAAATATCATGTGATTTTTTTTTATTTGAAGCATTTATTTAATCTTTATCAGCAATGCAGTGTATCTTTGATATTTAATAGAATTATCACTTATAGAAGTGAAAGATTTCAAAAATTGGTTTTTTTTTTTAAGATCATTTATATAACAAATTTTCAAAGAAATTGGTCAAGCTGCCAAAAAAAAAAAAAAAAAAAAAAAACGTAACAATAACAAAAAAAAGCGGGAAAAAAAAACTTGAAGTGGAAACAACTTGCCTGAATTTTGATTCTTTCAATAATGGTGTCTTTATCAACGAAGCAAGATTTTAATATGCATGTCAAAAGGACTTTTGGTCGCTCTTTTCGCAACACAGCTTCAAGGATGACTGTAACTACATAAAAGAGGTATTTTATATAACAATACTTGGTGCCATGTATGAAAAGTAAATAGTCAAACTTATTTTGCGAAAACCTACGCCTGTAGTCTCTAAGAAGAAAATAAAGTATACTTTTTTCATACTAGTACTGAAGGGAATGGTCGAGTAAGGCACTCATATAAATCACTAATTTCTATTTTTTAAGCAGCATCATTGAAGTTCTTGACAAGTAGCATATGAATATATATTGCATGGATTTATAGATCTCTTGAGGCCTAAGCATTCATTTCTTTAAAGGGGAAATAAGTGCATGTATTTGCCTCCATATTCTTTTTTTTTTTTTTGAATTCCATTAAAGAGATGTGGTTCAAGGTCAAAATAGGCATAAGAAGAAATGAAATCACGGAAAAGGATGTTCTTCTACCAAGATTAGCAGAAGCATCCAAGCAAGTAAATTTACAGAACTGTGAAGTCTGAATAGTTATGCTGTAACATTTTTTGATAGTTGCTTAAATATGAAAAAAGGAATCCTTTTAAAGATTTTTTTTTTAAGTATTTATCAATGTCTAGTGTAAAAATTGAAAAAATAAAAGGCTAAATGCACTTTCCCATTCTCGGAAATTATGTGGCTATAGTCGCAAATTTTAATTTCCAAAGACATAAATTTAATTTTAAAGGCCGTTCTTATTTATTTGCTGATCTTTTTTTTTTTTTTTTTTTTTTTTTTTCACTCCAGATATTTATTTCATTTTGAGAGCACATAATATCGATTAGGAGTGTAGAATACTAGGGCAAAATGAATTTCGAGTAATCAAGGTTTAGATGATACTGCAGCAGAATTAACATAGAAACTTGCATTCTCATTCATTTTGATAGGTACCTTCATCTGCTAAAACAACTTTAGTCACTTTGCTTAGGCTGTTAGTTGTATTGACAATAATATTATACTTTTTTTTTTTTGTTATATCTGAAATAGGTTGTATTTTGTGTCGTTGAAGACATAGATTTTGGCTCTTCTATAAAAGCCAAAGATACCGTCATTTTTTGGAAGACAAAAAAGAAAGAAAACCGGATGTTGCATTTTTCAAAGACGAATAGTCATTTGCGTGATTCTTCCAAGACATATCCTGATTTTCGGTCAATTAAAACATTATATTAATTTAAAAAAAAAAAAATGATATTGAAGAACATTATATATAAAAAAAAAATAACTTGGCAGATGTATCATTTATAGAGAAGGATTTAATAATAGAGCATTTATATACATATACATTTTAAATATGTATGTGTTATTTATAGACAAACACGATGTTATAACTTGAGAAAGATCTACCTTAAAGTTAAAATATAAAGCCTTTTTTTTTTCATGAATAAGTCATTACATTGCTCTTATAGTTAAAAGAAACCTTCCCGCCAACTCATCAATATATTTATCTCTTAAAGATGTCTCACAGTTTTCTTTTTTTGTCATTTATTAATTATCAAAACTTCTTACTGAGCTATAATTTTATTTTATTCTTAAAAGTAAAACACTATGCAATTTTTACAGCTGTCAATGATTTGATTATATTAATATTTACATTTACATTTATATCCTCCTCTTTTCTTTTTTTTCTTTATTCCTTCCTGTCTTTTCATTTTCTTCTTTACAACTATTCATTACATTCATTTTCTAACATTTTGTTTCATTGATTAAACTAATTTACAGAGAGAAAAAAAAAAACGAATGTAAATGTACAAACATAACGTATCATGTATTATAGTACTATGCCTTTACGCATCATTGTTTATACTTGCTGTTGCAGCGCAACAAACTAATGTAAGCTAATAATAATAATAATAAAGAATCGATTCGATATCATCTTCAGCTATCAATTATTAAACCCATTTTTTTTTTTTTTTTTACTGAATCAGGTGCAACATACAACAATGAATTTATCAGGCCTAATTAAATCTCCACCACTGAACATTTACAACAAATATCTTGGTAGCAATAAAAAAAAGGATTCTATATTTAAACATTCTGCTGACATTGTATATGTTTTATCAAAGAAAGATAAAGTAAAAAATGATAAAGATGCATCGATACATAATAAAAAAAAGGAAAACAAAGATGCAACTTCTAGTGTAATTGCTACTACTACTACTACTGCTGCTGCTGCTGCTACTACTACTAGAAAGGTTAAACATACTTCTTCCTCAGGTAATAATCTCTTTTTATACAATTAAAATTCTTCATAGCAGTTAATAAATTGCCTTCTAATTATAGAAGAATGGTTGAAAAGTGTTGCTACATCAACTTTAATCACGCAACAGGGAAAACATAAAAGCAATAAATTAGATAAGCTGAAACATACAATGAAAGAGACTTCTGAAGTCACCGATGTGAAAACAAAACATAAAAGTAAAATTCTTCCTTCAACAGAAACTATTACAACCCATAAAAATGAAAAGACATCAACTACTATCAACGCTCAACTATCCTCAACAAGTTTAAAGAAGAAGATCAAATCATCCACAAAAACAAAACTAGCAACTATTACAATTTTTGGTTAGTTTTAGACTTAAGAAAAAAAAAAAAAAAAAAACTGCTATAATTAATTTTTTTTTTCTTGGTGTGATTAATAATAGATACATCACATAAAAAACATGACAAAAAGTTGCTTACTAAAAATAAAAAACCAAAAACGTCAAATACGAAGAACTCTAAAATCATAAAGATCAAAACTTCAACTACCTATTATCAAGCCATACCCTCCTTGACATCGGATTATTCAACAAGTTCAGTCACATCTATGGCTAAGAGCCATAATAAAAAAGCAATGAAGAAAACTAAACATAGTCATCATTCTTCCAAACATGTAAAAAATACCATCTCTTCATCATCAACTGTAGAGTATACTACGTCAGAATACTCAAAAAATCATCACCCTTCTAAAACAAGTTCATTGACTGCTACAATAACTAAACCTATAACCACATACTCTACTTCTGCTGTAACAATGCAGAGTACAAAAGATAGATTAGATAAATACCTATCTTCCACAAATGGAAAAACATCTACGTCTACATCAAAGATCCATTTAAATAAGCATACATCTTCTACTAAACAAGAAATTACACAACCTCCAATTCCTATTATGACTAGCAGCACTACTGCTACTTCATCAACTAGTCAGAGGGATACCACAACTAGCAAGATTTCTATAAAGCATCATATTAAAAGCAAATCTCATCATAGGAAATTTATATCATCTCAAATAACGCCTACATTATCTAAGACAGCAACAACAACAACAACAACAACAACAACAACAACAGCTACTACTACTTATCACAATATAACTCCTACAATTACAGAGAAACATAAAGGAAAAATAAAGAGCTTATTGCATAGTAACAATAAATATGTCTCGGGTTTTTCAACTAGTGTTAGTTCATTTTTGAATACGAAATCAAGTAAAACAACTTCACTTGTAATTTCGTCTACGAATTCAATAAACGATAACTCGGCAACTATGAGCAGCTTTACTTCAATATTGAATAATATGGATGGCGATTTGAGGTTGCATCCAACCACTTCAGTATCTAGCATATTATCCAGTACTAAAGAAGATGATATAAGCACATCCTATATAAGTTCTACTAGCCAACAGACATTATCAACTACTTTAAAACATTCTATGCCTACGATTACAAATAACGCCAAAAAACATACAACTATGTCATCGAATATGAATCCCATAAAAACATCAAGTATTACAAACAATAAAGTATCTATTAACTCTGATCCTACTATAACAACTACATCACTAACCCCTTCAAAAACTACATTTACGCATAACGCAAATTCCATATTCATATCAAGTTCTCCAAAGCCCAATGATACTAATAGCCGAACATTGACTAACTCTTTTCCTTACTTAACAAAAGATCCAACATCTACATCTTTATTACCAAAAACAATCGGAACAGTATATAAATCTTCAAAAGTACCATTTTCTTCTTCGAGCTACTCAACTGTATCATCAGTATTAATGTTAGATCTAGACAGGAAGTCGACTTATAAATCAAGTACAATGACTACTATTACTGCTGCTACTACTACTGCTATTAGTATTACTTCTGTTAGTATGCCTACTTCTTCTACTACAGCTACTGCTACAGCTACAGCTACTGCTATTGCTACAGCTACTACTACAGCTACTACTATAGCTACTACTACTGCTACTACTATAGCTACTACTACTGCTACTACTATAGCTACTACTACTGTTACTACTACTACTACTACTGCTGCTGCTACTGCTACTACTACTGCTATTGCTGCTACAGCTGCTACCGCTACAGCTACTACTACAGCTACTACTACTGTTACTACTACTACTGCTGCTACTACAGCTACTACAGCTACTACAGCTATTGCTGCTGCTACTACTGCTACTACTATTGCTGCTGCTAGTATTACTTCTAGCGCTAGTATTACTACCTCTCCTTCTACTACTTCTTCTTCTTCTGTCTCTGCTGCCACACATATCATTACTAGTACTTCTTCAAAAACTAGTAGCACTAGCGCTATTACTACTCCTTCTATTATTGCGACAAGTATGAGTACTATTTTTACTGAAGCTTCTGCTACTACTAGTATGACTACTGTTTCTGTTGCTGCTAGTACTAGTAACACTAGTATTATTGTTGCCACTAGAATCGCTGCTGGTACAGTTTCTAGTTCAACAACAACCAGTACAGCAGTAACTACTATATCGCCATCACAAATATATAATTCACTTGTAACAGAGACTAAATCATTTAGTAAAACAATGGAAAGAAGCAATACTATTAACGTTACAACAACAACCCAAATTTATTATACTACAGCCACAAATATTCCTTTGTTATCTTCAACTCAGCCTATTGTCTCTACCAGTAGTAGACATGTTTCTGATTTCTCTATTATAAAGACAGCCTTTACTTCTATAAAGCCTACCCTAACATCTACTATTGTTTCAACCCCTACAGCTACCACAGTACCCATCAATAACTCTTATATTAGCCAAACCTCTTCTTCGCCTAATCCTTCTGCCTTTACTATCTCTTCAACTAGCATTTCTTCTTCTTCTTCTACTAATACTAATACTAATACTAATACTAATACTACTGCTACTGCTACTGCTACTGCTACTGCTACTGCTACTGCTACTGCTACTGCTACTGCTACTGCTACTGCTACTGCTACTGCTACTGCTACTGCTACTGCTACTGCTACCACTACTACTGATATAGGCACGAAAACAACTACAAGTCAATCTAATCCAACACATTTGTACACATATAAAACATTGTCGTGGTTAACTGGATCATTTGAGTATCCTACTGCTAACTCAAGCCCTTCTCCTACGGCGACTGCGACTGCGACTGCAACTGCGACTGCGACTACAAAGATAACAAGCATAAATTCATCAACGGCTACACCATCAATCAATAATTATAATGAAAGTGATGATAGTACCAATTTAAATAATTCAACTACATCATCAAGTAATAGTACATTGGGTGAAAATTCTAAATCTAATAGTGAACAACCCGAATTCATTACACCCAATCTCTATGTAACCATTCCAGGTAAACTATAATATAATAATATACATGTATCTATTTATTTATATAACGAGTTGTACTTACTTACTTACTTATTTATATATATATATAGACACAGATCAGCTTACCTACATCAAGTTTAATACTATTTCTTATGTGTCATTAGTAAACGACCCTATCTTGACAGCGCAATTTGTTCAAGATCTACCATCCATCTTGAGCAAAAGCTTAAATATCAGTACGAATGATGTTATCATTGTATCCATTACTCAAAGTAATGGCAATCAGCAAGAGAAGAAGAAAAAGAGGTCGTCAACGTATGCTTCTTCTAATGATCATAGTGGTATTATTGTTTCTATTGCTATACCAAAGAGTGAAGTGAATACACTGCAAAATTTGATTTCCAATTCCAGTAGTGTGTTATACAATCCTAATAACGGACAGTTACCTACATTTATTGATCCTAATTATTCTATTACAAGTGATGCTGGTAATATATACATATACATATATATATATATTGTAGTTTATTATATTATAAATACTAAAGATTTAATTATATCATATAGGCTTAATCGCTAATAATAACGGAAACTCTTACCAAGCTTCAAAAGATTCTAATACTATATCAAACCAATATAGTAATAGTGCTGCTGCTCAATCTTCAGCTTATATGAAAAATAACGGTAACAGAGGACGTGGACTCTCTAGTGGAGGTATCATTGGTATTTGCGTAGGTGTTGGTGTCTGTGTATATGCAGTTGCCACATTTATTGGTATCCAACTCTATCGTCGACATAGACGTAAAGTAGAGAAAAGGGCTATAGAACAGCATAGAATGTTTGCTGAAAGCATTTCATCACCTATCATGCAAAGTAACATGCTTGGCGCTGTTCCAGCACCATATCAAATCACACGGAATAATCATTATTATTGATTTATATTATGATTATTCTCTTTATTTATTTTATATTATTTATTAATTAAACACTGCCCCTTCTGATTTTGATATTTGTTAGGAGGGAAAAAAATATATATATGTGTGTGTGTATATTCATATTTCAATTGGCTGAGAAGTTTACCAAATTGACAAGTTTTTTTTTTTTTTTTTTTTTTTTTTTTTTTTTTTTTTTTTTTTTTTTTTTTTTTTTGTGCGCGTTCATAATTTAAAAATTTCTTTGACTTTCTGTACAATAATAATAATTATATAAAAACTCTTTCATTTATTTTCCCCTTGTCATCCTTCTTATCATTAATAAAAGAAAATGGCAACCAACATCGATCCTAATTCAGCTGTTTATGCTACCGATGAATATGGTAGACCTTTTATTATTGTTAGAGAAGGGCAACAAAAGTCGAGATTAAGTGGCATCGCTGCTATTCGTGTAAGTATATATTTAATTTTGTATTAGTATAGATTATAATTCTTTATATTCATCATGCTCTTTAGTCACATATTCTCGCTGCTAAAACTGTATCTAATATTATTAAAACTTCTCTCGGTCCTCGAGGTAAATATTAAACTATTGAATAAAGAATTTATTTAACTGATTTCTTTTTTCATAAAAAAAAAAAAAAAAAAAAAAAGGTCTTGACAAGATCTTGATTTCTCCTGATGGTGATATTACTGTAACTAATGATGGTGCTACTATCCTTGATCAAATGGCAGTTGAACATCAAATTGCTAAATTACTTGTTCAATTATCACAAAGTCAAGATCAAGAAATTGGTGATGGCACTACTGGTGTTGTTGGTAATAACCAATAATATTCACTCTTATAAATTATTTATTTTAACACTATAAATATTTGTGTAGTCCTTGCTGGTGCTTTGTTGGAACAATGCGAGCAACTTTTAGATCGTGGTATTCATCCTATTCGTATTGCAGATGGGTTTGAACGTGCTTGCGCTGTTGCAGTTAAACATTTAGATGACATTTCAGATACTATTGAGTTTAGTAAAGATAATGTTGCTAATTTAAAAAAGACAGCCATGACTAGTCTTGGTAGTAAAATGTAAAGGAGGGAGTTTTTTTTTTTTTTCTTTTTTCTTTTCTTTTTATTTATATAATTTCATTGCAACTAACAAAATTTTATAGTGTTTCTAAATATCATGAAAAATATGCTGATATTGCAGTTGAAGCAGTTTTATCTGTTGCTGACTTGGAACGTAAAGATGTTGATTTTGAATTGATCAAAGTAGATGGTAAAGTAGGTGGCTCTTTAGAAGATACCATTTTGGTGAAAGGTGTTGTTGTTGATAAAGATATGTCTCATCCTCAAATGCCTCGTGAAGTTCGTGATGCAAAGATTGCTATCTTAACATGTGCTTTTGAACCACCAAGACCCAAGACAAAGCATAAGCTCGATATTACAACTGTAGAAGAATATGAAAAATTAAAGAATTATGAAAAAGAGAAATTCAATCAGATGATTGATCAAGTGAAGCAATCAGGTGCCAACTTGGTTATTTGTCAATGGGGTTTTGATGATGAGGCTAATCACTTGTTGTTACAAAATAAGTTACCTGCTGTGAGATGGGTAGGTGGTCCTGAAATTGAATTGATTGCAATTGCTACAAATGGCCGTATTGTTCCTCGTTTCGAAGATTTATCACCTGAAAAGTTAGGTAAGGCAGGACTTGTTCGTGAATTGACGTTTGGTACAACCAAGGACCGTATGTTGGTTATTGAAGAATGTGCTAATACACGTGCTGTCACTATTTTTGTTAGAGGTGGTAATAAAATGATTATTGATGAAGCTAAACGATCTATTCATGATGCTATGTGTGCTGTTCGTAATTTGGTACGTGATAATCGTGTTGTCTATGGAGGCGGTGCAGCTGAGATTAGTTGTTCTCTTGCTGTTGCCAAGGTGGCTGATGAAATTTCATCTATTGAACAATATGCTATGCGTGCCTTTGCTGATGCTTTAGATGCTACACCTCTTGCACTTGCTGAAAACTCGGGTCTTTCTCCTATTGAAACTTTGGCAGAAGTTAAGGCTCAACAAGCCACTACTGGTAATTCTAAGCTTGGTATTGATTGTCTTCATAAAGGCTCTAATGGTAAAGTTCATTTTATGTTATACATATCTATATATAAACACAAAACTAACATATTATTTTTTCTTTATTAGATATGAAAGATCAACATGTATATGATCCATTGATCTCTAAGCGTCAACAATATTTATTGGCTACTCAATTAGTCAAGATGATTTTGAAGATTGATGACGTGATTACTACTTTCGAACAACAATAAATAATAAGGAATTATTATTATTCTTTTTTTTTTTTAGAGAGAAATATATTTAACAGTATATCTTTATAAATTATTTAACAGTTATTCTCCTTATATTCATTCCTGATCATGTATTATGAATCATAAGAAGACAAATTTTTAGTAGAAATACTTGTTAACACAGTCTTAACTTTCAGTATTCAGACTAATAGTCACTATAACACATAGTAATTTGAATATTTAACTACAACGAAGTCCCCATAGTGATATTTGATATTAAGCATAGTTTGATTCTTTTGCATTATCTAAAACTATTCTGTGGCAATAAAAATTAAAATTAAAATGGCCAGTGAGTACGTAATAACTATAACACATTAGACTATCCAGATCAGTTCAAGATAAGATATACGACACGACTAGAAAAAAAACCAAAAAAAAAGGGAGGGGGAGGAGGAGGTTTCAAAAATTCTCTTAAGAGACAAGAAGAGGTAAATAAGAAAGAAAAAGTAGGAAAGGGAAAGAAAAAAAAAATTATATCATCCATCATGCCTAGGTGTAGAAGAGAGGGGAGGTATCGTATCATGCATTACATAATTGGCATGGCACGTTTTTTTTTTTTTTTTTTTCTGAACATTAAGCATATAGGCTTAAATAAAATAGATGTTCTCCAAGTTAAATAAATATACTGTTATATCTCTATTTACGTCTGTAAGGATAACAGGCAGATTACTATAATGATGTTTTATACTGCTAGCTTTAATTATAATGCATTAAAATTTTTGTCTAGAAGACATATGATATAGACATAAGTAATAATAAGACTAATTATCACTAATAATCCCGGATCAAGAAATCACGTAATTACTTTCTCTGGATTTGGGATATACTGTACTTGTAAAGTTTATTCTAGGATGTGAATTATCGACTTATTTAAAATGTTTCGGTTACGTTTTGTTTGATGGTATGTAAAATGCATAGGTTTACTTGTTTATTTATGTGCTATTTCCTCATTTATACGTGAATGAAATAATCAAAGAATTCATTCCAGATACTAAATATGTGTACTGTAAGCTGTTATGAATATAATTTATATTAACCATACTTACAATTCATCTTTCATGATAAGCTATCACATGGTGTATTACCGTGCAGAAAAAAAAAACTGTGGTAATACTGCTAGATATATTCATTAAAACTCTTAATAATATGTTTACTGGTCGAGATCGCCCTTCTGCATTACCTTGTTAATAAGAATAATAGCATTGCTGCTGTCTCAAACACGGAGAGAGGGTTTCTTTTTTTTCTCTCTCTAAAGATAATTGGTTTGTTTTATGTTGTCTAAAAGAAAATACTCTATTAAGCCATCTCCATACCCCTCTTTACCGTCACTCGTGGGATAATTTCACTAACTCACATTCCGTTGAATGATTGAATATGCAGCGTTGCCCCACAGCAATTGCCATTTAGTATTGAAGTCTGTCCTATCCGAGATTATTTAACCCGTCTCTCTTTGGTTAACCGGTAAGCCTAATGCGTACACAATCTAGTTTTGATACGAGCATCCTTCCCCTTTTCTCCCATATCCTCCGCACCATCTGTGTTATTCATAGATAATTTACTTTTACGTTTCATCGTAAGTACATATGTATATATAAGTTTTAGATTTTTGCCAACTTTATCTTTTTTTTTTTATAAAACGCAAATTTAAACACTATTCATATTTTTGATAAAAGCACAAGATAAAAATAATAGATAAAAAGCATAAATATGGGAGATTTTTTTCTTTTTTCATATAAATAAATAAGCAAATAAAAAAGTATTTGGTATGATGATAGCAGCAATAAAAAAAAAAAAAAGTGAGTATGTATGTTTATATGTAAAATTCTTCTATGCTTGTTTAGTGGGGAGTAGTATACATTATTTTATTACTCCTCTTGTATCGCATGTATGATGCTCTTTTTAGCTAATGAGCAGCAGCTTTATTGTATCTCACTCTCTCTCTTTTTCCCCCCTTTTTTTTACGGGATCATTAAAATGTACTTTGAATTTTTTAAACCCTTTTCTCTTTCTCTCTCTCTCTCTCTCTCTTTATTCCTCCTTTCCATCCTCTTTATTTTATATCATTAAGATATAACCCTTTCCATTCCTTTTTTTTTATTTTCTTTTTTAAGAAAAAAAATCCATAGTCATTCGTTATAACATGTTTAACACAATTTATAAATTAAGGTATTTACTCTAGCATAGCTATTTATTTACTTTTGTTATTTTATTTTATTTTTTACCTATATTAACTATTCAATGAATACATGTATTAGATTATTTATTGAGGAAACCTCTCAATACTATCCTATCCTTCTTTGCGCCATTAAGGATAAAGAACCTACTTTTAATGATTTAATGAAGTATATTCAACGTACAATCAGCATGGTACATCTAAAATAGAGCCCTATTTATCCATATATACACTCTTATTAATGTATAAATCTCTAACTTAATGATAGAATGTTAACTTGAATAATTGTCATTTTGCAACTGTTGACACGAATATTATTTTATCTGACGATTATAGTTTCAAAAATGCATTAAAATGTTCAATATTAAATCGAAAAAGACTAGAAATTGTTCTTTATAATAATAATTCAAAGAAAATTAGCCTTTCTTCAACTTTAGGTATGTTGAGATATTATTTGTTTATTTTATTTATTTGCTTGCTTGCTTGGTTGCTTGCATATGTGTACATATATGTTAATAGTTCCAAAAAAAAAATACTACTACAGTTACTAGTACTCATCATACACATTCAGAAATTAAAGTTGACAATGCCCCAGTTATTAAACCAACCGCCTATAAATGGATGCCTGATAGTTTATCTCTTAATACAATAGTTAATACTGACTCATTACACCAAATGAGTTATGTTCGACGTAGCCATAATAAGCAAAATTTTTATCATGAAAATCTTGATGGGCCGCTTAGAAAGAAACAAAGAGTATTGCTAAACCATCCTCATTCACGTAAATTACCTGAACCGTATTCAATAGCTTCGAAATCCTTACTTTCCTTCAGAAATAATAATAACATTATCTTGGATCATAACAATAATAGTCCACATCCACTTGAGATACGTCCTAAAGGACAATCGATTGCCACAGACTCGACTACTTTACCCTATATTTCTTCTGCCTTTTCATCTTCCCCAACTCCTACTTTACCTGCTATTTCATCTCTGACAGTACGTAATGAAGATTTCTTTTTAGGCTTTCAGCAGCTTGCTCCCATTATCCATCATGAAGAAGAAGAAGAAGGAATGAAAGGAAAGCTAAATAAAAAAAGAATTCGAGCAAGTGTAGCCAGTACAAATCATACTCATAATGTACAACAAACAGCAATTTATCAATGTGACCATATCGCAGAATCAGGTAAAGTCTGTGGTCAAACCTTTCGTCGTTCTTATGACCTTTCTCGACATCAAACGATCCACCTCAAAAATCGTCCATTTTGTTACTGTGATAAATGTGGAAAAAAGTTTACTCGTATGGATGCGTTACGAAGGCATGAAAGGGTACAAGGACATTATTCTTCATCAGCGCAACATCAAAAGCAACATCGTTCCTTATCTACTTCTGCTTTACCGCCACAAAAGATGACTCATGTTTAACCCTCATTTTATATACATATCATTCCTTTTTTTTCTTTTTTTTTTTTCCTTAAAATTCTACCGATATAGGAATTTAATACTATTTATAACATTTGCTGCATACAAAAAAGTTTAATATTTATTTATTAAAAAAAAAAAAAAAAAAAAAAAAAAAAAAAAAAAAAAAAAAGTGTGGCGCTTTATTATTTTATTAAAAAAAAATAGTTTGTTTTCCTTAATTTTATTATTATTATTACTATTATTTCTTTCATTCTTTCCTTTCTTTTTTTTATTGTGTATTCTCTAAATGAGAAGAACAAATAGTATAGCTAGCATGGTAAGAATTAATTTATATATTTGTATTTAATAATAGGAATAAGAGAAGGAATGTATAATGTAATTTCATTGATTAATATAACTTTTTTTTTTTTTTTTTTTTTTTTTTTTTTTTTTTTTTTTTTTTTTTTTTTTTTTTTTTTTAGTCAGGAGAGATTGAACATGTAGTTACCAAACTATTACGAACTACAAAAGCTTTATTAGAGGCATTAACTCAATGGTCTCTAATGCGTACATCAAATACAGAAATATTTGAAATTCATGACACATTGGAGAAACAGTTCTTTTTAGTTTCACAAGCTTTTGAAGAAGCAAGTATTCCAATGAGGTTAGCCTTTTTATAAGCTACTTTTTTTTTTTAAAAAAAAAAAAAAAAAATGGTTTAATTTTTTTTTCTTTTTTTTTTTTTTTTTTTTTTTTTTTTTTTTTTAGTGATTTACAATGGATTCCTCGACAGTTAAGGGATGCAGTTTCAGCTGCCATGTTAGAACAGCCTTCACCTGCAACATTAGATCAACATTTACCTCGTATTCGAGAAGTTATTGTTCATTTATTACATGGATTAAAAGCTAAGCAGGCAGCACTTAGAGAAAAAGAGCGAGAAAGAGAATCGCGTGGATCAATTCGCTCGAATAATACAGAGTCTTGGAATAAAGAAGTACCCTTGGCCGCTTTAAATCGGGGTAGTAGCAGTAGTAGTAATAGTAACATGAGTGGCTCACAACGAATGATGATGAATAATCAACAACAACAACAACATGGATTGCCTATGCCACCTTACCCACCTCTTTCACCTAAAATGGGAGCAACTGAATATGAACCTTGGTCAGGTGGTATGCCACGACCTACTATACCATCTAATGATCTATCAGCAAGAATCATGCCTCGTACTGGGTCCATGAATCGTCCTTATTCACCAACTCAACAGCAACAGTCAAGTCCTTTACCTACTCGATCTTCCTCTTCAACTCGAAATAATAATATACCACAAAGAATGCCTTCTCCACCACCTCCACCACCTCCTTTACCTCCTGCTACTATCATCTCTCCACGACCTGAGCCTCAATCTCAGTTTGATGAAAATGATCCAAATACTGCAAATGCATTAGCAGCTCTTAAACGTCAGGAAAATTTAGCTCGTCGTTCATCTGTTCGTCGTGCGTCCATGTTTAGAGGAGGTAGTAGTGGGGATTACAACAGTACAGGTAGTATTTCAAGAGGTAAAGGAAATTTATCTTTATCAAATTATGGTGGAAGTCAACAACAAACCAACAGTATACCACCAGTACCTTCTTTACCTGCTCATCATTTACCAATAAAAAATGTTGATTATAGTGCCTCAGGCCCAAATCAATCAAATAATGATGTGAATGGTATCAAATTAAATACAGTTAATGAAGGAAATGAACAAATCAGAGAGGAAGAAAATCAAGGTAAAAAAAAAAAGAAAAAAGGAAAAAGGAATAGGAAAAAAAAAAAAAAAAAAAAAAAAAAAAAAAAAAAGAGAGAGAGAGAGACAGAGAGAGAGAATAAAATTATTAAATACTATCTAATTCCGTTACTAGATTTAACCTTGTTCCTTCAGATTGGTAAAGAAGTACAAAAAGTAAGATATAATGGAGAGATCAGTATTCCTGCTTTAAATATGCTGTTCCTTGAAAGGTTTAGTTACTCTATTCGACAAGATGATTTCTCTAAAATTTATATCCGGGATCCAATGATAGGTGTATATTATGAATTACAAGATTTGTCTGAAGTTCAAGATAAGTCTGTATTGTCTTTTAATATTAATGGTAAATAAGAGAGAGAATGATACAGATGAATGAACGTTATTAATTTATTACTTACTATTTAGAGCATGAAGAGCAAAAAAAGGTTCAAAAGGAATGGTTATCAGAAATAACGACTACATTCAATAAAGAGTTAAAGGAAACGCGTCGTCAATTTGCTGAGCAAATAGATGCATTAAAGAAAGAAATGGTTGAATCTATTTCAAAAAATCAGACGATGGAAGAAGAAAAGGAGAAAAAATTGATTCAACAATTAACGGCACAATTTTTATCGGCTCAAGAAAAAGTTAAGCAAGAAGTTACTAAAGAGGAAGATGATAATGACAACGACAACGACGATAAAGATAAAATAGAAAATGAAGCAAAAGTAGAAGATGCGCCATTAACAAGACATATTGCAATGGAACAACTTGAGGCTCAACGTATAGAAATCGAAACACTACGTAGAGATATTGCTATACTTCGACAGCTGGATAGAGAGATGCGAGAAGAAACGTTAGATGTAATTGCAAAAATGAAAGAAAAAGTACAAGAAGAAAATGAGAAGAAGCGAAAAGCTGAAGAAGAAGAAAAAAATAACACAACAAAGTATACATCAAAGGCTCGTGCTGAATTAGAAGAAGGGAAAAAGACGTTATTAGAAAAATCGGATCAAGTAACAAATCGACTTGAAGATTTACAAGATACAATTGACCAACTTAAACTTGATGTTACACAACGTAAATGCCGCCCCTCTGAGGCACAAATGACACACTGTGCCAATGAACGTAAGGCGCTTGCGCAGGAGATTGAAGACTTTGGTAAATTTATTGCTCAAGTAAAACCACGCTGGAAGAAAACGTGGGAACATGAGCTACAGACGATTGTGAAAGAACAACAAACGCTAAAGGACCAAGAATATCTTTTATCCGATATGAAAGATGATTTAGATGCTCTTTTAGAGGTCTTTGAACAGTTGGAAAAGATTTATGCTTACCAAGCACAGGCTCGACCTCAGGCACGCGAATTTCGTGTAGCACCCCCCGAAGAAGGATTTGAAGGAATGACAAGTGTTCTAAAGCAAGTAGCCACGATCGATGTTGATCATTCACGTCGTTTACGTGCTTTAGAGCAAGCAGACAAGATGAGACAGAGAGAATTAGCAAATCGTATTGATGAATTTGAGAAGGAATTAGTTGGTTTTGTAGATGCTAAAAAATTGAAAAAGACAGGTGGTGCTTTAGAGATTGATCGATTACGTAAACAAAAGGACGAAGAAATATTGAAAGCCATGTATGCTGAAAAGAAAAGGACAGCAGAGGAATCAACCAGTAATAACGAATCTTTATCTGAGGAGCAATTAAATTCAGAATCAAAAGAAGAAGAAGAACCAACTACGAATGTAGCAGAAAATGAATCAGAATAATAACAACGGATAACTACGGGAATCATTATATCTTTTAATTGTATTTCATATTATACATGCTTTCTTACATAAATGTCTATTCCATCATAAATAATAATAATAATAATAATAATAATAATAATAATAAAACTACATAGTATAGCTTGTTAATATTATATAGTTATAAAAGAAGAAATCCTAATTGTGAAGGAATTGATGAGAAGGGAGGAAAGGAGAAAAGGAAAAAGGAGGAGAAGAAGAAAGGTTACTACTCCTTAGTTGATTTATTACGTATAATGGACTTTACTTTTACAAATACAATTTTGAATGACCTGACCTTTTTTTTTTTTTTTTTTTTTGAGTACATTATATCATAACTGTATTGTATTTATTAGGCCAGTTCAATCAAGAAGATAAGGAATAATAATAATGATAATAAAGAGAGAGTGAGAGTGAGAAATCCTGGATACTATGGACAGAGTAGAGTTTGATCAGCCAAATGTTCAGTGCAAACGTTGAATACATTCTAGCCTCACTATTACTGGTATATATATAGGATAGGAGATAGGGCGTTCTTAGTTTGGCTTAGACGACAAGTAGAAAGCAACTATAAAGATGAGGAATATTCCGTCCTCATTTAAGAAAATACTAATTTTAAATATCTCTTCCTTTCGGTCTATTACAGTAAGTTTAATTAGACTTTATAATAAAAGTAGCTACAAGTGATAATTGCTACTTAAAACAAGATGTAATGGCGTTATTTTACTTTTTTGTTTATATTCTATAAAACTTGTATACATGTTCTTGTTCTAATATTTATTACAAGCTTATATTGTTTATTATCATACTCATCACTACTTTCTTTCATCAAAAAAATAACAGGAGACAATTTGTTAACCTAACATTCTTCTTCAACAAAAAAAAAAAAGCCTTGCCGAATTGAATCTCTGGGGTCGTTGTTGGGGGCGGGAGTTTTATTCATAGCTGTATTCATCCCCATTCTCTATTCTTTTTCTTTTTCTTTTTTTAAAACTATTATTATGACTGTATTATGCAACGTTTTAATCCTTTAAAAACTGTTAAAACTCAATATCTTCAGACTGTTCAAAGACGATTATTTTCTCGATCTTTGACTTCTATGAATCTCATGGAAGAAGGTTGTCATGAAACAATTCTTAATTCACATTGATCTGACAAACTATATACATATAAATATAGATTTCGACTCTAATAAACTCAAAAAGCTTTATGAAACCCATGTTCCTATTTCTAATATCGAGAGAACAATTTTGACTGTAGGCTCTGCTATAGCTGCTTTAAATAATCCATTACGTGGCGGTAAATAATAGTGTATATAGTAAATAGATAGGATAACTAATATGTATACACATATTTATATGAATAGATATGATTGCAACTTTAGGAGAAGCAACAGGAAATTTATTCCTTAGACGTATGCGCGACCAAATGCTAGAATCTAGTGTTGGTAGACGCATATTACGTGAAAGGCCTATTATAAATACAAAAACCATCGACTTTGATGAACTAAAGAAAACATGTGCACCAGGTACATTTGGAGAGCAATATATAAATTGGTTGGAATCAGAGGGTGTGACACCAGATACACGATGTGATGTTAAATATGTTGATGATGAAGAATTGGCTTATGTTATTAAACGTTATCGTGAAATTCATGACTTTTTTCATACATTAACCGGATTGGGAGTGACAGTAGAAGAAGAGATTGCTTTAAAATGGTTCGAATGGGTTCAAACAGGTCTCCCGATGACTATGCTTGCTTCTGTCTTTGGACCTTTAAGAATGACTTGGCCAGAACGTAAACGCCTTTATGGAGGCTATATTCCTTGGGCCTTACAATGTGGTGCATCTTGTACACCACTTATGAATGTTTATTATGAAGAGCATTTTCACACACCCATTGAAGAGCTTCGTAAACAATTAGGCATTACTTTACCACCTCAATATTCAATTCATAAAAAATAAAATAAAATAAACTATTGGTCTGTGATATATGGGTTACTACACAGAGATGAATATTACTTAATAGTTTATTGTTAGTAAGAGGAAGATGAGTATCGATAACAGTTAATAATAAAATATAAACAGTTTTTATGAATGGCGCTACCTAGAAAATGATTACGTTGTCAAAAAAAAAAATGATTTGTTTGAAGAGTGACATTTTTTTTATTACTAAAAACCTTCGATATGTTAAAAATTAAATATAAAAATAAAAATGCATACTCAAAAAATGTACATTCAAAAATGAAAATGTACATCCAAAAAATATAATTGTTAGCATCACGAAGAAAAAGAATCAGAAGAATCTGAAAAAAACAGAGACCTTTTTATAGACAAGAGTATTTGTTTCTTTTAGTATTCATTACAAATCTTAATGAAATGTTTCGAATTATTAGTTAATGCATCTCTCGTTTCTCGTTGGCAGTGATGTTGTCTTGAAGAAAAAAAAAAAAAAAAAACATAAGTAATCCTTTTCAAAATGTACACTCAAATTATCCATCACTGTTAAAAACAGGCATTTGGATGTTTAAAGGCCGCACTCCCCCCCCTTTTTTTTTTGCAGTCCAAATAGACAAGCGCTACATCTTAAAGTTCATTAAGAAAACGCTTTCAAAAGCTTAAATCAGATTTGAAATAGTCAAACTTTATTAAAATCGACAATGCTCTGTGTCGCACTTCTAGTAATAAAATACTTATACTATACTTTATATAATTGGATACTTAAAGATCTCATCATTATCTTCCTTGCCACCAGAGAATAACTTATGAAAAAAAAAACACACATACACAATTAATAAAGTAATAAGTTGCATGTTATTTCTAATCACAGACCAAGTCAAGCTTTTTATCCAAAATGCAAATACCTACGTATGTCTGACGTTTTATGAAAATGGGACTATAAAGACTCTTAAAGTACTCTACGTAACATTACTATCTAAACTTGAAACAGCAATAAACATTTGACACAATTTAACCTTTTTTTTTTTCAGCATCAATGGGTGCATTATCCATGGCTAGATTTTGTTGAAGTAAACAAGAAATGATTTCTGCTCACTGCCGTACTCATGATAATCCCCCCCCCTTTTTTTTTTGCCTTTTCGTACTCGAGCCTTTAACAATCTACTCTCACTCTGGTTTGTGGAAACTACAATAGTGTCTAATAGTTGCCGACGCTTCTAAATCAAGAACAACAAGCCAGTAGTAGCAAAGGGTACAACTACTGCTCATTTTGTAAAATTCATAAATGAGCTTCTTGATATCATGGACGTGGACGAAAGACTTATGGGTAATTATTTTGTTAATGGAGAAAGAATTGCGGATGTATGCCCCAGTCATCTCAATGGATTTTATAGACACTCTAAGCGTCAAATCATCAACTGCCATAATAAAACGAACATCCAATTAGCTGAGACAAAATTTACCAGCCGCACTGTACATAAAATTCAGTGCAACATCACTTTAAGAAAAGATGTGTAACTTCTCCCCTCTCTCTCTCACATTAAATATGACGTCATCATTTATAGCCAATCACATTTCTTTTTTCTTTGAAGGCATGCATGAAAAAAAACATCAACATGCCTTCATTGTAATGATATTGAATATTAGCTATCTATTTGTAAAGCCCATTCTCTTAACTATCAAGATGTATTAAATCTATACGTGTTACGTATTTATTTATGTTTAAACCAACTACTGTTTGTTTTTTTGGAACTTGTCATTTAATATATATATATAAATATATCTATTTATATACATCTTAATGTTATATCATGTTAACAATCTATCAGAAAGCAGGATTATTCTCCCTTCATATTTTACCATGAATTATGCCAATTGCAACAATGAAATACGTGTTAACTGTTAACCATAAATAAATATTTATATAAAAAGGGAAGGATAGTAAAACAGGAGGAGGAGGGGGGGTGAAAGGAACTGGACTTTAATAGTGCTTCTTTCCCCTTGTTCCTTTAATTCAAGTAATAGAGCAATAAATTATTTTAAGCTGTGCAGCATATTTCTTATTTTCAACAGCATAAATCATTCGATGCATTAAAAGTGATACAAGAAAAAACTTTATAAGAAGGAAAATTATTCATTTGTGTAATAATCGAAAGAGAGAAAAAAAAAAAAAAAAGGATGACGCCAATTAATAAATGAATGAATTAATAAAAACCTGGCAGGGGATTTTTATTAATAAATTTCTTTTTTTTTTTTTTATTGTTATTATTTTATTTTATTTTATTTTTTAAATTTTCATTATTATTATAAAATGCTTTTTAAATCAATTCGATCTGTTTCTTCAAGAGGTGTTCGTATGAGTAAAAGATTTACTTCTTATCAAACTGGTTCAGAAGGTGCAACTGCTCAATCTGGTTCTTTTGGTCAAAAAGAAAAAGCTATCGAAAATCAATGGGCTCGAGCACATGTAAATAAATAAATTTGTGTATTTCGAGTTTATATATTATGAAAGGGAAAAAAAATTGTAATTTTAATCTTTTATTTATTCTTTTAAAGGATGCTGACAAGCTTAAAATGCTTCACGAAGCTTTACTTAAACAAGAAAAAGAAACTGCCGCACTTAAAAAGGATATTGAAAACTTACAGAAGAAGCATGAAACAAAGAAATAATCGGTTATAAAATTTAAAATCATTTGAATCTGTTCTTATTTATAAAGTATACATGTATATATAACACGTATACATGTATGAAAAAGAAGCAAAAAGAAACCTCTTTTTTTTGTTTTTGTTTCTTATTGTTTGTTGTCAAAATAAACATTGTATTTTCTTCACAAGTAACACATGTCTATAGTTGAACAATATTTGCCGAGTCATGTCATTTTTGGTAGAATCGAAGGCAAATCCTATTCTGCTTGACTTCTTACTTTTACCTCTAGCTATCAAGGTTGATAGTTAAAAGTTGTTACTCATAACACTTTTATTATTTTAATGATAATAGCTTTTAATTTTAATTCTAAAAAGCATTTTGTCAATTGTATCCATTAAATATTAGGAATGAAAATTGAGTACAAATACTATATCTAATATCAGTATTTAATCATCGTCATAGTAAGCATGTCGACAATTTTGTTGTTATTGAGTCTAAACAACTACAGAAACAATACGATGATTAGCAAAAATAAAAAAAAATAAAAATATAAATGAATGCTTGGGTGAAGATTTTTGTTTAGGGTTTGTAAGTGGGTACAGAATGACTAATCACCACAATCTTATTATCTGTAACGTTACCACTATTCGCGCTTGCCCTAATTTTCAACATTGGATATATTATAGACCAAGGCTGGCTATTTTCCATATTTATTTATTTTTATTTTTAATCCAATTGAGTTGTATTGGGGTCAACATGCTAAGGTAAGGTTAAAGCTAAAAGAGACTATTTAGCTTGAGTCGATGTTTTGAACAAAGCAATGTAAGGAACCTTATTAAACAAGTAATGATATGAAGGCCAGATCATGTGTTACACCCTCTATTTTACCTTCTTTATTAGAGTCAAATAGATTGAGCTTCGGTGGTATATTTGAGTGGATCAAAATTAATTTAAATTCAGTTGATGGGACATGTAGTAAGATTTCTTTTCTTTTATTATTAGTTCATAACAACATTTCTCTATTCTACTTTAAAAGATGACAGAAGTAGATATTCATTGTAATGTGTTGAAATGTAGGAAATCATTAACATTAGAAACACAGGTAAACTAGGCTTAAATAGACTTGCATTTATTGAATTGAATATTTTTGTATGTAGGCATGCGTTACATCTTGTTCACGTAATATATATATATCCCATAGTTGACATGTATTTAGTTAACATATTCAATATTATATAGATATATTTTGTGTAGATTGTTCAAATAGTTTATTCTCCAAAGCACTATCATGTCCCGCATGTAATGCAAACTTATCTAACAAGTAAATTATATTATACATATCTATTTTTTTTTGTAATTAACTTATAACCTACATAGTGATGATATAAACTTAACTCAGCTTAATCCTACGGAAGAATATAAATCAGTAAGTAATAAAATAATACTTGCATGTATGTAAAGTACAATAGACGGTATATTGACCTGTATTATAGTCTATATTGGCAGGATTAAAACCAGATATTATTTTAGATATAAGTATGAGGGCTATCTCTTTTTATGAATATCAAACATCGCAAGAGTTACTTTATAAATCAATGATACAAAAGAGTATTGAAAATAAATACCATACTTTAAGAGATAAATTCGAAATAACAACAAGAGATCTGAATCATGTTATTAATGGTATGTATACATATTATGTCTTTTTTTTTTTTTTTTTTTTTCCTTTTCTAATATATTCTGTCCTTTTTCTTTTTAGCTGAAAAAAAGAAACAAATAGGTATCTGAAACAAACATTTATACTACAATATAAGTTTATGTTATATTCATTTTTATATTATACAAATATAATTATTATAAGCTTTAGTAAAAGAATTTGAATTAGAAAAATTGAAATCTCAACAGATACTTGGTAAGCTTGAAGAAAAATCAAAGCAATTTCAAAAATTGCAGGTAAATAGACCCCCCTACTACTCTTTCTTTCTTTCTTTATCCATTTTTTATATATGTTTATATTTAGTCTATGTATGAAAAACTGAAAAGAAAGGCATTGACTACAAATATACAAGAAGCATTTGCATGTGTTCAACCCTCAAGTCAACATATGCTGACTTATCATCAAACAAATTCTCTTTCAAGAATAGATAATCAATCAATAGAACCACTAAGGAAAGGTATCATATATGATAAAGATTCAATCTCTCGTTTAGGAAGACAATCGGCTATTACAACAGATGCAAAAACTATCTTTCATTCTTTAAATCAAAATAAAACTGTTGATAATAATACAACAACCATGTCTCCTCCATCTACTACTACTCATAAAATTTATCCCGTACGTCACTATGAAAACATGAAAAACAAACAAGAACAGTCTATAAATGATGACATCAACTCTATTCACCCTACTAATTATCATCATTCAAGACATAAATATAAAGCACATTATCCAATTAATAATAATCACTGATTTATATTTAGGTTCACATCTCCCTCCCCCCTTTTTTTTTCTAGCTTATACATAATAAAAGATATACATTTAGATATATATATATATATTTCCATATACCCAATTATTTATTATTCTGGCTTGATAATGATCTTTAAGCCTGTACCTTTCAAAAAGACTTGCCACGCTTCATCAAACTCACTTATCTTGAAAGTGTGTGAAATCAATCTATTCCAATCTACTTTACCTGATCCCAAAATTTTAACTGCACGATCAATACCAAAGGGATTGGTATAAGTAGACGTAATCGTCAATTCCTTTCGATAGATATCAAAAGGTGAAATAGGAACGCGATCCTCTACCTTATTAACTCCAATCCAAACTATAGTTCCTCCAGCTTTTGCATAATTGACTGCATCCTCACATGTATTCGGGCGACCCACACATTCAAAAACAACATCATATCCTTCACCCGCTGCACCATCGACAGCAGGAAGATGACCGGGTGCATATACATCTGAAGCACCAAAACTTAAAGCCTCTTGTCGTCTCATTTCATTTGGCTCTATAACCGTAACATGACCGCCATGGAGTGAAGCAAGAGCGATCGTCATGAGACCAATAGGTCCAGAACCAATCACAAGCACTTGGTCGCCAGTCTTAATCTTACCTTGGTCTACTCCGTGTACGACACAGGAAAGAGGCTCTGCTAAGGCGGCTACCTCAGGTGAAATATGCTTCGGTATCGTTATAGCAGCACGAGCTGGTATAGAAACATACCTTGACATGCCACCGTCTATCGTGACACCAATACAGAAAAGATCGATACATAAATGGTATTTATCATTACGACAAAAGGTACATTGTTGACAAGGAATATTAGGATCAACAGCAACTAAATCGCCTACTTGAATAGGCGTCCTTGTTTCAGGATGAATTTCTTCTACATAACCTGAAAATTCATGCCCAATAACAACTTTTTTAGATGCATGAGGTGTCTCTCCACGACTAATATGTAAGTCAGTACCTTAAATTATCTTGTTAATACATTCTCCTACTTGAAATCTTGGGGTTTTTTTTCTTTTTTTTTCTTACCACAAATGCCAGATGCTGCGACTTTTACTAATATTTCTCCTGGTTTAACAATAGGAACATCTTTTGTTATCAAGTCTATAGCCCCTATCTTTTGCCAACTGGCAACTGTCATCTTCTTTGTTGAAGTGCTCATCATGATGTATATTTTTAATAGTAATAAAAGAAAAAAGAAAGAAAAAAAAAAAAAAAAAAAAAAAAGGCACGTTATTTATAATTTTTAGTTTTTCTTTATATGCAAATTGCCCGATTGGCTAAAGAAATTTGAACCTTAAATATAAATTGGCTTTACTTTATTAGGCATCTTTATTTTATTTTATTTTATGTTAAATTCAATAACAAGTTTATTGAATCATTAGCCCCAGTTTGATTATATCATGTCCATCACTCCCTTCCCCCCCCCTACAATTTATATAAATTAACTAGAGAATATACGGTATACAATATAGCGTAATTGACGGTATATAATACTCAATTTGATTATTGAATAGAAAGACTTGATGCTAAATGCTCAACTATAAGCCGGATTAGTTTGAATATGATTACAGTATATTAAAATACATATTTTATACTTACACCATGGAAATCCACCTTTTTTGCCCATAATCATTAGACTTCTAGATATAAAATCATTGGATCTTTTAAATTCATATTCAATGGAATTCATTGAAGCCTTGAATCGTTCCTTATCAGCTTTATTATTATCTGTTTGCATATATTCTACAAATATATCTTTCATAAGCTCTGCCATATCCAAAACTTTAATGATAGACTTCTTAATCACATTTGTCTATTAGCCAATTAAATGTTTAGTGTTTTTATTTCTAAGCTGTAATCCATCTTTATATATATATACCTTATCATTTAATAAGCATCGATCCATAATATGACGTATATATAAAGCATGTACAGCTGCAATTTCATCTGCGTCCTTTGATAGAGATAACTCGTTACGGAAATGAATTGTTTCAGCATGAAGAATCTAATTTAACTTTTATTATTAGCTTGATATCATTTATATATACATATTTATATACTTTACAGTCGTCATCATATATCTCCAAAAGACATTAATAAACCATAATAATTTCATACGAATCGAGTAAAATTGCTTTTCGTCTGAATACACTATTTTCTTATTTCGTCCAAGTGTCTTTTTTTCCATAACATATTTTGCTCGTTTCAATCGAAATAGAAATTTTTGAATTTTAGAGTAACTTGGTATATGCTCTATTTGAATAAAATTATTCAATGGCCATGGTATCTATAAGGTAAAGAGTAAAATAAATAAAATAAAAAGATAAGAATTGCTCTAATACGAGGATTACAATACCTTCACTTTAAATTCAATAAGTTCAAGATAAGATGATAGAGTAGAATGATTCACGTTATTTTCCTTTACTGTAATCTGTGCAAATTCATCATATTTATTTGCTTTGCACACATTTATAAACGTGCTATTTAATAAACGTGGATCTAGCCATAGTTCGTTATTATCTATCTGTAAAAATAGCGCTTCACAAAATGAATGCATTAAATCATTCTCCAACATCAAATAGACAGAAGCTAATGTCTTCAATTGCTGCTTCAACTCACATTTTTCGTGAAGGACATTGTTCAAGGTATCTGCTGTATTAATATAAGGATCTTCAAGGTAACATGTATCTAAAAGATACTTAAAATGTTGATCAAACAACAATGGTCCATTATTTATCATCGATTGTATTTGATTCTCTTGATCCTTTTTCGTTAATAACGGGAATAAAATGGATGTAATCGTAGTCGTTTGTTGAGATCCAAAAGGTGTTGGTGACGGAGGCTCGCTTATATTTTGTTTACTTGACGTAGATTTGGTTAACTGCTCCAATACACGATTATTAAATGTGCTATAGATTGAGCCCTTCGATACCAAGAACGATGTCTTTTCAATATACGATAAAAGATGAACTGCTTTCCCAGTAAAAAAATACGGTCCATAAAGAGAGGATCAAACAAAGGACAAGTATATCGATTATTATCTTGATAAACTGCTTTTATTTCAAATCCTTTTTTCCAAAAGTCAAAGTCATACAAGTTGACATTATCCTTTCTTGCTACATAAAATTCTTTATAACGATCACCTTCAAGTGAGCCATAAAATATCCAATCGTCCATCCATTTTCCATAAGGTACAAGTGTGTCCTTCAATAGATTTACTAAGGAATTATAGAGTGTAAGTTGCCCAGAGGATTGTGATATTAAAATAAAATTGTAGAGTACTGTTATAAAGTAAGAACCCAATAAAAGTGCATTATTCTTCTCATAGGGTGCATTCATTAGAATACCATGTAGAGTCTTAAAATAATAAATAGAGGAATCAAGTGTATTACGAAGTTTGAGAATTGAAATTGTTTGTGAAGTATCCTTTGTAATAAAACTAGAATTAGCTTCCAAGGTAGCAATAAAGCTATTCAAATCTAATAGTGATTTATAGATAGATTCAGCAAATGCTTGACTTGTTTGTCCGTATGTTTTGCTTTTAATTATCTCTCTTATTGTTTTTCTAAGATCTAATAATATATTTCCAAATATGCAAAATTCGTCAAGTAAATTGTTTAATGCATTTCGACTCAAGTGTTGTACAAGGTAAATATCTTCTAACTTCAAATAGAAATAAGGATCAAATTGTCATATTTAATTCTAATTTCTAAGTTTACCTTGAATCTTTCATTTTCATATTTAAATAAAACACTACTATCTCCTCTTAATAGTGCCAATATTTCTCTTATAACTCCCGCTTCAGTAATCGTCTTTAATTTTTGTCGCTCTTCTTCATTATATAACAGCTTTCCCAACTCATTACTTAACTGGTAGGAATTTTGTAATATGCTTCCACTCGTTGAATCTTGAATTGGTAAATTGAATTTTTTATTCCAATATTGCTCTGCTTTCAAATAATAAATTCCCTCTCGACCCTCTCTTTCATCAATCTTCATACTACTCAAAAAATTAAACTGAAAGTTTTCTAGCTTATTATTCAATCGATGCTGCTGCTGCTGCTGCTGCTGCTGCTGCTGCTTCTCTAATTCTGAATGAATGGAGTCACTTTCATTATCATCACTCACATCATCATCTTCAGTAGATGAATCAGCTGGCCAAGTCTGCCAATGATCCCCTTGTGGAGGATCTTCTTTAATAATATCTTGCCATGTTAAACTAGTTCCCTTTGTAAAGGTATCATTTAAGGCTGGAATATATTTATAGTTTTGATTTGTTGATGAAGATAAAGACAATATTAATTGCAACATATCATATTTTAAAATGGTTTGCTAAAGGAAAATGTTAGCTCATATTCTATTTTATTTTTTTTTATATAAAAATATGTTTACGTTTATTTCTTCTTCAACTACTATTGGCCTCGAGTCTTCTAAATACTTGAACTTATATTGCTTTAACGCCTGTGAGAATTCCTCATGACCTTTTATGCTAAATTTTTCTACAAGCCTGCATGTAGACGTTAAATAAATTATGTACAATTTATTTATTTTCATGACGATCTTTACCCTTTATATCGGTCATTAACATCAGTTTCATTTGTATTTGTACATTTTGCATAATGAATGGTGTATTTAGCTTTTTCAAATGCTTTCTTCCAAGAATGAGAATAAAACTAATACAATATTAAACATAAAGCGTAAAAGCGAAAATGTTTTCATTTACTTGTAAACCAGTAATTTTATGCACAAGTTTTCCTAATAATTCATCCTCATTCATAAAACTCATTATTTTACAACAACAGTAGCAAAAAAAAAAAAAAAAAAAAAAAAAAAAAAAAAAAAAAAAAAACTTTCTTTCAGCATTTAAAATTAAAATTTAATCTCTATTTGTGACAGTTTTTTTTTTTTTTTTTTCTCTGTTTGACAAAAAAAAAAGGGGGAGGGGGATTGTGTAAGAAGCTATAACGTGGTTTTGTCGTTCAACTTATTTTCTACCATGTTTACTAGTAAATTAGAATATTTTTCAAGCAGTAATGCTGTTTCAGATGCCAATGTAGGATTCTCTTTTGTTTTTGGCTCTTGCTGTAAAGACTGTGTTATTTTATCAACAATGTTATTTAATTTGGTCTCTATCTTGGCCGCCACTTCAGTAGTATTGTTCTTCTTTGATAGAGAATAGACCTGTAAAACATTTTCTAATAATATAAAAGCACTGTCAAGATTAGCAAGTGCACCTTCTAATTTATTATCTGATTCATCATCATCATTATCATCATCACCAATTTGTTTCTTCGAGGACAGTTGTTGCTCGTGATGGCTGGATTCATCTTTTGCTTGTTTCGTCTCGTCTATACTGGTTGTTTTTAGCTTTTGAATCAAAGAATCGTCGTCGTCTAATGGCAGCGATAAAGCATCCCTTTTAGGAGATAATTCTTGAAATGAATTTAATACATAATTCAAAGAGGGTCTTTGTTGATTCGGAGATAAACGTTCATCTACTGACTTGATCATCACTCCTCCTCCAAGTGAAGACAAGAAACGTGATGTAACACTTTGTCTTTTTGACGCCCTTTGCATTTTCTTTTGAATTTCTTTAAGTGTATTGTTCGATAGCGAAAAGGCTTCATCGTCAATAGGAGATCGTTCATACCCCCCATTCTTCTTATATAGAGGAGAAGAGGAAGAGGAAGAAGGTGAATCATGTAATTGTTGGTCATTTTTATGACAATCAAATAGGATTGTATGTCGACGTCTACTCTTATTTATAGATGCATAACTTTGAGTTCGACTCAGAGATATTGAAATCGGTGGTGGTTCACGAGCTACGATATTACGATTGATTACATCATCTATATTATCTTCACTGTTTGATCCTTCTTCATCATTGTTTGATGTACCATTTGCTTCATTATCTAATAAAGCAGAAGCATGTTGCTCTTCTTCATCACCCGTTGAAGAAGAAATTCCTTCATGTAACGATACTTCAAATGGCTTAATCATTTTGTCTTGCTCAGGTGTAAAAATAATTTCTTCTTCATTATCATCATCATCCTCTTTCTCTTCTTCTCCATCTTTACTTGTATCAAAGTCAGTATCACTATCAGATCCTTCTTTTATATTTTGATAATTGTTAGTATGAATAATAATAATAATAATAATAATAATAATAATAATAATAATAATAATACCTTCAATGAAGCTTTTAGAAGTAGTATGATCTGTGTTTGTCACTTCTTCTTCTTCTTCGCAAGTATCTTGGTCATCAAGAGTTGAAACTTCAATTTGAGGGGCACTTACTCTTCGTTTCTCACTTTTAACAACGGGTAGGTTACTATTAACAACATGGCTATCATTTAGAATAGGCTCTTGTTTATATACAGTAGTAGAGGGCCTTTTGAACAACTCAGGTTGTTCCTTCTTTATGATTGCATCTCTAGATAGAGCGTGTCTTAAGATACGATTGCTTTTCACTCTTCCTGTTATTATACTGGGTCCTGAAGATTGTTGAAGACGTTGTTGAAGAGATAGATGACTGACTTGGTTCAACGTTCTTTCTCGAGGACTATTACTTGTGGGGAGACCATTATAGAGTCGATCTAATCTTCCTGACCTATTATCTGGTGGTGATTTCCTGCCATTATTATCTAGTAATGTTGTTTGTGTATTAGACATTCGGTTCTCCTTTTTAAAAGACAATGGCTTATTAAAGAATTTATTATTATTGATGAGATGAGTAGAAGAGTCTGTATTACTATTGTTCTCTGTTTGACGAACATCGTTCACGGATATTATATTATTATTATTATTATTAGAAGAAGGTGTATCATTATCATCATCATCATCATCATTACCGTCAATCTCTACTAGCTTTTTTTTACGAGACCCAGAAGCAATTTTTTTATACAATTCATCATATTTATGCTCTGCTGGGGACATGGTAGAGAACGTATTACGATCCCCCTGACGAACCATTTGAGATAGACTAGCTGAAGGACAAATAGTGTTTGTAGTTATCGATATACGTCCAAGTCTTTTATTTTTATGAACTGAAGGAATACCACCAGATGGTGATATCATTTGCTTATTTATAATATGATCCATAGCGTCTTCATCCACTACACAATTCCTTTGTCTCGATTTTAAATCACGTTCAGCTCCTCTAGCGCGCATCTTCGCAACGATCTCACAACTTACCCTCCAAATGAAAATTGTACTATCTGAACAGGTACTGACAACTCGCAAATCATCTTGCCCCGTGGTATCATGATTAACAGGAGCATAAATAAATTTAACCCCTGTAATGAGTTCTGCATGAGCACACACCTTTTCGATGCAAGTATTGTTGACCAAGTCAAATAATCGAATGCAACGATCAGATCCACTCGTAACTGCGAATGTTCCTGAAAATGGGTCGAGGTCAATGTTGATCAGACTACCACCTGAGTTTTCTGATACTTTGCCAATCAAAATTTCCTCTGCTGTTTCCGGTTTACAAACCCGAAACGGTTTACCAGAATCCAGACTCAAGGCATACAATTTACGTTCTCCTGTGACAGCAGCCAGATGCTTTCCATTGATATCTAAAGCCATATCAAATACCGTACTCCTTCCGGAATAATTATGATAAGTTGAATAAGGTTGTGGTATAGTGTTCAGATCGCTATTCGTCGTGAGGGGAGGATTTGTACAATGACGGAAAATGATGCTTTTATCCGCACTACAACTAATTAGTTTGGTTGCATCCTTCGAAAACTTGACTGCTGTAATAGAAGATGAATGATCGTCTAGGCTTTGAACGATTTGAAAGTTGGATTTAATATCGAAAATGTGCAGTAGTCGATCTCTGCTTGCGGTAGCAATTAAATTTGGAGCATCTAACAAATAAATAAATAAAATGATATCTTTTCCGTAGAATAAATTTGGAGTACCTTTTTCTTTTGATGTCGTTATATCAATAGATAAAATTTCAGAATCATGGGCTTCTAAATAAGTGAGTATTTCCCAATTATTCATATTATATACTCTCAAATTGCCATTTCGATCTCCACTTGCCATCAGTTGACCATCAGAACTTATTTTTAATGATCGAATACCAAAATCAGGGCATTGATCCTCAGCAGTAAAATCTATACAGAAAGAATAGTTCATATTTATATCCTATATACTGTAAGCTTACTTATCGAAATTATTATCATACCGATATCCCCTTTTAGTTTAGCAAATTCAGCAGCATCTGGATCAACATAAAGCATCTTAATTAACTCCCTAGAATAAATGTTTCTTCGTTGCGAATTTGTTGTATTTGTACTGGTGCTACTATTAGAGGAAATAGGCTGAGTAAGATTCTCTGCTGATGGTAATGTGGATGAAGTGGATGAAGTGGTATGAACAAAATTATCAAGATTCCAAAAACGAATTGTTCCATCAGCTGAAAATGTGGCAAAAGAATTTTGAAGGATTTCTTCAGACGACTCAGTTCTAGGATAAGCCTAAATAAATAAATAATGGCAAAATAATAAGCTTTCAGGATTAACGTGATTCCGATTCTCCTTTTTTTTTTTTTTTCTTCTTAACTACCTCTACACCCCATACACAATCACTATGAAATATAAAACTTCTGTATTTCCCAATTTTTTCTAAATCATGTATATCCCAAACATAAAGACTTCTGTCTGAATAGGTAATAATCACTTTATAATCATCATAGGCCATAGCAAGAGCATCAGGATAATAATGAGTTACTGCCTCTGTGCGCATAATCATTTCTGGTGATGTAATTGAACTAATATCAATACCTAAAGGATGAGGCTTTGGTAGTATACCTACATATTTTAGCGTAACAGGCTCAAATAGACTATTTAAATATCAATATAAATTAATGAAAAAAAAAAAAAAAAAAAAAAAAAAAAAAAAAAAGAGCAATACCGAACAATTCCTTCTGAGCAAGAACATATGATATAATTCTCTGATATAGCAATTGAGTAAGCACTTTTAACCTATATAAAATATGTATGAGATAAAAAAAAAATAAGGATTAGATTTTGTTAATACTCCACCTGAAGATCAACCCATTTATCCAATACTCTTCCTTCTTTGAAGGTACACAGAATACCAGTGTCAGTGATAAAGTAAGTGTAACCTGTATTACTTGATTTATCACAGGTAACATTAACAAAATTTCCATCACGTAAAACACCTAATATTCCTGATCTACCATCCAATACTTGGGTTTCTCTTGATGATATGTTTCCCTATAAACAATAATGTTTTTTTTTAAAAAAAAAATGCTAACGTATTTTTTTCATATTGATTTACCTTTGAGGACTTATTTAAATACCAAAATTTAACGTGTCTTAATCCAGCAGTGACAAAATAGGATCCATCTTGAGAAAATGATACAGCATTGACCCGACTTGTGACCTTATTACCGGCTATTTTTGTACCTTTTTTCCAATCCCAAACGTATAAATAACCATCATGCTTTTTTTTATATATACACATATATTAGTTGTATAATAGGCAAATCAAAATAAATTAGTTACCTGGAAACCAATTGAAACTAAATATCGTTTGTTCGGAGAAAATGCCAAAGTAAGGACACCGAACTTGTGTGATCTGAACTCTCTAATTAAATTTTTTTCTTTTACATCCCAGATAAAAATTCGAGGTTGATGACCCATCTAAGTTTAAATACATTATAAAAGAGAAAGAAAAAAAAAAAGAAGAAGGTTGATGACCTTATAAGAAAAGGAGATGAATTAAGCTTTGTATTTGTATATTTAATAAAATCATTACTTCTCCTGCAGCAAGATAACGACCATCAGTAGAGAAAGTTAAACAACTAATTGGTTTTGCGCGAATGCTAGCTGGTGTAGTAGACTTTTTTTCATCCTGATTATTAGATTTATTTTGTGATGCTATCATGATTTCATTGTTTAACATGTTATTTGTAGTAATATTTCCTCCAATAGTAGAGATAGGGATATTCATTTGTTGAATCGTGTTATTCACTGTGGTATTTATTATGTTACTGTTCCCATTATTTGTATTGTTTGTTAATGTTGATTGAGAAATAGGTGGAGGATATAGAAATGCAACTTGTTTATTACGTTTATGATTATAGATAACGACAACAGCACCTGCTGCATAAGCTATCAAATCGTTTGATGTAGCTAAAATATTAGATGATGTGGTTGTTAGCCCCAAAATTCGCTCTAGTTTTAACTATAAGATAAATGATTTACATAACATGAATAAGTTAACAATGTTATATTATTTTACTTTTGAAGTTATAGTCTCCTTTGACTTTTTATTAGTGCGTCTTTTCGAAGTTTGAAATGTTGTATGATTAAGTTGATGAATCAGTAAATTAGTTGATTGTGAAGGTGGAGGAACATTTCCGGGATTAACAGGAAAATGCTCTTCCATTTTATAATGTTGAATGTATCTAAAACGAGGGAGGAAAAAAAAAGGAAAGGAAAGGAAAGGAAAAAAAGAAAAGAAAAAAGACATTTTATATATTGTGAACACATGCTTATTTTTATAATGATTCAAGTGGTACCAATAGTCACGCCATGTTCAAGATGCCATAAGCCTTCTATGCTTCGCTCAAGCATTATAAAAGGAGATTCTCCCCCTGATATAAATTGAATTCCTATCATTATCGTTTATATATTGTTTGTCTAAATAGACGATTATATGTATAAATGAACTTGGTAGGATATTTCTTGTAAAATTATACAAGTGATCAACTATTACTCTGACAAACATTTTTTTTTTGAAGTTAAATTAATTCTAATTATTAAGAGTATATTTATATGAATGGATGGTATTACTTTTGTCATCAATTCCAGGTATTTAAACACGAGGCATAAGTATTGAACATATTATACTAGCAATGTTTTGTTTCACAATATGATTTTATTTTGGAAAAAAAAAAAAAAAAAAGAAAAGTCGTACTCCCTAAGCTAAGTTAAATATGTCAAATGTATAGAAGAAATGAATTACGTTAGTATCACAAACATTGTACATAAATCTTGTCAAATTAATTCAAGTTGTTAACGGTCAAATTTATTTTGGCTGTAAACCAAGCATTTAATAAACTCAATAAGCGCAATATATTATTTAATACATTAACTTTGTTTTAGCTGGATTAAAGAGTAAAATAGGCAGTGAAAAAAAAAAAAATCTCTCTTTGAGTATATGTGTAGAGGAAAAAATAATAGCGTAAGAAATAAGCTTTTCTATGGCATTGTTTATTGTTGTTGACATAACTTACTGCTGTTACTTGTTTTATTTTCTTCAATATTAACCTTATAAACTCAATCGGGTAAATAAATATTTTATTAATTATAAATTTAAGCACATGTTAATTGTACTGGAATACTGAGTCACTTGTATATTTGTTTTAAATGCTTATATAATAGTTTTTCGTTTTTCTTTTCTTTTCTTTCTTTTATTATTCTATAATATGCATATTGCTTTTCTTCTATTATTCTATAATTTGCGTATTGCTTTTCTTCTATTATTCTATAATTTGCGTATTGCTTTTCTTCTATTATTCTATAATATGCGTATTGCTTTTTCTTTTATTTGAAATAGGTATATAAAGTCAAGGCAGGAAGTTTTAAATGTACATTTCTTTCATTGATTGGGCAATAGCCTTCGTTGCTATGTCATTGTCTGTGTTCTTTTCTTGTTTATATTTTGCTTTACGAGCTGCCTTTTCTCTCTCTTTCTGCAACTTTTTTTCCTTTTGTCTTTTTTTTGCTTCTCTTTTACGTTCAGCTGCAGAAGGTTTTTTTACTATTGTATTTGATGGTGAAAGCTCTTTATCCTCTATAATTGTAATATTTTTATCTTCTTCTACTATCTCATTGTCTTGTTCTTTTTCACTTTCTTTCTTATTCTCATGAATATCATACCCCTCTTCATTTTCTTTTGATCCTATTTTTTCTTCTTCTTTATTATTATTAGTTTTACTTTCTTCATATAAGGCATCAATCACTTTATCAGGATTGCCTTTATATTTAATTAATAGTCTGCGTATTTTTCTAATATTGGCATCAGGGCATGCGTTTTTCACTACTTTTTCTTTTGAATTAAGCTCTTCTTCTTCTTCATTTTCTTGATCTTCAGTAGTTTCATCTCGTTGTTCATCATTTTGTACTTTATTCTCTGTAACCTAGTTATATATTTAAGTACAGTTTATCGTATATGTTTATTTTACTTACATGAATTTCAGGTGGTCCCGAAAATGGTCCATCTATATTTCTAATTGAACTATAATGTTCCCAGCTATGGTAACTACAATATGAAGCATATTTAGTTTTTAACTCCTGCTATATATACATATTTATATACATACGCAATATGTAAAATCTGTCTTTCTTCTTCATCATCATCCTCTTCTTCATCAACGCCATTAATAACATAACTATATACAAAGAAAAAAAAATGTATAGAATTAGAATTACTACAAGTCTTTTGTAATACCAAATTACATTAATCCTGGCTGATATACTTTAATGTCAGTTTTTTTTAACTTTGCAAAAGCTGCCAATTCCATGTTGCCACCAAAAGTAGCATCTTGCGACATACATTCAACGTGATGTTCAAAAGATTGATCATCTTCAACAAAAAATTTGTATAGTTCTTCATTTTCTCTCAAATATTGACAAATTTCTTGTCGAATTGCTTTATGATTACCGTCATGTCCATAATATTGATCTGATAAAGATCTTGATAAAAGTATCAATCGCAAACTATAATTTACGTTGCTTTTTTTTTTTTTTTTACCTAAAAAGACAGTTGCCATCACCTGTAATATTTTTTGTACAAAGACCAAGTTGCTTTAGTTGAGCGTCTAAATCTTCGGGATCATTACTAGACAATGATTTCTATCAATTTGAAAAGTTAAAACTATAATAGAAATAGCTTCAAAATGAAATAATTCAATTACTTCAAGTTCTCTTTTCTGCCTACGTGTAATTCTTTCTAAATGAAATTAATCAATAAATAACCAACAATATAAATTCTTCTGTTTACCTTTTTTCTTATGCTTTTCATTTTTTGCATTTCCTTTAGCCATGATGTCTTTATATGTATATATTCATAAAGAAAAAAAAAAAAAAAAAAAAAAAAAAAAAAAAAAAAAAAGACAAGTGATAAAATTCTCAGTTACAAAAAGAGGTGTGCATATAGGATTTTGATGCCATCTTCCGTACAAATTAACGTTTTTATTTCTTTTATTGTGTGTGTGTGTTTTTTTTTTTTTTTTTGTTTCTGGTTTTTTTTTCATTAAATACATTAGTTTAACAACTATGAAATGGCGAGCACTTGTACTGTTGCTTAGTGGTTTAGCTGTAATATACATCGCTGTTTTATCACAAGATACACCGTATTTACATCCTAAAATCATCTATACATCCAACTATCCATCGTTGTTTACATTTAAGCCGGACAAGGTTGTCATTTCTACTGTTGGTTCTTATATTTACTTGACCGCTTTTAAATTTGAAGCATTAAAGAGTAGAGGCTCCTTAGTTGGTACTGGGAAACTTAAGTTAGGTGTACAAGGTAAAAATTATATGAAGAAAATAGGTGTATATATTGTATTAAGTCTATTATGTATAGGATATGTTAAACAAGTTAAAAGGCCCATTTCAAATATATTATCAGAAAATGACTCGTTAGAAACAGAAGGTATATATTTATATATATATATATATTGTATAGCAACATTAAAAGTTATATATGTATGTAGACTGGACACCATGTTTTGAGCATGTATTTAAAGGACCTATATCACAAATATCTACTAGAAATATTCCTATAATAGAAAAGAAACAACAAATGCAATTTGCAGTTTTATACCACCAAGTTGATAATGATAATTCGTACCATTATGTGAGAATATATTATACCACTGAGGAGAATTCATTTGAGTATAAAGATATTAGATTACCAGGAACTACTTGGGTTGATGCTATATCATTAGAAAAAGATTCTTTAATATTTTCAAGGTAGATTACAGTTTTTTTTTTTTTTTAATGCTACACAAATGTAGTGATATCAATATGATTATATATGTTAGGGATCCTGATGACTATGAATTTCATATAATGACATTACCTTCAACTATAACCAATTCACCACATCATACTTTAATAACAGCTCTTGGTAGTTATCAAATTGAAAAGGGAAGATTAGTACAAGGTAAATATAAAACAGTTGTTTTGTTTTTTGTTTTTTTCACTTAATATTTGCGTTTTGTTAGAATGGTCACAGCCTTATTCAACTGAACAATATTCTACTTTATTTTCAAGACTCTATTCCCCTATGTAAGTTGTATAGATACATACATATCTATATAGGCATGTGCGTATTTATATTCAATATTTACAACATTAATATACTTATAGGAATGAAACATATCGAGTTTTTACACTAAATGTTCATAAAACAACTACGACATTTTATGTGAATATTACAATAGCTGATAATACAACAAGTATTAATAATGAAAATAAATTAGTTACTACTTGGATTCAAAGAGAAAAAGGAGAATCAGACGTAAGGGAAAATAAAGAAAAAGAAAAATGAATGAAAGCAAAAATTAATATATTTACATGTATTTATGCGCACTTTTTAGTATCCTGTTTATAATGATGACTCTATGAATTATGTAGGATTTTCAGATATATCATATCAAACTTCGCATCATCATCAACAACAACTACAATCTAGTCGAATAAGTATGCCAAAGTTACTTTCAACTGTTTCAGCAGATGCGAAAACGATTGTCTTTCCTTATATTAAAAATAAATTCATCACTTTGGACTTTACTGATAGAATTGATATTTTAAAGCTTATTGATTCAGAGAAGGAAAGACTATATACGAACGATGGAAGGAAAACGATTATTCCAGAGTATTATTATTGGCAAGGATATGAAACTGTAGATGCTGAAATTATGGGGATTCAGTTAAATGAAGAGGGAGACAATTTAGCGCTTTGGACCGAATATAATTACATTTACATCTATGGTCGTGATAATAAACGTATAAAGGATAAGGATCATATTGAGGTTCATAATGAAGGCCTAGGTGTATTGGGCAAACTTAACACATGGGTAGATTACTTTTTATCAGATATATCGGATGAAGAAAAACAACTGAGGACACGTTATTTCCCTCCTCCTTGGAGACTAGAAATGGCTATACCTTCTATTCGAGATGATTATGGTGGATCAAAAGTAGGTTTTCTAGGTTTCCTTTCCTTTTTTTTTTTTTTTGTTTTTACGCCGAGAATTAAACTATAGTTTTCTTTATCATAGCCTGTAGGTGCAGTTCATTTTTGGCAAGATAGTAAAGGACTCAAATATTTATTTGTTGCTTTGAAAAATGGAAATATCAATTCTTATCGCATTGATAAACATGAACCATTGAAGAGTGCTGATTTCTGGACATTTGCTTCTGAAAGATGGGATATGCTTTTTGGTAAAGTTTATTTTATTCACATATAAGTATAAACATTAATTATTATTTTTATCTCTTAGCTATGAGTATGGTTATAACTATATTTGTATATAATGAAATTCAACGTCCATAATAGCTACCGCCATCTGTTGTAAAGAAGCAAACATATTTTTCACTTTCAGATTTAATAAAAGTATAATTCGTTAGACACTTTAACATTATTGACACTATGTCTAATCAATGATATTCAAGTTAAATAAGCTTATTAAAGAATAAAAAAAAACATAATTTTGTGACGTAGAATTGAATAAAGCTTAAAACCGGCATAAGTATGAAATTACTTTTTAACATATTTGATTATTTCGAGTTAGGCTTCCTTTATTTATTTATTTTTGAATTTAAAAAAAAAATTAAGCGATAATAAACTTTTAATTTTATTATAAGAACCACGCTATAGACATAGAATTTGACGAATAACATTACTAGTTTAGTTCAATAATATAAAAATCTCAAACTTCCCAAACATAACATTAAAAAAAAGAAAGAAAGAAAGCAACAGGCCTGGCTATTGATCATTATTTCAATTTTATTGCAAACACCATAAACATTTTAGATAAATATAAAAAGTTCATAAGTCACTACATGACAATGAATAACGTCTCATTTTATACACTATACAGTATCAAAAAAAAAATAAGTCGCGTCAATCTCTTACTGTTATTTGCTTGAATTTGATTCAATTGAACAGTTTTGGTTTATTATTAAGAGTAAACCGAAGAGAGAGAGGTTTTTTTTTTTTGGATCACCAACATAATCTCTGAAGCTTACGATCATGTTCTTTTGAGTAAACTGATAAGGTTTCTATCGCTCTTTAACTTCAAATTTTATGATGTAAGGTCTTGATAAACAGCATCTACAACTTTGATATACTTTATACCAAAAAGAATAGTCTGAACTTAATTTTTTTAACTATACTGATTTTAAAATTAAAAGCGATGTACCACATAAGAAAAAAGTGTGCTAATCATTTTGGTAAATAGGACTCTTTATAAACTTGTACTATGTTCTACAAATTCAAACATTGTACACAACTATAACAATAAAAGAAAATAGAATAGAATAAGCAGTATAAAAACATACACGTGTTAATATGGTAGATTGAATGCATACTTTTACTAATCGAAAGCAATCTTCTATATATCTTTTTTTTCTATATATTCTATTCTTGTTTTGTTCAATAGATTTTCCATTTTTTTTGGAATTAAATTTATTTATTTATTTTAAAAAAGAAAGTTAAGAAGATAATAATATCTTTATACGCAATTCAAAATATTTTTGAAACATTAAAACAATCTGAAGTATTAAATTCTAGATCGAATTCTACTTAGTGTTGTATAAGAGTATGTTAATTTATCTAATATATAAAAACAGACAATTTATACAATTTAAATTAATATAAAACTATGGTGATCTGAAGCATACATGAAGGAATAAAATTGAATTATTTTTGTGCTGAAATATGTTGCGATTAATGTTTGTCATATTTTTATTTTGATAGTAATACGAAATGGAGTTTCAAAATGAAATATTCCAATGATCATACCCATACTATGTATTTTTGTATGAATGTATTTTTTTTCTTAAGATTCTATACTTTTTATAAAAATAGTCACTACATAGAAATAGTAAATAAATCCATTTATGTCTAATATCAAATTGAAAATAGTTTGTCATTTGCAAAGGCAAAAAAAAAATAATAATAATAATAAACCTTATCTTTTTTTTTGTCAGCTTTTTTTTTTATGCCCTGATCCAATGATAGTGTCTAATCTATTACCAAAAGATTAATTGTTGTAGTTGTTTTTTTTTGTTACTAATGAAGAATTTATTGATCTCCGAAAGAAAATATCTGATGATCAGATAATATAAACTCAATGTACAAATTAGAGTCAGTTTAAAAAAAAAAAAATGCTTCTGTTACTGCTTTTTTTCCATATATAAACGATCTGTATTTTATTGTAGTTCTTTTAATCTTCACTTTAGTTTTATTCTACTTCAAAAAATAAATAAACTATTATGACGGAAATAGTAGAAGACAGTAAAAACACTTTAAAAGGTGTGAAAATGGTTGAATTATATAAACTTGTTTGGAGTAAATATGATAAATGGGTCATGTTCTGTGGGTAAGTAATTAAGTGATAACCTAATCATATACTTGACAATTCATATTTATATACGTTGCTACTTCTAGCTTAATCCTTTTATCTTGGGCTATTAACTTTGAAAGCGGTATTAGTTCATCTCTTACAGTGAATGTGACTAGCCTCTTTCAGACAAACAATTTGATCAGTATTTTATCTACCGTACTCTATATCCTTCAAACTGCTCTTTACCCCATCTATTCTAAGCTCTCTGATATGTATGGTAGAGCTCAAATGTATACAATTGCCTTATTTTTCTACATAGTTACTTATATTGCTATGGCGTGCGCTAATAATTATGAGACGTTAGTGGTATGTGTATATATATAAATATGTATATATTAGATAATTTTTACTCAAGTAAAAACTTTTGATTTTTTTTTTTTTTAATTATTAACGTTGTTAGGGCGGACAAATTATTTATGCATTTGGCTATACAGGTGTAGCTATCCTTGGACCAATTACAATTGCTGATTTCACAAATGTCGTAAATCGTGGTTTGATGCAAAGTCTGTACAATGTCCCTAGTCTCATTAACCTTTTCCTTGCACCTCGCGCTGCTGATGCTCTTTATTACAATGGAAATTGGCGTTGGGGCTATGGAATGATTCCTATTATTCTCTTGGTTACTTGTCTACCCGTTCTTGGTACCCTTTGGAAATTGTACTTTCAAGTTAGGAAAAGGGGTCTTTTAAAAGAATACAAGGCAGAACAAATCAAGATATATGGCAAAGCCGAGAAAATGAACTTTATACAACGTATTATTTGGTTGGGTGTTGAAATTGATATTATTGGCAGTATATTATTGATTGCGGGACTTTGTCTTATTTTGCTTCCTTTGGTTTTAGCTACAACTTCATGGGGTGGGTGGAGTAGTGGTAAGACGATCGGCACTCTTATTGCTGGTGTCGCCGCTTGGGCCCTATTCGGTATCTGGGAATGGAGATTTGCAGCTAAGCCTGTTATTCCTATTACTCGATGGGAAAGTCGTACCCCTCTTTACGGTGTCTGTGCTCTATCAACCGTTACAATTATTTCATCTACTAATTGGCAGTACTATACAACTTATCTTATGATTTCTCGTGATCTCACTGTCTCTGATGCTATCTTACTTGAAAGAGGTTATAATGTCGCTTACATTATTTGTGAATTCCTTGTAGGTATTTTAATGAAACGATTTCGTGTATGGAAGCCCTTTGTCTGGACTGGTGTCTCCTTAATTATCCTCGGTGTAGGGCTCATGATCCCTGCTCGTCTTCCAACTTCATCTGATGCATTTGTTGTTATCTCTCAAACAATTGTTGGTATCGGTTCTGGTTTCCTATACACACCTATGCTTGTCGCTATTCAAAGTTCAGTTCCTCATGATGACATGGCAATTGCTACTGCTATGATGCAAATCGGTGGTTCTATCGCTGCTAGTATTGGTTCTACCATGGCTGGTTCTATTTGGAATAATATGCTTCCTGGACAACTTGCTAAATATGTTCCTGGTGAATATAATTATGAAAAGATTGTTGGCAGTATCCCTTACGCTCTTTCTCTTCCTAAAGAGCAATATGATGGCGTTGTTACTGCATATGGTCATGTTCAAATGATCTTGTCTATCATTGCTATTTGTATTGCTGTTCTTACTTTTTGTTTTACAATTCCTATGAAATCATTTGGTCTTGAAAGCTACAATGAAGAAAGTCAGACAAATGAATCAGAAGATGAATTTTCTAATATTGAAAAGCCTTATACTTTTAAGACAGATAATGTTCATGATTCCCCGATGAATTTACATTTATCAACTGAAGCTATTTCCGCTGAAGCCATTCCTGCTAAAGTCTAGAAAATACACTGTAAATTATTAATCTTCATAAAAAAAAAAAAATGCATACACTTAATATTTAATTTATATGATAAATACTATTTTTCTTCTATTTATATGATAATTTATTATTATACTACATTATTTTATATCAAATAAAATCTCTCGTAATTTTATACTATCTATATATAGAGTATCAAGAAGTAGGCAACTAGTATTTATCCTTTTATGTATGATTTTTATCAATTAGGCCGCAAAATGAATTTATCTAGGATACACTTGTATCATATAAATGTGTGCTATTATGTAAATACATTAGGGTCCAAAAAATAGTTTGTTTTTTTTTAATTATCTTCTTTGAGAAAGTAATCTCGGAATGTCTATTCTTTTTTTTTTAAAAAAAGCATCATATTCAAGTCGTATTTTAAGCCAAAAGTAGGTACATTTAATCAATACACGATAATGTTTCGAGTATTATAGATAACTAGTGTCTTCAGTAGGATAGGTGACGGGCTTTTATTAACAAAAACTTATATCATTCAATGTCTCCAAATATACTCAATCCTATATACCGATTGATATAAAGAATTTCGTCTCATATATCTTGTATAAAATTTTCAATATTACTTCATAATCTAGAGTTATGGAAAATATGCTTGATAGTCCTCTAATGATTACATCAAAAGATAAAATAAGATACAGTATAGCAACAACTACAGTTCTTCTATTCTTTTAATGTTGTTTATAGACTTCCTTTATATATATATATATAAATTCAGTATAGTATTTCTTTTTCATTACATTGTTCTTTTATATATACTTCTTCTTCTGTTCAAAAATAAATAAATAAAATTAAATTAAATTAAAAAAGATTTTAGGATCTTTTCAAGCAATCCAAATTAATTTAGTGATTAAAACACCTATTTTTAGCTTAGATAAATAAAATGTATAAAAATTAGAGTGCAGAAGCCACTATAAAATAAAAAAGATCAGAACATATGAATTCCTCATTATAAAAAAAAAAAAAAAAAAAAAAAAAAAAAAAAAAAAAAAAAACCAATAGAGTCTTCTTGAAGTTATAGAAGCTACTTTAAGCATAAAGTAATGTTATTTGACTTTAAAGAAATATTACTTTGTGACGTAATTTTTGATTAAACTATTACACACAAATTGTAAAGAAAAATCTACCTCTTCTTTTTTTTTTTTTTTTAATTTAATTTCTGTTTTTCTTTTTAATTTTTTAATTCTTTAATTTTTTAATTCTTTAATTTTTTTATATATAAAAAAAAAATATATAGATACATAAATGTCTGCAGCAACTGAAAGTGGTGAGGTTAACAATGTCGATAAGATTCCTTCTGAGCAAAAAGGTGCTTTCCATTCCTTTTTGAAATCTTTAGCATCTTTCTCGGGTGATCTTTCATCTCTCACTTGCCCATCATTTCTTTTAGCTCCAATTTCTTTAATTGAATATTCGTAAGTAATAGTCTAAATTGTTTCAAGAATACAAATAATTACTAAGTTGTCCTTTTTCTTTCTTTTTTTTGGAAAAAAAAAAAAAAAAAAAAAAAAAAAAAAAAAAAGTGAATATTGGACACAACAACCGGACTTATTTACAGACATTACAAAATCGGATGATGAAGTTGAACGTATGATTGCTTTTGTAAAATGGTTCATTTCTTACCTAAATGCTTCCTATTCTCGTCGAGTACCCAAAGGGGAATGGGAAAAAAAGCCTTATAATCCTGTATTGGGTGAACAATTTAAGATGTTTTGGGGTGATTTGAACGGATCGGGCGAAACAAATGTCCTTGTAGAACAAGTATCCCATCATCCTCCTGTGACAGGATTCTGCATCACAAATGAAAAACATGGTTTGACATTGAATGGTCATACAGGTCAAAAGACTCGATTTTCGAGCACCTCTCTAATTGTTGATCAAGTTGGCCAAAGCGTTGTCACATTAAAAGATCGTGATGAAACTTATTTGTTGACTTGTCCTTCTATTACAGTGAATGGTATTTGGTATGCAGGTAAAGTATAATCAAGTGTTTATACGTGTATATTCTTATATAGATAGTATAGCCCCATATGTTGAATTACTTGGCACATCTTATATTCAATCTTCAAATGGTTTATATTGTTCAATTGAGTATACCTCTCGTGGCTGGATTTCAGGTGAAAAGAATCATTTCAAGTGTTATCTTCGTCGTAATGGTGCTGGTAGTTCAAAAGAATACATTTGTAAAATGGAAGGACAATGGAGTGGTAAATCGACAATTACAAAATATGGCTCCAAAACATCTCAACCCTTCTTGGATGTTTCTCAATTAATTCCTGCTCCTATGCATATCAAAGATCTTGAAGAACAGGATGAAATGGAGAGTCGTAGAATTTGGCAAAAAGTATCTGAGGCTATTCGTGCAAATGACACAAATTTGGCAGGTATTGAAAAAAGTAAAATTGAAAATCAAAAGAGAGAAGAAAAGGCTGCACGTCAAGCAAAAGGTGAAGAATGGGAGCCCAAGTATTTCCGTTGGGTTAATGAAGAACCTACAGTTGCTACTCTTCAGCGTATGTTGGCTTCAATTGTAAAAAATAAGTATAATCCACCTACAAATGGTAACTGGGTTTATAAGGGTTCTTTGTAAAAAAAAAGAAAGAAAAAACGATTACATTTATTATATCATAAAAATGAAAAATATCCATTATAAATATTTTTCTAGTTAATCTTATTTCTTTACTATAAATCATTAAAGGAAATACATGTGTTCTATAACAAAGCATATTTATTATTATGCAATACTGGATTTTATGTAAATAAAAGAAATTGGTTAAGAACTTGCTAGCATTAAATTAAAAAAAAAAAAAAAAAAAAGAAAAGAAAAGAAAAGAAAAAAACTTCCTTACGAAGTGGCCTATCTGTTACTACAAAAATAACAAGTATGAAGAAATCATTACTAATCTAATTAGCTATTATAAAACAAGAAGCTACTGTATTTGTAAAGCTTGAAACTCAACTAGTCAGACAATATTAGAATTATGTTTATTACTAATTCTTATCATATCATAGCATATTCTATCTCATTATGAAAATAAAGATGGCCTTTAATCATGACTTACACAGCTTCACCAATGGTATTGAAGTTGTATAGTTTATAATCTGTGTTCTGCTTTAATTTTTTTTTTCATAACCTTAGATTATAACGAAAATAAGGTATTCGACTTATGATGATTAAAAGTAATAGAAAGCTATCTATTAAATAAGAACTTCTATAGTATTACTGAATAGTAACATATAATAAAAGTTTCTCAAAATATTTTGATTTATGAGATTTTTTTATAAAGCCAATAGACAAGTTCGGCATCTATTTGAGCATAACGAACAATTTTAGTTATGCTTAACTGTAATCATATATTTATGGTTAATAAGATATTCTAAGATGAAGCATATGCAGTTGATATAATTTGACGATTTGCTCTTATTTATTTAGATTACAGTTATTCAGACAAGTCAAAATGGAAGGGAACATTCTTTTTTTTTAAAAAAAAAAAAAAATGTGCAGATCAATTTTATTTAGCCCTTCGTGACTCTTTTGTTAAATTTAGCTTTGACGTTTTCTGTTGCTGCTTTTGTTACACTTCTCTTCGGTAATTGAAAATTTTGGTCGTAGTATAACTTCCACAATACTGTATTGATCAAATAATTTAAAATATGAATATCAATTAGAGTTATTTGAAAAAAAAAAAAAAAAAAAAAAAAAAAAAAAAGTAAAATGAAAAGGTTAGCGAGAGTGATAGATAATAATATAATATATACAACGTACCTGTTAAGTAAGGGATGCGAAACCGTTATAGAGATCGCATGCATTTAAGAAAATTTTTGAAATTCAGGAGGTCTTTTTATTTTTATGTTGTGACATGTAGTTTATGTTTTTAGCAGCCATTACGTCATGATTTCATACCATACTGCAAGAGTTACACTTGAGTACAGCATGAAGTTTACGCTTTGATTTGGTTGTAGTAATATTAGTTAAGTTTCGATTTTTACAATGGTTACATGTTTGACAAGTCAAATATTCATCAACAGAGATAAAAGTGTTTCCTTTCAATTCTTTAGACATTTTCTTAATTGCATCCGTTATCCGTCTAATAGGAGCAGAAAGTTTTCCTTTCATAGAGCTACCAGATTTAGCATAACCAAAGGCAATAATTCTTTTCTTAGATAAATCGGTGGTCTGGTTATCTTTAGGAGCAGTAGCGATCCTTTTCTTCTTGTCAGAAGTACTAGAGTCAACAGCAGTGAAAATATCAGTTTGTCGAGGATCTATAGCCCAGATAAGTGCATTGTTGTTTTTGACATCACCAGTAAAATGCATAGGAGTCAAGTCATCAGCAGTAGTATTCTTCTTTGACTTTTTAGATTTCTTTTTAAAGTGAAATTCAACTGAATAACCATTCGTTTGAATTAAATGCCTATGTTGATCTATTTGAACAGACTTAGCTTTGCAATCATACAGTAAGAGTAGACCGTACCTTTTTCTTTGGTAGTAGGAGCTATATCAACTGCCTTTCCTTTACCTTTGTCGTTTTTAACAGGAGTAGTTTTAACTGATAAAACTGTGAGTGCTGTTGTCAAAAAAAAATATATTTATAAGCTATTACCTTGTTCAGTGGTACGTTCTGTTTCTTCATATTCTTTATATTTATTGAATGATAGGTTTTCTTGACCTTAATTTACATTTTATCAGTTTTTACTTTATTAGTTCAATATAATGAAACTTACTTGTTCTCTTGCAAAGTTTTATTTGAGGTTGAAAATCATCGTCAGAGTCTTCTAGGAGTTCATCATAGTTGGTAGTAGTAGCAGCAGATTTGGGAAGAGTTTTACTCGCTATTACAAAGACATCATGAGTGTGCATACTATTAAGTAATGCTTTCCCTATTCTGTTACATACCTCTTTTTTTAAGAGTGACCCCCTCTTCCTTAGGGTCAGGGGGAATTTCCTTTTACGTTTTATACTATGATAGCAATAATAAGTAGAGAAAAAGAAAGAAAAGGTGACAAAAATAAAAATTTTGCATTTTTTATAAGTAGGCTTTTGATATATTAAATGTTATCTGTTGTAATTATTATAAAATAGAAGGTCAAAACAAACCCTTTTGATACTGAATAATTACATACGGAACGCATAAAACAGTTTCAACTGTATTATTAGGCAGTCGGTTTTATTCTTTGAGTGAAGAAAATATATGGTTATAGTATCTTTAGAAAGCAAACGAATATCTAGTTGTTTAACTTGACTTTATTTTATTTTTTTTGATTAATTACGTTTATCTTTGCAAATAAATGGAATTTCTATTTCAAATAACTTGAATTTGTATTTCAAAAAAAATCTTATTCATATTTCAAATAATTTGGAAAAACAATAATAAATTTAATAAAGTTTTTTTTTTTTTTTTTGGACCCTTGTGCCTGTACTGTTGTAATTATAATAAGATATAATTGACAGTTATCTCAGAAAAATCTTGATATGAATAATGGATTTTTTTTATATAACGAGTTTGCTGAGGAACAAATATTCGCCATGTTATTTATATTCTTTAAAAATTTAATATATAATGAATTAAAATGCGGTAAAACAAAAGAATGAAAATATTCTATCATTTCCTTTTTTTGTGCGTGAAACATTTTTTTAAGACATAAAATAAAAAATGCCTCTCTTCTTTTCAGCTTTACCGCATTTTATATATTTCCCCCATATTTTTTTTTCTAGGCTATTATTTTGAAGATGTACCATATTTAGAGTTTATCATATTATTACAGTTAGGCTTTTTTTTTTTTGGCTGCAGTTGATATCTAAGATACATGATTAAGATTTTTTATTAATCATTCCATATCAAGCTTATTACCTTTTTTTAACACTTATCTTTAATTTTTCATTTATTTTCCTTCTGGCGGCTTTTTGCGGTAAATTTTTGGTTTTATCAAGCATTGCTCTTATTGGTTAATGCGCTGAGATATAAAGCAGAATTTCGGATGTCATTAATATAAAGAAGAACCTTTTTTTTAAAAAAAAAAAAAAGAACGAAGCTCTATTTTTTTCCTGTTTCTTTCTTTTACTTTCTATACAATAGTAGCAAAAAAGAAGAAAAAATAATTCTTACAACTCATCATGTCTAACACTCGTAGATCATTTTCGTCTGGTCCTGTAATTGGAACTATGGCTCAAATTGAAGCTGTCGAAGAGTTAAGAAACCGCTTTAAATTAACTACTGAAGAATTAATGCAATTCCGTGATGCTTTACGTCAAGAAGTTGAAACTGGCTTAAAATCAAATGATTCGCATATGGATATGTTACCTTCTTGGGTATATAAGCATCCTACAGGTCAAGAAACAGGTGAATATCTTGGTTTAGAATTAAATGGTAATGTATTTCGCCTTTTTATTATTATTATCATTATTGTTAAAGTGAGTTATATATGTTGACGTAATTTGTGTAATTTCGTTTAGGCTCCAACATTCGTATCTATCTCGTAAATTTGCATGGTCAGGGACGTATTAGTACAAGACAACAAAAGTATCCTATTAGTGAAACCCTTAAGAAGGGATCCATCAACTCCGTGATTGATTTTTAGTTAAAAGTGTTGATAACTTTTTGACATTTGTTGGTAAATATGATCTTAAGGAGCCCTTAGCTCTTGGATTTGTCTTGTCTTTCCCACTTGAACAACCTGCTTTGAATAAAGCAAGTGTAATTCAATGGACAAAAGATTTTGAAATTACAGGTGCCGATAATAAAAATATTGCTGAACTTTTGCAAATTGGTTTAAAACGTTGTCATCTTAATATTCAGGTTGAAGCTGTGATTAATGGTGCGGTTGGATGTCTTTTGGCTCATAGTTATCGTAGTTTAGATACCCTTATTGCTTGTACAATCAGTACAGGTACAAATGCAGCTTATTGGGAGAAGCTGGAGGCTATTGAAAAGATTGATAAGAATCAACTACCTTCTGAAAAAGAGGCTGGTGAAATGATTATTAACACAGAATGGGGATCCTTTGGTGATCAAAATGCAAGTGTTTTACCTCGTACCTTTTATGATAACCGTGTTAATCGTCAATCTGTTAATCCTGGTGTTCACCTTTTCGAAAAGATGGTTTCTGGTCTTTACTTGGGTGAAATTACTCGTATTATCATGGTTGATTTCCTTGACCGTCGTTTACTCTTTGATGGCCAATATACAACTGAGTTGAATACACCTTACTTTTTTGAAGCTTCTTATATGAGTGCTATTGGTTCTGATGATTCACCTGATATGGAAGAAACAAAGCATATTTTAGAGTCTATTATGAATTTGCCTTCCACTACTCTTGCTGATCGTCAAATTGTTAGAACTATTTGTGAACTTGTCTCTCAACGTGCTGCACGTCTTGTTGCTGCTGCTATAAGTGCTATCATTGATAAAAGAAATGCACTTGAACATGGTTTAACTATCAGTAAGTTAACATTCCTTTAAGTTATCTTTTTTTTTCTAAATCTCCTTCTCCTCTCTTTTAGGTATGGAAGGTACAGTTTATGAACATTTCCCCAACTTCCCTAGACGGGTTAATGATGCTTTGAGAAGCTTCTATGGCGATAAAGTTGATCATATAAATGTTGGAGTAAGTATTTAAAAAAAACAACACGAAAAAATGATTGATATTTATCACTGTATTCTATAGATTACTCGGGATGGTAATGGTATTGGCGCTGCATTAGCTGCTATGCTTGCTATTTCTCAAAAACAAACTGCATAAACATCACTTCATTTCTTCATCTTTTTATTTCTAAACATGATTTTTATTCAACAATCAATAAATGTAATATATTTAATTAAGATTATTTTTTTTAACAATAATACCGAATTTTACAAAAGAAAAAAGAAAGAAGAAAAAGGCATTTATAAATAATATAATGTTTCAAAGAATGATTATCTACATCCCTATTTATGATACTTTGCTTCAACAAAAGGCATCTTGGTAATCACTGCTTTTTGAAGCTTATTTCTAACTTTGACGTTTAATTCAGTGCCCTTCTTATGAAGTCCATTTTTAACATAACCCATAGCAATGTTCTTCTTTAGAACAGGGGAAGGGCAGCCTGATGTGATAGTACCAACCATCTCTCCTTCCTCATTCAAGATTTCAGCACCTTGACGAGCAGGAGCACCTTCAATAAAGAGACCTACTCGACGACGTGTCACACCTCCTTTAATCTGAGGTAATATATGCTCTGCACCCAAGAATCCACCTGTCTCACGACGTGATTTGGCTATTATATAATTATAAAAGTTTAATAAATTTATGAGAGAGAGAGAGAGAGTGAGTGAAAATGATAATGATAATAAATATTTAGAATAATAGGAACTTACGAATAGTCCATGTTAAACCAGCTTCTATAGGTGTTGTAGTTTCATCTAAATCATTACCATATAGACAAAGACCTGCTTCAAGACGAAGTGAATCTCGAGCACCTAATCCTGCTAATTCAACATCAGGATGAGACACTAATTTCTCTGTAATATGAACAATTTCTTCAGTAGGGATAGAAAGCTAAACATGAAACAGTAAATAAATAAGTCAAGTTAGTTAAAGAAGAAGATAATATGTATATACATATACATATATATATATATATATATATATATATATTACTTCAAATCCATCTTCCCCTGTATAACCAGAACGAGCAACATGACAAGGTACACCCGCTATATCCATATATTTACCATGCATAAAGCTAAAATCATTCAGACTTTTACCTACTAATGATTCAAGTGCAATCGCTGCTTTAGGACCTTGAATAGCAATTAAGGAATGATCTGTAATGACTTGAAAGTCCACATCATATCCTTTATTTTGAAACTCAGTTAGATACCTTCGAATATGAGCTAAATCTTTATCAGCACAAGCCGCATTAGATACCACATAAAGACTATCATCGTGTTGCATCACGATAGTATCATCGATAATTCCTCCTTGTTCATTTGTGAAAACAGATAGAGTACCTTGTCCAACAGGTAATTGATGTAAATCGGCAACCACTAATGTTTCAAAGAATTTTTTACGATCTTTACCAATAACACTATAATAATATTATATTGTATTTTGATATGAATTTCCCCAGTCATGATATTATATAAATATACAAATATATATATATATATATTGTACATATATATTGTATATATATTGTGTATTGTATATTGTATATTGTATACTTCTTCATACCGAGATTGAAGCATATGCGATACATCAAATATGGAGGCTTTTTGTCGTGTATGAAGATGAGAAGCTAATACACCCATACTAGCATATTGAACAGGCATAGCATAACCTGCAAATGGCACCATCTTTCCTCCATACTGAATATGAAAATCATATAGGGCAGTCTTTTTAAGAGACTTATAATATGGAAAAAAAAACGTTAATAAAAAAAAGAAAAGAAAATTGTTTTGTTTTATAGAATTATATACATACTTCAGTATGATTAATAGAACTACTATAAACCCGTTTGCTTAAAGATCGACTAGCAAGAATAGATCCAAAAGATGAGCGAGAAACCTTAGTGATGATCATAATTTTTTAACAAAAAAAAATGTAGAAGAAAAGAAAAAAAAAAAGAAAAAAGAAAAAATCTTAAAAATAGTGCATTTTGATCAAAACAACATCTATATTTTTTTTCTAAAAAAAATAAAAAATATATCTTCTTATAGGTCATACAAGTTGGCTCGGTGAAATAAAGAAGATGTACTTTAAAAGGAACTTTTTTTTTTTATATTTTGCTAATGTGCTTAACAACAGAGTGGCAGCCTACGGATATTTAATTTAAAGTTTTACAAACTGCTCACTTAAAAGTGTTCTTGCTAACTCCGAATTAACTTAGAATGTGGAGTAATTCGCCACACTTGAGCAGATGTAATTTTATCCTTCTTATAATTCTAGATACTATAAACTTGTTATTATCATCATAAAGATAGAAAACCTTCGAATAGATCTTATCGAAAGTTTTAGCAGCATATACATTTGCAATATATCTTGCAGCTTATTATTAAATTCAATAAAAGCATTACTACTGATTTCTAAACAGATATATACAAATATATATGAATATATAATTTTATAAATATCAGCTTCAAACATAAACTTCACTGAAGACTTTCTGTAAATAGCTTGACTAATTTACAATCATTAATACGCACACATAAGTTTTTTATGATATGAACATAGACACTTTAGCTAAATTTAGTGTTAAAAATAATCGATATTCAGTTGGGGCTACTTTATGTTAGTAGATTGCAACTGAAAAAAGCGAGGCTTATTGTAATAAATAGTATAATATCTCCAATCATAAATACTTGATCTATTCTGATATTAATTATAGGGTTAAAAAAAATTAGTGCTTCCATTGATCTCAACAAGAAGAAAGGATAGGTTAACCTAATTAAAACTTTATACTCATTAGAGAATTAAAGAGTTAAAAGAGGATAACAATTGTTGATAGTGAGGCTCAAATCAATTACTCTGAGTCTAATGGTAAACATAGATTAAGAAAAGAGAAATGGAAAGAGTTATATGATCAACTTCAAATATAAATATAATGTTGGAGACTTGATGTTTATAGGGTTACTTCATCCGATAGATGGTAAGCACTTTAATTAAGAAAGAAGATGGAAAGAATTCTAGGTTATAATTAAAGATCATAAGGCACAACATCATAGATATTTTAAAAAATAACGGATTATAATTGAGAAATATGATATTATATCAATATAAGAGCCCTAAGTACACATTTAATAATGTCAGCATTTTCACAAAAAAAAAAAAAAAAAAAAAAAAAAAAAAAAAAGAGAGGGAGGAAGACAAATAGTATAGATTGACCTTTACGCATTCCCTTGCCCTTAATCCGATTGAAAACGAGTGGTTTTATGTAAAAATTTCAAGCTAATATCATGAATATTGCTGTGAACAAGGACACAAATAAGTTTTTACAAATAATATCTCGACGATTTGTATATATATATGTTAAAATATATACTGAAAGATTTAGATAAGGAACCTTTTTAAAAGGAATTGAAGGTTTTTAAGATATGATGAAGGACCAGATTTTTTTTTTTATCATTTTATAAAATGTGAACGGAAATCGAATAACAGTTTAAAAAAAACAAAGGAAGAACGATATGCTGAAGAAAGTTATTAAAGATTCACTACAAACAATCATATAGAATCATGACATAACCAATTGCTGTTACAACTTTCTCTTAAGAAAATCGAATCTAATGTTTGGATATATTAATATCTGATTTCATAAACAGTGTAGAGTATTAGTATAATAAAGAAAAAGAATAAATTATATTGAATAATATAATATGCCCTTTCTGGTTAGAGCAATCTCAATAAACATATTTGATTGCCGCACAGATTTTCAATGAAATTCTGTTTGTATTTGTATGTTATGGTACATAACCTATAAATAGATGGTATACAATCACTTTATATAAGCTCAACTTTCATTTAAGTATTACAGTACGGCTGGTAAATCTTGCCCGTTTTGAAAAAATAAATGGCGATGTTTTGAGTGCAAAAGATAAGGAAAGAGAAAATAGAAAAGATAAGTCTGTGAAAATTTTGTATAGTTTTATTAAGTGGAATAATACAAAAAACCCTACAAAGAAAAAATGATATAAAAAAAAAAGACAAAGGCTATTTATATATTTCTTGAAAGGTAAGTTATATTAATAGAAGTATGATTTGAATACTGCTATAATAAAGCACTATGTGTAATTGTTGTCTCCGAATAATTCTGCTTGCAATAAGATCTATTTCTATCTTTATTCTCCATGATCTGGCATTGTTACTAATTATTATTTCTGGGGTAAACAACGCGTTTATATTAATTTACAGTGAATATTCCAGTCATAGCAATACCAATTATTTATAAGCTATTATTATTATCATCTCCTAAGATGTTATTATTACATAACAATATTCATTATTATAGATGTAAATATAATATGTATAATATGATAATCCTATTGAATTCTTATTGTTAAATAATACAATGTATATAATTATTTTTTAGCGCTCGAATACTCTAATAATGACTATTATTAAAACTGAATGTAGAATGAATATTATGCTGTGACGTACAATACACTAGTTTTATTTGAGTAACCTCTTTATTATTTAAATAAATGATGGTTTATTTCTATTGACTTAGTTGTAAAGACGACTACAATCATAACACTGACTAAATACTTTATCAATTTTTAAAGACATGCGATTTTTAAGTTGGCAATGTTGCTTAAAATCTTTAGAATTCCAGTTAGACAAGATGCTTTGTTTAAAGGATTCGAGCTCTTTTTTGTTTGATAAAACAACTTTATTATTCAGGTCGAGCGTTTTATTAAAGTGAAAAAAAGTTGCTTTAGAAGAAGTGATACATTTTTTTGTTTATTATATGACGATACTATCAAGTCATAGGTTATAGTTTTTGGATTTTCTAATTTTATAACGTTTTGTTTTGTGCTGATGGGGTGTTTGCTTTAGCTGAGTGAGATATTAGTAATAACTAAATTTGAAGATGAACAAAAGGGAGAGATGAAATGCCATGATTACGTAGAACTTCTTTTAGATATTGTTGTATCAAATGAGTATCAGAGGCTGTCATAAGCTGATTTGTAATGTCATGTTTCTTGGTTAAATATGTGAATCATAAATTTATTCAAGGAACTCTATCTAAATTCTCTTGCAACTCTCTTAATCTACTTCATCAAGTAATATTAAAATCACTAACACTTCATTATCAACAACATACCTTACTCGGTCGTAACTAACACTTTTCTGATTCACACCTTATCTCAAACTTCTTTAATAATTTTTATAAATACCCCCATCAATTTAAATTCATAAATAAAATAATTGACTTTAGAACTATTGTTCAGTCTCGTTGACTTTTTTGTCTTAATACTATTTTTTTATTTTCTAATTTTTTTTTTATTTGATATTTTAAAAGAAATACCACACTTTATTTTCTCTTCTTTTACTTTCTGGAACCATTTGACAACCTCAGTCAACAATATTCTATGCAATAATTTACAAGAGCTAACTTCACGTCAAAATTAAAATTCTTGATAAAGACTTTTAATTTGTTTTCAGGAAAAATAAAAACCCGAAAAACAGACAGTTTCTATTGGCTTCGTCACGTGACTTACCGAAAATAATTGATTTTCAAATATCACTGATAGTTCTTCGAAAGTGTCAATTTAAATAGTAAGTATAAACCCGATTCAACTCTCTGTGGTTAACCGGTAAGTCAAAATAAAATAAAATTTAAAGAAGACGTTAATTTAAAAGACAAGATCAAAGATAATGTTTATTTCATTCAAATCAAAATCGTATTTATACTAAATAAAATATTGTAAAATATTATCTAAGTATGAACGTGTTCCAATAAGATTTGAACAAATATTAAAAGCCTTAAAGAAGTCTTTACGTGTTAACATGTTTCACTTTGGACCCTGTTTTTACGTAACCTTTTGTTATTGGTAATGGGCTTGAATTTCATCTTCCGCTTAGCTTCTTTCCTTAGGCGTACCTCTCACTGCAAAAAGTTGCTCGTGGAAAATCCCTAATATTATATCGGTTTTGAACAAAATCTATATAATAACCGGGAGTTCCATTTATGAACAAAAGCGGGAAATCCCGATTATAATCTCGGTTATATGCAAAACAAAATCTCGGTTATAATATAGATTTTGAACAAAACCGATACCTATTTTGCATATAATAGGGATTTCATACGACAACATGATTTGACGCTTTCTTTCAAAAACATGAAGCATTTCTATAGCAGATATACATTCCATTGGGCTTTATTAATAGAATTATAGGAGCTTTATTGCCTTTTAATCCATTGTTTAATACGTTTACTTATTTATCATTTTGAATTATACATTTTTCCTTATTTGTTTACATTTACTAGGCCTTTATATTGCCTTTTTCATTGGACATTGGACATTATTATAAAAATATTGTTTATAAAAAAAATGTGGCTTTTATTTATTTATATATATTTTGGATTGTATAATAAAATATGACATATAATAAAAGAAAATAATAGAATACAATACTGAATGCACTATACGTATTGAATACAATACATTCAGTATCATATATAAGTATATACAACCTACCTTGATATTCTTCTTCTTTAGTTTTCAGACACGCTCGATTACTTGTAGTTTAAAATTCTTTTTCAAGGATATATTGCAGGGGGCCATCATAGTATTTTATAGTTCCCAAAGCAATTGATTAGGAATAGCACTTGAACAGAGACAGTAATCTATAGAATATAACAGACAAATAATTAATAAAAGAGTTAAAAAGTGTAAAGGAAGAAAGTTTATACCTTTTTCATTCAAATATAAAAAGGAACTAGTGATAGATGCTAGTCAACTCTTTGATTCTACTTGAGAAAAAAAAATTTTGTTGATATCAATACAATATATTGTAACGAAAGTTATAGTAGATTAAAGTAGTACCTTAACAAGCAAATATTAGCTGAATAATATCCAAGAGCAACGAAAGAAATAATAAAAAGGAATACATCTTCTACTTTGAGTTTTCTAAATATGTATGTAAATAAATAAAAAGATTACCAGATAAAAGAACATCTTTAACTTTACCATATTCAAAGATATAACAACACCAAGGAAAGCATTGAATATTGCTACCTTTTAAAGAAAGTAGTAATCTATAAACTACAAGAAAAACATTAGTGATGAATATTAATAATAATAGTACTTACCTTAAAAAATAAATAAAAAATAAATAAACAAAAAAGAAAAACGCGTAATAAAATGTGAAAAAAAAATTTAAATACTTTACTAGTAAAATCATAATAAAAAAATTGAATATTGAAACAAAAAAAGAAACCAACATTGATTTACCGAAACTATACTTAAGCCTGAATGTTTGATCTCTTCCTGACTCAGTATTTCGATTTATATCATATCGTTACTTTATCTGAATAATGTCTGCACCTACTAATAACAACAATAGAATGATTCCTGAAGTGTTGCCTTCTTCACAAGTTAATCTAACCAGAAGAGGCAATAGCAATCCCAGTATTGCTTCTATTGTCGCTAGAATGGACGATATGAATCGTCAAATTGAAGAGTTGAAGACTGCTTTGGCTGCTTCACAAGCTGAGGCATCTTCTCCTTACAAGAAACATTTCGAAAGAAATGCTCGTATTTCTGTAAGTTAAAAAAAACATTAATAATATTCTACGTATAAATATCAAAGATCGAAAATATATACTTACATAAATTATTATCTCTTTAATTAGGGCAAAATTCGTAGTTACTATGGAAATTACGTGGCTACCAAAGGCTTTAGCTGGGACTTTAAGACTTCTTTGATGAAAGGAGTTAATAATATCATTTATAATGATATTTTACAAGAGATAATTGACTCGGAAAAAGAAATAACGGGTAATCAGAATTTGGAAGTAGACAAGCAAATGGTTACCCACCATATTAGAAAACATTTTGAATATTTAAAAAGAAAATATATTGAAACTAATACTCTAAGTGAAGATGAAATGACTATAAAAAAGCATAAGAAAAAATTAGAACAAAGAAAGATTTTGGTAAATATCAATTAATAAGTTGATACCAGTAAAACTTACATACATACTTTTTTTTTGTTATTAATAATAGAAGCTTGAACGTAGACGAAAAGTTCAAGGAGAAGTAAAAAGAAGAATTGCACGCCACTATATGGTGTCAGAGAAGGAGTGGGATACTCTTTTAAGTAAAGAGTACATGTCTGATGAAGAAGATGGCTTGACGATTGGTAGTGTAGTCGTATCAAGAAGAAGAAAGATCCCTTCTTGGAGAACAGACAAGGTAATCTAATCAATAATATTAATAAAAAAAATGTAATTTGAAAAATAATATACTTATACTTTTTTTTAGATGACTCAATTTTATAATGAGCTCGATAGACAGTGTCAACCCAAGAAGGGAAAGATTACACCCAGAATTGATGAAATCGTCGATGTCCCTGTTGATATCAGTTTGCTTACACCACTTCCTAGCTGGTGTTATAAAATTAACGCATTGCAATATGAACAATAATAAAAAATATAAAAATAAAAAAAAATTAATACAAATACTAATATGAATATGAATAAATATATTTTAATACCTTTGACTTTGTCCTGTTCCTTTATTTTTTTTATTGAATAAAATAAAGAAAAATGTTGATATATATCATAGATTTAAAAAATAAACTGGAAACCATTATGAAAGTATATTTTGTATTCTTTTTTTTTAATGATGAGTTGATGGAGATCAATAGTAATGTTAATTTTGTTAAAATGATTCAACATTGCAGTAATTAGAGAATAGATTCTCACTATTGGTACAATTAATATGGCTAATGTGGACTGGAATTCATTACTTCTCTAGAAATCCGTATTGTTCTGATTAAAAGACTGAAATTGAAGTTAGATTTTTTAAAATGTTTAAAAATGAGATGAATGAAATTGAATAAAATAAAAAAAAAATCTTTGTCATTTTTTATTTAAAATGAGTAATCACTGACTTTTTTTTATGAATTTGATCTTAATTCTCTTTTTCTCTTTTTTTTTACATGTGTTGTAATCATGTTGACATAACATTACATAAATACAATTATAACAATTGAAAAAAATAACTAGATTTCCCTAATTAACAGTTACATTAGATTTATTTTTTTGACATGTGTTATTTTAATTAATTAACATCAATGTTCACATCAGCATAAATAAAATAATCATATATTTTGTTTATTTGTTGTCCAACTAAATACTTTAATTATTCTCCATTTCAGTTCATAATCTATATACATGTTTTTTTTAATTTCTGCTGTTTTGTATAAAAAAAGAAGACTTTAAAATCTTATCGCTTTTTTTTTTTGACTGACGTCAGTAAAATAAGAATAATTTACATTTTAGTAAATATTTTCTTCCTGAATTAAATAACCGCCAATTTTAGCTGGCAACTTTAAAAAAAAATAAACAAAAAAATTGTTAAGTACTTTTCAAATTCAGATTAACCCTTCAAATTTCCATTTCCGTTAATCTGATTGGCTAAAGCCCCAAAATTTATAATATTTACAAGTGATGTTGCTCACAGCCAAAATAAAAAACATGAATATTTGCAGTAAACATGTACTTTTTTTTACATATATTCAAAATAATTTAATATATAATGTATATTATGTTTTTTATTTGAACATTTTATAGTAAAAATTGATAAAAATATAAACTTTAAAATTTTACCAAAATTTTGCATATAACCTGTATCGTGGTAGGTCCCGGTTATTAAAAGTTTTTCCGGTGGATTTAAAGGAGGAATGGTTGGTTCCTCACTTTTGCCACACTCGACAAAAGTGTAGCAGCTTCCTTGGCTCAGTTGGTAGAGCGTCAGTCTCATAATCTGAAGGTCGCCAGTTCGATCCTGGCAGGGAGCATTTATTTTCATATTTTTTACATTTGATAACTTTAGATGTCTAAACTTTTATACGATACTCTAATAAGTGTAACAGTTAATTGACTATATCTTTTTTTATTATTATGTTGTCACAAAAAGAAAAGGTTATATTTTATCAATTTGTATGTGATTAGTTTTTTTTTTGGAAGTTCTACAAAGATATTGTACTAGACAAAATTTTTTTCTATTCCAAAAGTAATACTATTTCGTATGTCGTAAAATTAGCTAATTTTGATTAATTTCAAATACTTGTATTACTGTTATGTACTTTGTGTATTTGATATACACTATTATTTGATTTTAGTTTATTAGATATTCTTATGCTGTGAATACACAGTGGTTTTAGTTAAACATAGAGTAGTCAGTTGCTAATGATAGATGTATATAAGTTAATTATATTAATCCTATTGATTAACACTACTCTCTTCTTAGCCCCCCTATTGTCGTCTATACAAAAATCTTCTAGCGACTAAGAATGACACTAACTTATCAAAACACCATCATGAAATAAATACTAAGCAGAAACCTACGTATTAGTCGATAAAAGATCCAAATATACTACAGCAATAAATTTTTACAAGATAATTTGAGCAGAGACTAAACCGCTATTAATTCTACTTTTTTCTTTTCTATTTGTCAACTAATAATTTTTGTAAATCCAACTGTTTGGATACGGATGATATTTATTGAATGTGGTAAATGCATTATCTATTGACAACTTGGATGACTATCTAATAAAAAAGCACTTAACTTTTTGCCCTAAATATCCTTCTCAGCTTCTCATCAAACAATATACTATATTTTGCTTGTAAATACATCTTAGACTACGAATAACGGAAACAATTGTCGACTCCCTGTCACATTTCTTTCAAAAAAAAAATCTAAAGCTTCACAGTCTGTTACTCTTTGAAGAATACGGTGGTTTAGTTACTGTATAAAACCGTTATTTAAATATTTAAATATTGCACATTATCTTCTCCTTTGAACAAGAATTATGTATAAATAATAGCATTTAGCTATATTTACAATTGTTAAGTGCATATATTGTTCCTTTTTATAATACTTTGATAACCTTCTTGTTGCTATTGTAAGCAGTTTAGTTGATTTTATACTATTATATAGTTTTTTTTTCTTTCTTAAAATAATATGTAATAACTATCTAATTATCATCCTTTACAATTATATTAAGAAGACTTTAAACTGATTTAATAAACATAATTTGCATTACAGTGTATAACACAAGAATGTACAATTTTGTCTATAAAAATTAAAGCAGTTATTGTCATAGACTAAAAGCATAATTTTATTTATTAAGTTGTGTTTTAAGTATATACATACTACTTTTTTTTCCCTTTTTCTAGGAAAAAAATATAGCATTTATATAAATTCTGTAAACATACAATAAGTTGCGTATACCACCAAAACATAAATTGTTAAATATACATCTATTATTCATTTATTGGACGTCATTTTTTTGTGTTTATCGCAATGCTTATTTATTTACTAATGAGAGGTAAACTGTTAGATATGCATTGTAGTTCATCATAACTGAAGAAAAGCTGAAAATATCAATGAAGTTTATGATTTACTCAGTGACGTATTAAGCATGACCTGTAGGGTTATATCTTTTATCTAATATACATAATAAGAGGGGGAAAAAAAAAAGGAGCTCTCTCTTTTCTATTCCTATTATTAATTGACATGATTATGATTATAACTTCAATAAAAAGAGAAAAGAATTCATATTCACTGCATATCATTCATTGAGTATACATTTTGGTTATTCTATATTTTAAGTTTCCTGATTTCTTTCTTTATACGATTACAACATAGTTTTTAATATTACAGTAAGAATATTTCTATTATTGTCACTAAAGAACATAAAAAAAAAGTGCAGCTTGCTTAATATTTAACGTTATTTTATTTTAAATATTCTAAAAAAATAAAATAAAATAAAATAAAAAAATAAATAATGTTGTGGTTTAGTGAAGGTGAGTGTATTTGTAATTATTATACGCCATCAAACCTTGCAAATGGAGACACGCTATTATTATTATTATTATTATTATTATAACCATTGTTATTTGTTTGGTGGTTCATATTTGATGAAGCCATTAAAAATGGATTCGGTGAATCTAATCTATTAGTGACAGTAGTATTATTATCTTCTTCTTGCTCTTCATTATTTATTAGGTGATGTCTAGTATTTTTAAATGGGCGATAATTTTCGTTTATAACAGGTCGACCAAAAACACGTCCACGAACGGTGGTAGGTACATGATTTAAAGTATACTCTAGACGAGATTTTGTTTGTTCTTCTTCTTCTTCTTCTTCAATTTGTGATGGTGCTACAACGACAGGAGTAAAAGTAGTTGCAGTATTTTCATTATTACCCTTGAAAGAATCAAATAATCCTCCTATTTTATGCTTTACGCTGTCCCCAAAAGATATTAAATTTGATTTTAGTTTCAATGATTCTGTTTCTGATTGATTATTAGTAACATTTTCAGTTGATGTCGAAGAAGAAGGAGATAAGATAGAATTATCAGAGTATTGATTCTTATTGATCCTTCCTGATAATATTTCGTCTATACGCCTATCTCGTTTATTCCGTAATGTATCTGAAGTAAAAGCACTTTTTTTGCTATATTTTTTGTTAATATATTCCTATGTTAATAAATAGTTTAGTGTTCATGATTTATATTATTTTATAATTCTATTTACTCTATTCGAATTATTTCCAAGTTCAGGATTTATCTCTCTTTCTCTTAATTCACGTTCTAATACATAATAATATAAGTAACTTATAAAGTATATATATATATTCACGTTATTACCTTCTTTTATTAATTTCATCCCTTCTTGAAAATCTTCGTCAAGTATTCTATTACTATTATTTGCTTCTGTATCATTATTGTCATCATCATTATAGATGTAACTTTGATCATTATTTTGATAAGGACTTTTAATCCCACAAAGTCCAAGGAAACGGTTTTGTATATTAAATAGTAAAGAAAGGGAAGGAATTAAGATGATAATAGGAAACCAGTCAGCGAAAGCTCCCAAAAATTTGATCAAATCAGCTTTACCCATAAACTAACAAATATAAGCGTGATACTTGAGTAAAGAATACTAACAAATAAAAATAATAATAAAAAAGACTTACAGTTGTAAACACTGCCTTATTGATTCCTGGTGCATCCACTGCCAAATTAATAAAATTATAACATAAAGGAGCCCTAATGATGATCATTATAAATAAGATAATTTGATAATATTAATTCTGTACTTACATCATTTTACACATATAACTTGTAAACCACAATAAACTATTTTCATCTGTATGATGATTAGGAATAAGCAAATATAAATTAAAGAAACGTATTTTGAATAAAGAGGAATAAACAGAGAAACACATGTATAATAATATGAAAAACGCCATAGCCTAATGCAATAAGTTAGTATTAACATACCATTTCCCACTCTTTCAATCTCATTTTTTTTTTTTTTTTTATTACCTCTAAGGCTGCATAATTTTCACCACAGGCATTTACTGCATAATATATAATGGATATAATAGCAGGTCTTCTCACATTAAACACTAATTCAGACCAAATAATACAAATACTGATAATTGAAAATAGAATCGCCAATAACTTATTGATATTAGGTAATATACGTAATTTCCACCACCATTCTATAGAGGAAACCATACGATTCCATTGTGTATCTTCTTTTTTAGCTCTCAAGGTGGAAGTAAATTTACTTGATAAATATGTATGTATGTTAATTATTTTTACTTTCATACTCTCATACAAACATTATTTTAGACTTACCGATTTCTTTTGTCTTTATTATTAATAATATCTTCAAGGTAAAATGCTTCATTTAATAAGTTTTTCCAGAGTCTATATTATTATAATCTTGAAATGTCAATAAAAATTGTATTATGTACCCCATCTTATAAATCCTCCCCTTACGCATTTTTTCTATTTCTCATACGAATTGCTAAGATCATACGTCTTGATAATTTTACAAGATAATCTTCTGTTAAATCCCGAGGGATATGAACAGAGTTATTACGACTTGAAAATGATTCGTGAAATACAAAGGGGAATCGACTATTCATAATATGAATACACTGCTGTATCTCGGGCAACTCCATAGTTGCTCGTTTCGATATTTCATTCATTGTTTTCGCTAATTCATTGAATTCTAATTCACTATCCATACACTCTTCTTTCAAACGTGCAGCCTTTGCATAAATTTTATTTAAATGTCGATTGTAATTTGCAGAATACCATAAAGTTCTAGGTACTGATACAAGCCCATAACCCATTAATATAATGACTAAAAATAAACCCCAACTATTGGCTGCTGCCATTACATAACTTTGAATTCCTTCTCTATATATACTTTTTGCATAAATATCATTATCTTTTATTATTATTATTATTATATACCTAGTGGTCAACCCATTCCCGAATATTAAATAAATTAATCCAATTGCACCAACAACAACGTATATCGAATAAAATCGAATATTAACGTGAATTGCTGACTTAAGTCGTTTTGAAATGCTGAAATCACCTTGATTGATATAAGCTTGCATCATTGGAATTATAAACCTATATTTTTATAAGCCATTCATTCTTTTTTTTTAAGAAAAAAAAGGTTAAATTCATCAACCTAATTTACCAAGTTAAACAAAAAGAAGTCCAGTAAAGTACTCTCCAAGCAACAAACAAAAATGATTGCGAAACATATGCAAAAGGTACTCTTCCTTTCTTATCGTCATGAACAGTCTAATACACAAGCGTTAGTGTCCATTCATCTTATTCAATTAAAAAAAAAAAAAAAAAAAAAAAAAAAAAAAAAAAAAAAAAAAAAAAAAAAACTTACTGATGCCAAATCTAATGGTAATAAGAATATGATCCAAAATGGAAAAAACCAACCAATCATACAAGTAGCTGTTACATACCAAGGTTGACTTCTAATGCTGCCATATCTTGATAATGTAAGTAAAACAATGATGAATGATAATAAAGTAGCAGCTACAAGTGGTAGCCAATCACTATGTTGTATCGTTGTTATAGGTGGTGTTTCTATAAAAGTAGATGATTCTGAATCCATTGATTCATATAAAATTGACTTGGTTAAAAAAGTAAGGAGGGTTAAGAATAAATAAATAAAAAAAAAAAATATAAACTGGAACTCTAAGAGCCGAAAACAGAAATTGACTTTAAAAAGAATAGATAATTCAAGCAAGCTATCAATTTAGTGTAAAGATTGAAATTAAAGCAATTGTATTTTTCAATAAATTATTCATGTAATTCTTTATTCTATGAAAAGAAGTAGCGTAGTTATGAGAAGAAAAACAGCTCAATACGATTTAATTAAAATTATTTTGCGTGCAATCTTCTAGTATAATGGAATAATGATAAATACTACATTTAATTTTCATTAAATAAATGTGTGTACATAGTATCAAGTGTATTTCCCGGGCTGATTCAATCCAATAGACTAAGAAACTAAATAAATATATATATACATATATATTAAGAATGAAATGGAGAAAGAGAGAGAGCGAGAAGTGTGACTATCAATAACAATAAAGAAAGAGAACATGTCAACACTACTAGCATCAATTGTTAACACAAAGTCAAGAAAAGAAATTTCAAGACAAGGCCAGAAGGTATTTTAACATGAAATAAGTAATCAAGTTCAAACAATATACGATAGACAGCTGTCTATTGTATATTCTAAGGGAAAATAGATAAGTTATAACAAGAGATAGTAGAAGAGTGACGATTCCTTCATTTTGTATCTGAGTAAAACTGAAAGTGGGTCCTCAATAATTGTAGACATTTATAATTGTTGGTAGCTATGTAGACATATAATTACATATGTTCGAGACTAGCTAATATTTGAGTGACAAATGCAAGATTACGGTTGTGGGTTACCAGGTAGCTAGTTAAGGTGTTATCTAGTTACTCGACCACATTAAGCATAGGTATCCCTTATCCTACATTTAAAATATATTTTTTTATTATTAATCCAATGAGCACACTGAGAAGCTACACATCAAAAAATTGCCCGAGGGAAGTTATCTTAAAAATAATGAAGGAATTAAAAAGCTTTTAATGGGCTCAAGGGGGGGGGGAAGAGAGAAAGGTATTCCTCAACTTACAGTATTTTTTTTTTTTTGGGGGATAGATTTAAGACTAGTTAAAAATTGCGTTAAATATAGCATTAATATAAATTAAGGCAAAATAAAATAATTATTTTAGAGAGAAAAAAAAGAAACCCTCTCTCCGTGTTTGAGACAGCAGCAATGCTATTATTCTTATTAACAAGGTAATGCAGAAGGGCGATCTCGACCAGTAAACATATTATTAAGAGTTTTAATGAATATATCTAGCAGTATTACCACAGTTTTTTTTTTCTGCACGGTAATACACCATGTGATAGCTTATCATGAAAGATGAATTGTAAGTATGGTTAATATAAATTATATTCATAACAGCTTACAGTACACATATTTAGTATCTGGAATGAATTCTTTGATTATTTCATTCACGTATAAATGAGGAAATAGCACATAAATAAACAAGTAAACCTATGCATTTTACATACCATCAAACAAAACGTAACCGAAACATTTTAAATAAGTCGATAATTCACATCCTAGAATAAACTTTACAAGTACAGTATATCCCAAATCCAGAGAAAGTAATTACGTGATTTCTTGATCCGAGATTATTAGTGATAATTAGTCTTATTATTACTTATATGGATTTACATGCATTTATTGCTACTTATATCTAGATAATATATCTAAACATGAAGGCTAAATTATTTCAATGTATAAGATACTTTGTAATAATTAAAGCGAACGTAATAACCGGAAGACAAAAAAAAATACTGCTTTTATTGTAATCTTCTATCAATCATCCTTATAGATGTAAAAAGAGATATAATAACGCGTTTATTTAACATGAAGATACCGATGTCATTTAATATATTTTTTTTAAAAAAAATGTGTCATACCCTTGAAGCAAGCAAAAAGGAAAAAAAAATATGCATGTACTTTAGAAAGAAAGTCACCCTAAACATGAGAGCTTTGATATTATATTGTAAGTCAATGGGACTCAGTTGCGCTCTATATCTGGAAAATTGATGAAATCGGTTTTATGGACCTAATAAATTGATAAAAATGAAATGAAAGGATATCTCATTATGATGAATAACTATAAAAAATTTATCACAAATGATTTATTGTGGATACAACTAAGGCTGGTGAGTATAAACCATTGCTTTTGCCTCTAGTACCTACTTTTTCTAAATTCTATTAAAGAATACTGATCTAAAGTTATATATATATATATAATAGGAACTTGCTTAAAGGAGACAATGAGGTAATGCCTTACATCAGAATAGTATGTATGACTATTACTTCTAAGAACTGTTTAAAATATGTTGTGAGCACTGCTTCTTATTGGGGTAAATGTTTATAAAAAAAAGAAGCTAACTCCAAGATAGTTTCAGTATTTATATATCCTAATTTCGTTTTAAAAGATCAATTTATCTAAAAAATATACACACATATATTCAAAATGTCTCATTTGAAGATAATATCATATACTTATAATAAAGTATTTTTTTTTCTATTGTCACAGTCCGACTCGCAACAAGGATTATGTTTTCCTATTATGGAACATAGACTTTTATCATCACATAAATAATTTGCCACTTTTTTATTTTTATTATTATTTTTTTCTTCTTTGTTAACAATATATGCATATATTTATTTAAAAAGAAAAAAAAAATGCATGGTATTCAACTTGTTAAATACGGTTCTCCTAAAGAATCTCTTGTTTATAAAGAAGATTTACCCATTCCTAAAATAAAGTCGCCGCATGAAGTATTGGTTCGCATCAAAGCTGCAGGAGTTAATCCTGTAGATGCCAAGGTTGCTAGTGGAAATATAAAGTTTAGCACCTTTATCATATCTGTTCCTTCGATTCTTGGCGCTGATTTTGCAGGTATTATTGTGGAAAAGGGAGCTGCTGTCACAGAGTTTGAAGTAGGAGATGAAGTCTTTGGTAGCTTGTATTTTCCATCTAGCTTAAATGGAACATATGCTCAATACACAGTTGTGGATATCACAAAGGCTTCTATTGCTAAAAAACCTCAGCATCTTTCCTTTGAGCAAGCAGCTTCAGCTGGTATTGCTGTTCTCACTGCATACCAAGGTATTGTCAAAAATGGTCATCGTGTTGAAACACATCCTCATGAAAAAAGAAAAATTTTAATCGCTGGTGCTTCTGGTGGAGTAGGCAGTTATGGTGTACAATTAGCAAAGACTATTTATGCAGAGAATACAGTTGTGGGAATCTGTAGTGGCAAAAATATTGAATTTGTAAAATCACTCGGTGCAGATCAAGTGATAGATTACAAGGATGAAGTAGCTTACAAGTCTTTTATCACTGAAGAAAAGGATACATTTGATATCATTTTCGATTGCGTAGGTGGTGAAGACTATTATAGACAACTTGATCCTCTTTTAAAAAAGAATGGTGTCTATTCAACTGCTGTTGGCCCTATTGAACATATTGGATCCAATCATATTGGATTGTTTAATATTGTTTCCATCATTTCAAAAGTCGGCTATAAAAAAATATTTGCTCCTCATACTTATGCTGTCATCACTACCCTTCCTAACGCAGATTTCCGAAATAAAATTGCGCCTTTATTTGAAGCCAAAGCTATTCATGGTACAGTCCATGAAGATAGCAATATTATACCTTTAACTGAAGGATATAAAGCTCACGAAAGACTTCTTACACATCGTACAGTAGGTAAAATTGTCTTAAAAATTGATTAATAAAATCATGATTGCCTTTTATTCTGTCTTTTTAAGTATCTTGTTTACTTTCATATATTTGTTGACGCGAATAAATGAGTCAATCAACATAATGAGAGGTAAGATAAAATAAGGTGCATAAAAGCTACATAATACAAGACGTTCAGTTTGGTTCAGCTTTAATTCCGGATTCAACAATACTTCCAAAATGGAAGGTAAAACAGTCGTTGCGACATGAGAACCATAAACTAATTATTATTAAAATGAAATAAATGTTATATTTTCTTAAATAATAATAATAATATAGATAACTTACTAGCAAGTGGGAGTCGAATATATTTACAATCTATTATTATATAGTTTAATAATGAGCTTTTTAGTTGAATTTTAAAATATAAATGTGACATTACCTTTAATTAGCCCAACACAGGCTATAAAGAAAAATGGCAATTGAATCAATAATTCACAAACAATAAAACTCAAGTACCAATAAATAGGCGTAGAACTACCCATAAAAGGATCTTTGTATGTCAAAACATAAAAGTCCAAAGCATCTTTGAATATTTGGGGGACCCAATTAGGAGGATAAAATACTTGAAAGTCAATAGCTAAAGTAATAGGAATATGTGTAGCAAAGTAAACAAAATATATCAAGTCCAATGGACGTGAAAATAAGCTCTTCTTAGCTGCAACTACTTCAGCAGTCATTATTATTAAAGAAGAAGAGAAGTTAATGTAATTCAACTATTTTTTTTTTTTAAAAAAAAAAAGATAGTATTTTACGGCCACTATAATAAAAGCTGAGTTATAGATCATTATAAGACACATACTATTGCCTTTTTTTTTTAGCCACTTTCTTATAAAAAAAAAAAAAGAAAAAAAAATGTCTTTATTGGTGACTTTAGTTCGTCATGGCAATACCAATGCTAACAATGAACGTTGGTTACAAGGACATACTGGTAATATATATATATATATATATATATATTTCAATTTAAAGGCTTCGAGATTTATTGATATAATTCTTATAGATACTGACTTGAATGAAAACGGGTTAAAGCAAGCTGACAGTTGCGGTGAACGCTTAAAGGAACAAAATTTTGATCACGTTTATTGTAGTGACTTAAAACGTTGTAAACAGGTAAAATACATAATAAATATATTAGAATGTTATTCTAATTGTTCCATTAGACAGCTTCTGCCATTCTCTCCTATCAAAAATCTGTCTCTATTGATTACCTTCCATTATTACGCGAACGAGATTTCGGTAAACTTTCTCGTCAACCACTAAAGTACCTCAATACAGAGTCACAACGACTGAATTTAACTATCGATCAGTTCATCGTTAATCATCAAGGTGAAAGTGAAAAGACCTTTCGGGAAAGAGCAGTAGCTGCATGGAAATTTATTATTAAGGATGCACAAGAGAAAAAATATAGGTCCATTCTAGTGGTAACACATGGTGGACCATTAAAGTATCTCTCTAGTTATTGGATTGAGAGTGGATTTAAGACTGCTCAAGATGGGCTTGTAGTAGCGCCTGTAGCACAAGGCAATACAGCCATTACTCGTATCAGTGTGACAGATAAACTAATTTATGAGTTTAATTCAACAAATCATCTAAAGGAACAAAATTCAACTCAACCTCCTCCTCCAGCCGTTTAGAATAGCTGATATTATAGACTAGTTAATAAATAAATAAATAAAAAACACATCATATTTTTCTTGAATATTTTTTTTTACGCTGCTGGTGCTTGTTATTGGTTTTATCTGAAACATAAATATTATTACGCTATGTATAATATGTGATAAAATGCTCCTATCCTGCTTCTCTTCTTTTATTTTATTTCAACTAACTATAAAGTTTAATGAAAGGAGCTATAAACATTAAAGTTTACCACATTGCATTCTTAAAAATAAGTATCCTTTGTAACTTAAAAATAACAAAATTAATATTACATAGTAAAAAGGATCTATAACTCGAGTATAAAAGTCGAATCCACATAAGGAAGTATAATATTTAGTACACATTTGTACAATAATGTATGACCTGAGACTTTAACTCTTAAGCAGTAGCTTTTTTTTTTTTTTTTTTTTTTTTTTTTTTTTTTTTTTTTTTTTGAAAGAACAATGAGGTCAAAGCACCCATTTTAATAGCTTACTATACATCAGTCTTATTTTTCTTTACTTTTTCTTTTTTTTTTTATACCCCAAGAAAATGTATAAATCCATAATTCTTAATAAGATTGAAGCAGTAAAAGAAAGCAGAGCGTTAGGTATAGAGTATGAGGTATTTTAAAGCTGCTTTGTTTCTCATAAGCACTATATCTACTTGGGAAAGAAATCACAGCCAACATGCAAGGATCGTAAACAAACCGGACATTATAATAAAAATTATTATAAATGTAGACTTTATAAAGAAGACAAAGCAGATGACGGTGAGCAAAGACAAACTGATAAGTTTTATGCATTCTAACTCTTTTTTGATAGTCGGTACAAGCCGGAAACGACAAAGCTCAGAGACCAAGAATATCAAGAGACAAGCAAAACGGCAGCGGGTAGATGTGGCTAAGTAAGCCAACAGACTTTATTTATTTATTTATTTTCACGTTAATTGACGTATTTCATAATATAGAGTAAAACGGAGGCCCGCAAAGTTTAGTCAAGATGCCGCCAAGGTTCTGCTAATAGTTTTTGGAGTAGGAATGTTTGGAAAAGATGGCGTAAATCTTAAAGGAAACAAATGCAGAGCTACTGGTGTTCTTTGGAGGGCAATTAAGAGGAGGGAGAAAGAAGGTGGTCTTTTGGCGATAACTATTGATGAGTTTAAGACATCAAAAATATGCTACAAATGCTACAATGATTCGTTCAAAAAAAGTAAAAAATATGAAAGGTTCCAGTGTTCTTGCTTGCAAAAACTGTCGAACACTGTGGCAAAGGGATCATAATGCTACTAAGAATATGTCGCTCATATCGTCGTACATCTGGAATGGCTACGATCGTCCTTCCATGTTCCTCCCCACTAGATTAGCTTGATCAATTTTTTTTTATTTTCATCAATCGCCATAGTAAACACGGTTTCCCTTTTAGGGATTTAGATTTTTACAGGTAAGCATCTGAAAGGCACCGTTTTTTCGTCCATAACTAATTTCTTTTTTGTCTGAAAATTAATTTTAATTTGTCCAAAAAAAAAAAAACTAACATCCTTCGAATTTGAAGTGCGAATAGTGTATAAGGAGAGTAAGAATACAATGAAATAAGGGATTCATTATAGTAAAACAAAAAAAAAAAGAAAAAAAAATTTTAGAGGGGGGGGGGGCAAAGAGAGAGGCAAAACAGTAAAATGCCCCGCTTTTTTTTTTTTTTTTTTTTCTAATTATACATTAATATAAAATAATAAATCAATTAATTGTATCTTGCTTCTTTTTTCTTTTTATCCTATAACCCAACATTTTTTTTTCTTCTTTTTCTTTCCCTTATATTTTACAAAGATGCAAGTAGTACAAACAAACTATCTTAATCAAAACGAACAAGTAGAAGCATATGTAACTAACAATAAACAGCAAAATAATCAAAAGCCAACAATGATAAGCAAAGGTGGCACTGAAATGTTTGATAAAATTACTACATTTTCTGATGATGACAGTGCTTGTTCTTTTTATTCTGAAGAAGACGAAAAATTATTAACACCACCTTTAGCTACACCTGAAAAAGAGCTACAAGAACCTTATTTAGCAAAAGAAGATGATGTAGATTGGGGTAAATATTATCATTCATGAACGAAAGCTTTTCTTTTATTTCTAAATCTACAACATAAATGTATAATAGCATTCTGGTCTAAAGTTATTTCAAATTATAACCATTTTAGTCAATCAGAATTAAAATCATTATCAATTCAAGTTCAGCAAGGAATACCTTCCGCTTTAAGAGGCGCCATTTGGCCTTTATTGGCAAATAATAATAATAAAATAAATTCTTCTGAAGAATCATTACAGAATTACTATATTGGATTATTAAAGCAAGAGTCTGTTTATGAAAAAGCGATTACACGTGACCTTCATCGAACATTCCCTCATCATCCTTTCTTTCAATCTTCTGTAGGTCAAGAGTCTTTATTTAATATAGTAAAAGCTTATTCTATACATGATCCTGAAGTAGGTTATTGTCAAGGTTTACAGTTTATAGCAGGACCATTGCTCTTGAACGTAAGTGAAACATCATGTTTATGTATGTATATATTTGTATATTCATCTCTCTCTTTCTTTCTCTCCAGATGCCAGAAGAAGAATCATTTTATGTTCTTATTCAGCTAATGCAACAATATGAATTAAGAGGGCATTACACACCTCAGCTTGATTTATTACGACAACGTCTATTTCAATTTGATGGCTTATTAGCTGATCATTTACCTCATATCCATAGACATTTTAATGAACAAGGTGTCCGTTCAAATATGTATGCCTCTCAATGGTTTTTAACCTTATTTGCCTACAAGTTTCCATTAAACGTCGTTTTCCGTATTTATGATACCTTATTTACAGAGGGAGTTCATTGTCTTTTCCGTATAGGTTTAGCTTTATTATCTAAAAATCAATCGACTATTTTATCTCTAGATTTTGAAAATTTAGTAGCCTACTTAAAAGATGATATGTTGACCATATATAATGTAAGCTGTAAGCAAAAAAAAAAAAAAAAAAAAAAAAAGTAAATATTTTGATTTTAACATTTTTTCTTTTTTCTTCCTTCTCCTTTTTATCTCTCTTCTACTCCCTTATATCTATATTTATATATTTAGGATAATATTACAGAATTACTTTGTGAGTCAAATGAAATTAAAATTTCAAGTAAACGCTTGGATCGATTAGCAAAAGAATATTATACACAAGCTATAAAAGCAGATACAGAAGCAAGTCTAATTGAAGTTATGCGAAAAAAGAATCGTACCTTGACTGAACAATGTAAAAGCTTAGAAGTGGAAGGCAATCAAGTGAAAAAGGAATATGCGCTGGTCGCAGAGGAATTGATTACAAAGAAATTAGAGCTAGCACGTATTCATGATGAAAATGACGCATTAAAGGTACAAACAACAGAATTACGAAGGATGCTAGATTGTATTCCAGAGGAGATTGAACAACGGGTACAGTCCGATATGGAAACATTGTGTTTAAAAAATCAAGCCTTGAGTCAAAAAAATGCACAGTTACAAGATCAATTAGCGGATATGGAAGCATTAGTAACTGAAATGAAATTAAAATATGCGCAAAGTGAAAGTGAGCGGGTTGCCTTAAAGCAAAAGTTAAATGACCTAAAAAAATGGATGGAAAGTGTATGAATAAAATTATTTGTGTATATCATAGTATCCATGAATTATTGTATAGTAAAAAAAAAAGTTTCCTTTAAAGTACATCTTCTTTATTTCACCGAGCCAACTTGTATGACCTATAAGAAGAAAAAAAATATAGATGTTGTTTTGATCAAAATGCACTATTTTTAAGATTTTTTCTTTTTTCTTTTTTTTTTTTTTTTTTTCTTTTCTTCTACATTTTTTTTTTTGTTAAAAAATTATGATCATCACTAAGGTTTCTCGCTCATCTTTTGGATCTATTCTTGCTAGTCGATCTTTAAGCAAACGGGTTTATAGTAGTTCTATTAATCATACTGAAGTATGTATATAATTCTATAAAACAAAACAATTTTCTTTTCTTTTTTTTTATTAACGTTTTTTTTTCCATATTATAAGTCTCTTAAAAAGACTGCCCTATATGATTTTCATATTCAGTATGGAGGAAAGATGGTGCCATTTGCAGGTTATGCTATGCCTGTTCAATATGCTAGTATGGGTGTATTAGCTTCTCATCTTCATACACGACAAAAAGCCTCCATATTTGATGTATCGCATATGCTTCAATCTCGGTATGAAGAAGTATACAATATACAATATACAATACACAATATATATACAATATATATGTACAATATATATATATATATATTTGTATATTTATATAATATCATGACTGGGGAAATTCATATCAAAATACAATATAATATTATTATAGTGTTATTGGTAAAGATCGTAAAAAATTCTTTGAAACATTAGTGGTTGCCGATTTACATCAATTACCTGTTGGACAAGGTACTCTATCTGTTTTCACAAATGAACAAGGAGGAATTATCGATGATACTATCGTGATGCAACACGATGATAGTCTTTATGTGGTATCTAATGCGGCTTGTGCTGATAAAGATTTAGCTCATATTCGAAGGTATCTAACTGAGTTTCAAAATAAAGGATATGATGTGGACTTTCAAGTCATTACAGATCATTCCTTAATTGCTATTCAAGGTCCTAAAGCAGCGATTGCACTTGAATCATTAGTAGGTAAAAGTCTGAATGATTTTAGCTTTATGCATGGTAAATATATGGATATAGCGGGTGTACCTTGTCATGTTGCTCGTTCTGGTTATACAGGGGAAGATGGATTTGAAGTAATATATATATATATATATATATATATATATGTATATGTATATACATATTATCTTCTTCTTTAACTAACTTGACTTATTTATTTACTGTTTCATGTTTAGCTTTCTATCCCTACTGAAGAAATTGTTCATATTACAGAGAAATTAGTGTCTCATCCTGATGTTGAATTAGCAGGATTAGGTGCTCGAGATTCACTTCGTCTTGAAGCAGGTCTTTGTCTATATGGTAATGATTTAGATGAAACTACAACACCTATAGAAGCTGGTTTAACATGGACTATTCGTAAGTTCCTATTATTCTAAATATTTATTATCATTATCATTTTCACTCACTCTCTCTCTCTCTCTCATAAATTTATTAAACTTTTATAATTATATAATAGCCAAATCACGTCGTGAGACAGGTGGATTCTTGGGTGCAGAGCATATATTACCTCAGATTAAAGGAGGTGTGACACGTCGTCGAGTAGGTCTCTTTATTGAAGGTGCTCCTGCTCGTCAAGGTGCTGAAATCTTGAATGAGGAAGGAGAGATGGTTGGTACTATCACATCAGGCTGCCCTTCCCCTGTTCTAAAGAAGAACATTGCTATGGGTTATGTTAAAAATGGACTTCATAAGAAGGGCACTGAATTAAACGTCAAAGTTAGAAATAAGCTTCAAAAAGCAGTGATTACCAAGATGCCTTTTGTTGAAGCAAAGTATCATAAATAGGGATGCAGATAATCATTCTTTGAAACATTATATTATTTATAAATATGCATTATATTTCTAGAATAGCATTCATAGATAATAAAACAAAAGAGATATATTTATATACAGACTGTCTATGGTAGTTCATATACATATATATTGCTTGATTCGTCTATTATATAGTTGCAAAATATATATTTTAATTTTTTAAGAGAGATGAAAAAAATAAAATAAAATAGCACCGTCCTTTAATAATTATAAATAATCCATTAAATTGAAGTTAAATACATGGATAATTGTAAAATAGACTTATCTTCTTCTTTTTTTTTTTATCATGTATTGTTATTGTCTATAGAGTCCAAGTTTTCGACCAACTTGCTTTATGTATTCGCAATATCTATACGAATATTAAGCTCAATAGTTTGATAATTGAAAAAAATAAAATAAATAAATAAATTTATTTTACTTTTGAGATATTGACAGGTAAAGGAAAGAGTGCATTAAAAAAAAAAAAAAAAAGACATTAGTTTTAAAAGTCTCTGCTCTTCACAACCATGATGAATCAATATTATTGATCTTCTGACTATAACTTGGATAGAAGGTATTTATTTGTAACATTATTATTTTATTTTTCTTTAGTAATTTAACTTATTTAGTTCTTCTTTAATGTTCTTTGTTTTTCAGCATGCTCCACTAATTTTTTCTCAACAAACATACCCTGAAGAAAAGATATTATTATCTATTTATTTATTATTAAAATAGGCATCTTACCTTTCTCTTTCTAACTGTATCCATATATTTTCTGGCCAAGTTCTCTTTATCCGCTTTTTCACCTAAATCTTCTAACTCTTCTTCTGTTGTAGGAACCCAGAAAGGATCTTCATCCAGCATATCAAATCCATTGAATACTAACTGAGGACTTGCTGCACCGGAAGTTCTTTTACGAATTTCTAATAAACATAAATAAATGAATAAATAAATAAATATATAAATATATTTTAATTTCTTACCATCTGAGAAACCAAAACTTTCAATAACTGGTAATAAAGACTTGATTTGCCAAAATGATGTACCATCCTTCAAATCTTCAGAAACAATTCTACCTTTCCTTTTAGAAATAACACCATATACACGGCCCAAAACTTCAGCGGTAGCTTGAATATCACATGAATACATAGCCAATAATAAACGTGGTGACCAGTCCAAGAAACCTTGTCTAAAAGCTTCTTTAGCTGCTGCAATTACTTGGCCTTGAATAATATGAAGACGAGAACGAACTATGATAATAATAATAGTAAGTAATATATTCAAACATTTAGTTATTATTATTATATATATATATGTGCATACCATCAATGGATTCACCATTAGATGTTACCATTTCTTCAGGATGAAGTTCAATGCCTTGTACTATATAACAAACACCTGTCATAGGTTCAGCACATAAAGGACCAGCCAAAGTTGATAATTGGAAACCAGTATGGATATGGAAATCAACATCCAAAATAGAAAGTGAACTATCATCTTCATCACTGACTTTAAGAACCTCATCTGCATGATCATCTTCTGATACTTCAGTATTCTTTGTATTCATCTGAAAGAAAGGCTTTCTAATATAACCTGGAATATCATTTATAAGCAAATTAGAACCTATACGACGGGGACCAAAGGCCCAGATTTTATCAACAAGTGATTCATCCCATAGATAAGCAAACGGTCCACCTTCCTTCTTGGCTTCCGCAAATTCCTTTCTTAATGCGCTTTCAAGTTCCATAGGTGATAAACGATGGCTCGGGACCACAGGTCCTGCTGTTTCACCTGTTTCATCCTCATCTTCATCCGACGAGGATGGATTCTTCTTTTTGTTTGTTGCTATCTTTTCATCCACAATAGCTTTAATAGAAGCAGTATGCTCCGTTAAAAAGTCAGTAATACGTGTAGGTAAAGGCACAGTTTGGATTTTTAATGTTAAAAACTTTGAGTTAATCTTGATTTCAATTTGGCCACGAGGTGTGGTAAGACCGTCCTTTTCTTTATTAGTCGAGAGATCCCCTCGAACGATACTTTCTCTGAAGGGCACAATAGGTTCAGAGGCATGAATCTCAATCTTTGCAAATCGTTCTTTTAGATCACGAAGACATCTTTCAAGATGAAGTTCACCCGCTGTCAGGATGACATGTTCGCCCGTTTCCTGAAGCATAACCTCAACGCAAGGATCTGCTTGGTTCAAAAGACGAAGCCCCTCTACTAGTTTATCCATCTGAGTTGGGTCCTCAGGTTCAAGAGCAACACGTACAATAGGCGCCGTATCCATCTTGATGCCAGCCATATTACGCACATCTTCATTGATTATACTTGATAAGGTACCATTTTTCAAAAGGTGTCCTTCTAAGCCACCAATACCAAATACATTACCAGCAGAGACTTCATTCAATGCTTCCAGGTCTCGGCCCATGATGAGATATAGGTTTTGAACAGTAATTTCAGAGACATGCTTTTTAGGATACTTGGGATCATATTTAGGTCCCATCACATATAACTTTTGACCCACTCGAATAGTACCACTATAAAGGCGAGCAAAGCCAATGAGTCGTTCACCTTTAAGATCTTCTTTAGAGACATCATCTTCCTTTTCTTGACTGGCCGTATCATGACTACCAAGTTGATCAAGATTTAAGGGAATTCCTTCACCCGACTGATCTAAAAGAGCTTGAGCCATGCGTAGTTCACGTTGTTGTCTACCACGTTCACGTATCTCCTCTGCTGTCATCTGAGTACGACGATTTTCAGGCAATAACTCGACAGGGACAGCAAACATCTTACTTACATAAGCTACAGCAGGTGCATCAGAGGAGCCATCACAGCTATAAAGGGCCTTTTCAACATCATTAGATGCTTCAAGAGGTTCATTATCTTTGTGATGAATATTAGGATATAGTATTTTAGGAATTCGAACACGTTGTGCCTCTGTAGGAGGGGGTAATTGGCCAATGACAGCTAATAAGACACAAGTAGACAATGGAAGCCATTGAGAGAAAATGGCTGATAGTAAGTTTTGTGGGTCTCTAGAACGTAAATCTCTGGGCAATACTTTCACTTTTAATGCGTCCACAATTTTCTCTACACGCTCACGATTACTAAACATGAATATAAGTGTACATGTGTGTATATTTATTAAAATGATAGTCCCTCTTTTTCTTTTCTTTTCTTTGACTTACGGTTCAATAACAACACTATGATAAACAGCCCAAATATTTTCAAGCACAAACTGAACAAACATTGGTTTCAAATTTCTACCCTTCAAGTGTTTTGGTAAAATAACACGCTTAGCTTTTGGATCAAAATAATATTCACCCCACAAACATTTTTGTAGAACTTGTTCTTTAAATCCAAGTTTTTTCGCATAAAGCGAAGCAAACTGTTGTACTCTATCATTAATTTATAAGCTTTCTCTTTTCTATAATTGAAATAAAATAAATGTATTGATTACCTGAAAGCCCAGCCATCAACGGCACTAGCAAAAATTACATTTCCCTTTGCTGGATCAAAATAAATATCCGAATCATCACATTCTTCCATACTCCAATCATATATTTTATTGGAATCAAATGCCTCTTCTTCTTCTTTTGTTCTCTTATTTTTAGCCTCCATCATCTTTCTTGCTTCTTCTTCCATCAAATCACCTGTAAAAAAGGTAGCCATCACAGCATTTGCTTGTTCTAGAATTTTATTAATATGTACGTAGGCTTCTTGTGGTGTCATTTGTAATTCAACAATTAATCGATCCATCTTATTAAACACTAATACAGGTTTTACTTTATCAATCCATGCTTGATGTAAAACAGATATAGTCTAGTTCTGTATTAATTTTCAATATAATCAAAAAATACATGTTTCCTGTTTTTTTTTTTTTTTTTTTTTTTTTTTTTTTTTTTTTTTTTTTTTTTTTTTTTTTTTTTTTTTTTACCTGTGTACAAACACCTTCTACAACATCAATCAATACAAGACCACCGTCACATAAACGTGAAGCAGTAGATACCTCAGAAGAAAAGTCAACATGGCCTGGTGAATCAATCAAGTTGATCAAATATTCACTTTCAGTTGGCTGCGCCTCTTTTTTTTTTTTTGTGGAAAAAAAAATACATTGTTATTTACTGATTTTTTTTTTTTTTTTTTAAAAATAGTATACCTCCATTGCTAGCTGTTTTTACTAGTTTAAAATATAAACTAATAGCACTAGATTCCATCGTGATACCTCTTTCTTGCTCGTCCTCACGAGAATCGAGGTATCTCACTTTACCCGCCATTTTTGATGAAATAATACCATTAGTAGCTAAAAGGGAATCTGACAGAGTTGTCTTTCCATGATCAACATGTGCAAGAATGCAAATATTTCGAATATTTTTTGTATTCTTTTGTAATGAAGATAGTTGTTTTGGTGTAATCGCTGGCATGATCTTTGATTATAAAAAAAAAAAGATAAACTATGTATATAAATATATAAAAAAAAAAAATATACCTGTGTGTGTGTGTATTTATATGTGTGTGTTTCATAAACAACAAAGTTTGATAGCGGTATTTGAAAGTATCTTTATTTATTAGCTGCTGCTGCTGCTGCGGTAAATGCATATTGTTAAAATTATATCGTACTGTTGTCATATCTATCACAAGCCAGCGAAAAAAAAAAAAAAAAAAAAGAAAGAATGTCGATCAAGTATATAAAGATCTTTAAACGGTTATTGAAGTTTAACCATCCCCTCCCCCTCTACCCAAAATCTGTTGCCTAAAATGTTACTCTCGGCTACTGCTTTTCTTTAATAAACTTTAGTGTGTTCTTTCGCTAGATGACATAGCTTTTTTTTTTTCGAGTTACTGCCTCCAAGTAGGGTGCCACTTGAAGCATGCAAAATGATTATTACTTTCGCTGTTCTTTGAGAATTAATATACATGTTATAAAACTGCCCTTTAAGTTCTTTATTTACTTCTCATCCCCATAAAAAATTATTCATTAGCCATTATTACTAACTTTATTATGAAGAAAGGAAACGAATAAGTATAGGAGAATTAATTCGGTAATCGCCATTCAATATGCTATTAGATCTTGTTATTAAATAACCATATACATCCTTCAACTTTTGTAAGTGCTATAACAAAAAAAAAAGTCAATTATTATAAAATCAAAAGACATATTTATGCTTTACCTTTTCATCTTTAAAACCATTAATAATCATGTATTCTGCCCATTCAGTGATGATTGTCACTTGATTACCAATTCTATTCAATGACTTTGAATCGATATAATATTCTGCCAGGAAACGAACCATTTGTTCATGAATCATCCAATCCCAACTAACCACTTTAAATAAGAAATGAATAATGACGCCTTGTTTCCATCTCTCATCCGTGATACATTCTACTGCATGACTTTTAGATAGTACATCAATCATTGTCTTCACAAAGCCTAAATAAGTTTGTCGATAGATGACTCCTTCTTCTTCAAAGTCGGGGGCTGGCCATGTTTCTAATATAAAAGGTAGGTATCGACTCAAACTATAAATATTGCCTTCTCGTATACAATCGATAAGATAGCTTGTAAATACTTTTCTTGCAATATCGCTTTTTTGTAATAGGTAAATCATAGTATTTTGTATCTTTTCTCCGTTAGAATAGAGTGTATCAGGTCCTTTTTCTAACATCATGGCACACATTGTATCCCAAAAGTTTTCCTTCAACTCTTTTTCTAATTTTGGAATCTTTGTGTGGTTTGGAATAGCTACAGGAGCATGTTGAGCAAGATTAAGCAATTTACTGATATAACTCACCAGCTTCCTTGTGGGGCTCTGTGATTGTGGGATCTTTTCTAATAAAGTACTTTTCAATAATTTGACAATCATGGAAGCTAAAAAGTTTGAAATCATAGGCTCCATCAAAATCATGGCAAAATCACTAAAACATATAATTGTATTTGTATCATTCTAGTCAAAAAAAAACACGCACTAATGATGTCACTTACGCATAAAGAGTAGATCCATTCTCAACATCATCAAAACATTCTTTAATTCTCTCTGTAATTGTTTCATCCATGTTTTGATTACGTACACAAGTATCCAAAATAAAAATCAGTTGATGACAAGGATCTAAATCAGTAATCTAAAAAAAAAAAGCTCCTTTAAATTCACATGAAATACTACTCGTAAACTCATTATTACCTGATGACAATTGTTCTCATGAAAATTCATTAATATATCTACACGCAAAGAACATAAGCTAGGATGAGGAGTTGCTTCAAACACAATACGAATCATTTTTATAAACATTTCATAAATTTGTGGATCTTGATTGATGATGGCCATCACTTTCTCTATAATTGGATGTTGACGTCTGTATAAAATAGACGTTAATAGTTGATATATAATAGGAATAATAACAAAACCTTTGTTCAATTATTTCTTGATAATTATCAGGCTTAATATTTAAAGCTAAACTTTGCAAACCTTCATCATGGTGATAACTATTAACCAATGAAATCATGGTCTGTTGAAAATATGATTCATCTTGTTTCCAAACGCGTTGTTTAATATTCATTGGACAATTTTCAAATACTGCCATATTATTTTTTAATTGTTCAATCACGTCATCTTCAATGTGGCGTTCAAATTTCTTTAATAATGCCATGGGAATAGGCTGCATAAGTGGTGCATGAATATATGGAACAGTTCTTTTAAATAAATCATAAAAACTAAAGAAAGATACAGAGAGAGAGAAAGGATGACGTTTAACCTTCAAAGTTTTGTATTTTTTTTTTCATTCTTTTAACTTACTTTTCAAGTTGAAATGTAGGTTTTTCAATCTGTTCAACAACCGCTTTATTTAATGCATCCAAACATGCTTTATGAATTTCTAATCGACTGTATCCGCATAATTCTAATAAAGGATAAATGTTTTCAATGTCAGGTAGATCAAGTCCATAATCTTTTTGTATGGCTTTAATAGCTTCTAAAGGATCTCCAGATTGTGATAATAAAGTTCTGATTTCTTCTTCTGCAGGTCCAATAAGTTGTTTCTTGTCATTTAACATGGTTAATATTTATAAATTAGAAAAGAAAGAGAAAGAGAGTGTGTGTATTTTTTTTTTGTCTACTTAAAAATTGATAATAGCAAAAAAAAAGGTCACAATTACATTCTTCATAAAATTTGGTAATTTATATTGACAACACTACTTAACTCGATAGAAAAGAAAAAAAAAAGTAGGTATATATAATTCTTATTATTGAGTTTTATGCATTTTTATTATCATTTAGCTGATGTTATAAGACTATTTTCTTTCTAATGATTCATTATCACAGATATTCACAAAAAAAAGGACGTGTGTAATCGGTTAAAAGAAAGACTGTACTAAAGTAGAACCAGGGCCTTCTTGTATAAAATCTTTTAGACCATCAGTTTATATAAGAAATGATATGATGATAGAGTATAATAAATATTATTAGTTGTACTGCAAAGGTTTTTATTAATATCCACTCTATAATGAATATCATAACTCGCACTGCTAATGCTAGAAACAAGGCAAGTACGGAGTATATATTACTAGAATGATAGATATAAAAAAGGCACACGCACACGCACACGCACACATAAATGTATATGTATATGAATATAGGATGACTACTTAAATACGTTTTATTAAAGATATATACGTATAGCATAAAATATTGATAAATGTTATTCTTACTTGATTAGATAATATTATATATGCTGCCACGGGAGTATAGATCATCATTAAAGTATATAATCATTATGATATATTAACTTTATAAAATAGTATTCTCTTTATTAATTTTTATTTTGCCTTTTAAAGTGAACATTTGTCATAAATAATAATAACAGATGTACGCAGTAGCATAACTGTATCATTCATTTATTTTGACTACGCCATATTTCGTATAGCCTTTTTTTTCTTTTTTTTTCTTTTTTTTTTTTTTTTCTTTTTTCTTTTCTTTTTCTTTTTTTCTTATTTTTTTTCACTGTAATATTTCAAAAAAAAAAAAAGAATACACTACTATTATATAAGAACACAATCTTTGTTTTTCTTATTTATTTGTTCATAATAGTTTATATACAAAAAAATAAATAAATAAATAAAACAAGTTTTATTTAAAATAATCCATTTTTAGTATTAAGGTAACATTAGATATGTCATGATTTTATAATTTCGTACCTGAATATTCCCGCCCTTATTTTTTTTATATATTTATAGAAGTGTATATAAATAATACAAATATCGCATAGAAGCAGTTATTGTAATAGCTGTCGTAGCCCTTGCTATCCCGTACTTTTATTTTATTTCGAAAAAAAGAAAGTTTTTTTTTTCTTTTTTAAAACTCCACAAACATATTGAACAATTTTTTTACTGGTTTTACTTTAAAAAGATTGGTTTTTTTTTTCTCTGTCTTTCTTTTCTTCTCCTCTCCTCTTTCTCCCCCTTTTTTTGATATACATATTATTTTCATTTTAAAGACACATATTTATTTGTTTTTAAAATTATGCCTTCTACAACAACAACAACAACAACAGCGTCATCATCATCAATGCACCAAAAGAAATCACGTTCAACTAAACCCAAATTATTCCAATGTACAGGCTTTGGAGACTGTCATATGGTATTTACTCGTTCAGAACATTTAGCAAGACATACTCGGTAAACAATAATAACAATAACAGAAGGTTTAGCATTTTACTAACTTGTCTCTATTATCTATCTTTATTTTTATTTTATAGTAAGCATACTGGAGAGGTAAAATGAAATAAAATAAAATAAAAGGATTCAAATATTGATAAAATACTTTATTAGAAACCTTACGTGTGTATTGTGCCTGGTTGTTCTCGAAGATTTAGTAGATTTGATAACATGATGCAACATACACAAACTCACAAATCCACGCGTAATAAATCTCCTCATTCATCAAATACAGAAACCACAACTACTATATCCAATTATTCAAAAAATTCAATCTCTAATATGAATACAGCAACATATGAAAAAGTACCTAAATTTATCATGTCTAATCATCATATGGATTCATCATTATCTTCTGATGAAGAGAGTAGTAGTAGTAGTAGCAGTAGTAGCAGTAGCAGTAGAAGTAGCAGTAGCAGTAGCAGTAGTCATAGTAGAATGTCAGTAAATCATTTATGTCAAAATCAACAACTTCATCCCATTTTACCATCTACTGCAACAAGTAGTGTTCCATCACCACCTTTATTAAAAGAACTTCATTTAACTCAAGATGAATTTGAAGCACTTCAAGGATTTGGTCGATTCAGACATACACCTATTTTTATAGATTCTTTCCGAGACTTGGCGTCTGTTGTTTATATTGAACCTAATCCAGCTCGTAACTGAAATATAAATACATATATCATTTTCCCCCCTTAAACGCCCCCCTCCCCTTATTTTCAATTTTCTCTTTCTCTCATCTCTCTCTCTCTCTCTCTTTTTTTTTTTTTTTTTTTTTTTCCACCCTACCCATGCTAAGCTTTTTTTTTCATATATGTATACACACATATATATATATATATACACATATTATAAAAGAGAAACATCAATTGTATAGTTTAAAATATTTTCTTGGGGGTTTCAAAATCATAACCTTTTTTTTCTATTTTAAAATGATTCGTCCAATATTTACCCACTTATTAACTCATTTTTATATTTATTTTTTTATTTTATTTTATTTTATTTTTTTTTAAAAAAAAGAAGATATTCTTATTTTCCTTTATACTTTTTTTTTTAATACATATTATTATTCACTATTTTTGTATTAAAAATAATAATAATAAAAATAAAAGTTTTTGCCTTAATAATTAAAAGATTTCCTGTCAAAAAAATAAAAATAAATTTTTTTTTTCTTGTACATACTTACTACTGCTACTACAAATTTCGATCCAAAACCCCTGAAGATTGGCGTTCCTTAATTTTTTTTTTTTTTTTTTTTTTTTTTTTTTTTTTTTTTTGCTATAAAATAATACTTTGAGAAAAAAAAAGAAATCAGATAAATTCATATAAAAACAGTAATAGACTACATTATTTCTTCTTTTATCTATCTATCTTTAAAAAATAAATGAATATGATAAATGAAATAGTCGTTGTATGATATTCTTCTTCCACTATATTATTATACGCTTAAATCAAAATCCGTTCCTTTATAATTCCGACAGGTTACCTTTTTTGAGTTTATATCGTCATGAGTAGTAGTATCGGGTTTTACGTATTACTGACGACACTTCTTATTACTGCTACTTTCTCTCATCTTTTCTCCCTTCCTTTATCTTTCATAACATATCTTTGTCTATCATTGTTATTATTATTCCTATTTTTTTTATTTTAGCAATGTGACGTCTTTCAATATCATTTTATCATGTTTTACTAAAGTTAGCTCTTATTAAAAAAAAAAAAAGTGCCTTTACCCAGCCTTTAAACTTGAAAACAAATAAAATAGAATTATTAAAGTTTAGATATAATACGCACAGACGCACCGCATAGAATAGATTCTTTTTTATTGATAACACAAGTGAGGTTTATTTTAGAAACAAGACCAACACTACCACAAATACAACAAACTTTATTTATTCAATAGCAATCGTGAATAACTTCCTTCTTTTTTTCAATTCTGACAACGTGAATGAATAAACATTCTCCACCATGTATCACAAAAAGCCTTCTTTTTTAAGTTATCGGGAATGAATTGTTTTATGTTCCTGAATGTATCCATTAGTAATGATTACATCAATATGCATAGAAAGAAGACAATAATTCTATTTTATTATACTATTTACTGTTATATTGAAATGCTTTTTAACTGTATTTTTTATTTATTTATTTTTATTGATTTTTTTATTTTTATTTTTATTTATTTTTTATTTTTATTTATTTTTATTTATTTTTTTTAAAAAAAAAAGGTTGATGTAATAACTCAGTAAGTCTACTACGATCACTATTATATGCTCCGCCAATTAGAATTACTTATTTTGTTAGAGAAAAGTTCTTTGTATTACATAATTGCATATTTTCCATGCACATGATAACAGTAGAGCCACTTATCTTTTAATATGACATTGTTGTAGTGCAGAAATAATAATTAAGTTTGAACAAGCATATCAACTGTTTTATATACTGGACAATCATCATCATCATCATCATCAAAGTTTATTTGTTATATTCAAATATAAATGTTTCATTTATAAAAGCTTATTTTTTAAAATTAAAAAAAAATATATATATAAATAAACCATATATAAAAAGAGCCGAATTAATTCATGTTTTCTTTCTTTTTTCTTTTATTTTGCAACAACATAATTATACAAAAATTAAATATCTTATGAAAGAATTTATCTGAATAAAAAAATAAATAAATAGATAAAAAAAGTAGCGCTTAATGTACATACATATATAAAAAAAGTGTGATTTTTTTTTTTGTCTATTCTACTTTTGTTATAAGATAGAGACTATAGCAAGAAATTATCGTTACTATACAAACTAGTTTTTTTTTCCTTTTTCTATCTTTTCCTTTCTTCCCTCCTTTCTTTTTTTTTTTTTTTTTTTTTTTTTTTTTTTTTTTTTTTTTTTTTTTTTTTTTTTTTTTTTTTTTTTTTTTTTTTCTTGTAAAATAAGATAATATCATTTGATAAAGAATGTTTGGAAATAATTCAGATCGACAAGATCACTAAAATAAATTTAAGCGTGGACATGAATTTTAACATGATTGGCAGAATAAAACAATAACTTGTATCACTCATGTTTTTTTTTTCTTCTTCTTCTTACGAGAGATAATATAACCTCTCATATTCTATTATACCACATGCCATAAACGATTGGCTAACTTTTTAACACTGTCTTTATTATATGGTAAATGTGCGTTTATTGATATATCAATTATTTGACAAAATAAGTGTTTTCAATTGTAGTACAATTCAAAAAATTAGGTATATTATGTTGATTGATTTTTTTATTTATTTTTTTATTTATTTATTCATTTATTTATTATTCTCTCTCTCTCTCTCTATCCCTCTCTTCCTTTTTTTTTATATTCTAGTTTATATAGATAGATAGATAGAGAATGTCATCATTTGATATAAAGCCTAATACATTTCATATAGATGAAGCGCTTAATCATGATCAAGAAGCATTGGATGTACTTGAACGTCGTCGTATAGCATTAGAAGAGGTAGGAAAAAGAAAGAAAAACTTCCCTTATAGAATATAATAATATTAATAATGTATGTATGTCTTAGATCGATAATGCTAAATTTGGTTGGTTCCATATACGTGCTTGTATTGTATCTGGTATTGGTTTCTTTACAGATGCTTATGATATCTTTGCTATCAATCTTGTCTCTACCATGATCGGTTATGTGTACTTCGAATCCAATCAAAATAAAACACCTCATAATGTAGATACAGCCATTAAAGTATCTTGTTCTGTTGGTACTGTGATTGGTCAACTTGCCTTTGGTTATCTCGCTGATCGTGTAGGTCGTAAGAGAATGTATGGTGTTGAGTTGATGATTATTATTATTGGTACTATTGGTCAAACCCTTGTCGGCGACGCTCCTGCTGCTTCCTTCTGGGCCGTCATTACGTTTTGGCGTATCATTGTTGGCATTGGTATTGGGGGTGATTATCCTCTTTCTTCGGTTATTACATCTGAATTTGCTACAACCAAGAGACGAGGGGCGATGATGGCGGCTGTATTTGCTATGCAAGGTATTGGTCAACTCGCTGCAAGCTTAGTAGGTTTAATCACTACCGTTGCCTTCCAAAATAGTATCAGGGCAGATCAAAGGGCATTGGATTATGTCTGGCGTATCGTGATCGGTATTGGTGCTATCCCTGGTTTAGGTGCTCTCTATTATCGTTTAACCATCCCTGAGACACCTCGATTCACAATTGATGTAGAACAAAAAGTTGAAAAGGGGATTCAAGATGCCAAGGCGTTTATCGAGAAGGGTGCATCCTCAGGTAATTATACAGAAAATGTCGCCAACACTCGAAGTAAACATGTTACCCCAAAGGCCTCCTGGGCTGATTTCTGTCACCATTTTGGTCAATGGCAGTATGGTAAGGTCTTGCTAGGTGCTGCCTATTCTTGGTTTGCCCTTGATGTAGCATGGTATGGACTTGGTTTGAATAATTCCATTATTTTATCGAATATTGGGTTCGGAGGTGGTGATGATGCCTATCAGAGTGTCTTCCGTACCTGTGTTGGTAACATCATCATCAATCTACTGGGCTCTGTTCCTGGTTATTGGATTTCCGTTTTCACAATTGATAAACTTGGACGAAAGACGATTCAAATCATGGGTTTCACAATGCTGACCATCATGTTTATCATCCTTGGCTTTGGCTATCACAAGATCCTCATGACCTCAAACGCTATCTTCATCTTTCTCTATACCCTCACTCAACTCTTTTTCAACTTTGGTCCCAACACAACCACCTTTATCGTTCCTGGTGAATGCTTCCCTACTCGTTATCGTTCTACCGCTCATGGTATCTCCGCTGCCTCTGGTAAGATGGGTTCTATCGTCGCTCAAGTCGGTTTCGGTCTCTTGAAGGATATCGGGGGTCACAATAACTGGATCAATCATCTATTACAAATCTTTGCCTTCTTCATGCTTACTGGCTTGCTCTCTTCCTTCTTGATTCCTGAAACGAAAGGTAAATCACTTGAAGAACTCGCCGGTGAACTTCCTCCTCGTCGTCTTGAAACAATCACAACCGAACAGCAATCGAAAGAAACTTAAGAGAGAAGAAGAAGAAGAAGAATTATTCTATGTGTATTTATATAAAAATAATAATAAAAAATAAAATGGAGTCCATTATCCTACTCGTTAATTATTACAAATTTTAGAGGATGATCATCAACTCAATGATAATAAATAATAATAATAAAAAGACGCTTTATATTATACATGCAATAGATATATAAGCATAGTGTAATAAATAGTACATACAAACATAATATTCTATTTATTGTTATTGTCTAGCAGCTCACCTGGTATGAACTCCCTTAGAGAAATGATTTAATACCTTGACTGTATCTTCCCAATTGATACAAGCCATTTGGAACAGATTGACCCTTATTTAAACGATGATGACCTTCTATAGGAACATCTTGACGACCTAATGAATTTATATATATAAATATATATATAATGTGTAATGAAAGAAGAAAAAATGACTTTATTACTTTCTACCAAGTTTGATTCAATCATAATATCTATAATATAATCTCCTGTAACAAACAATTTAGCTGATCGTTCTACCTATCATTATTTATAATAAGTTAAACATCTTTATATCATTGCCCTCCTCCTTTATATATATATATACATGTACATATACATATTCACTTTACTATAGATAATCACTAAAAAAAAAAAAAAAAAAAAAGTCAATCATTCGACCCTTTAATGACATTTTCAGCTGCTCTTCTTCCTTTGATCATTGTTTGTGCTGTTTTTTTAAGTAATTTAATGGGAAATATCCTCCATTAGAGTTTGGGTGGTGGTAAAATCATAGGTTTCATACCCTTGATACGTTTATTATCGAGTTTATTTAAAGCTATCAAGAATAATATATATATATATTTTTCTTTGAAAAAAAAAATTAATATCATAGTCGCTAACTACCTTCAGTAATAATAGTTCGACTGTACACCATTTGTATCGATATATACAAATAGATATTAAAATAAATATAAAAATTAGATTTCGTTGGATAAAATTTCCTAAAAGTAGTGTAAATTCTTGTTAAAGAAAGTAATATCTTCCCATCATGCTTGATTCAAGTCATATTTCCTTTTTTTTTTCTCTCAAGACCTGTATAAATTTATTTCAAACTCCCCTTGTTTTATTTTATTTATTTATTCATTTATTATATTCATTTATTCATTTATTCATTTATTTTTTATTTTTATTTTATTTTATTTTATTTTATTTTATTTTATTTTATTTTATTTTATTTTATTTTATTTTTTCCTGTCAAAATAGAAAGCAATGCCCTATTCATTTCATAGCCATTCTGGTCAATTTTGTAAACATGGCTATGGCCAGTTAGAAGACGTAGTGAAAGAGGCCATTCGTAAGGGGTTTCATACTTATGGTCTTAGTGAACATATGCCTCGATATACTCAGTCTGAGCTATATCCAGAAGAAATAGAGGTAAAAAGTAAAAAAAAAAAAAAAAAAAAAAAAAAAATAAGTAAAATAGCTGTATTTACATTTTTCACATTTTTCTTTTTTCTTTTTTTTTTTTAAAAAAAAAAGGCTCAATGCACACCAGAAACGTTGGCAACTGCTTTTCATAGTTTTCAAACAGAAGCAAGACGTCTTCAAGACAAATATAAAGATCAAATCAATATATTGATGGGTGCTGAAATTGAGTTTATTAATTCAGATTATAGTCAACGCATCAAGGAAATTAGAGAAACATATAAACTAGATTATGTTGTAGGCTCACTTCACCATGTTAATTCCATTCCTATCGACTATTCTCCCGAACTTTATCATAAAGCCTTAGGTGACGGTGACATGAAGTCATTTTACATTCGCTACTTTGATGAACAATTCGCCATGCTTCAAGCTGTTCAACCTGAAATTGTAGGCCATTTTGATTTGATTCGCATCTTTGCTGATAAAGACGATACGACCATCGTGGACCCCAAAGTATGGAAGTGTGTGGTTCGTAATTTGGACTATGTTATTGCGTATGGTGGTTTATTTGAAATCAATTCAAGAGCTTGGAAAAAGGGTTTACATGATGCTTATCCACAACGCAATATTATCCAAGTAAATGGAATAGAATAGTAACTATAAACCAAATGGATGAGATTAAATTAATCATTTTTTTTTTCTTTATATTTTAGACGATTCTTGAAAAAGGAGGCAAATTTACTTTATCTGATGATTGTCACGGACCCAACGATGTTGGATTGTTTTATGAAAAGTTACAAGCCTATTTAACAGAAAATAAGATAAATACAATCTATTATCTGGCAAATGAAAATGGACAAATTACAGTGAAAGAACATCAAAATATATTAGAGGATGCATTTTGGAAAAGAATACAAAATTGGTGAATAAAATAAAATAAAATAAATACAATATTATAAAGTAGATATACGTCTTTTCTTTAGTGAATTAATTTGTTCAAAATCAGAGTACTCATCATCGTCGTCATCATCGTCATCATCATCGTTATTATCTTCTAATTTTCTAACTAGTAATTCTCGTTGAAAATTATTTGCTGTCTGAATACGTTTTGTAGATAATAATTCTCCTTGTAATCCCAAGTTTTCTTGTCCAATAAGTGATTGATGAACATGTTCAATTGACTTGAAATATTTAACAGTCTAAGATTATTATTATTATTATTATTATTATTATTTTTTAAAAAGTTAGCATACATTTTTTTTTATTTCAATGAAATAACTCAATATCTAAATTTTACCTTGACATGTAATTCAAGTGTAGCATCTTCATCACAAACAATTAAACCTTTTGGATGCATTTGAATTGCAGACACTGTCCACATGTGATTCACTCCTTCCTCAACACATTTCGCTAATGCAATACTATATAAAATACTCAGAATGAAAGAAACAACTTGTCTTTTATAATGATTTACCTTCTGTGAGCACCGGTAATAATGATACACACTTCTCTAGCATCCATTACCGTTCTATTGATAGAAAAGAAAAAAGATTTAATTTTTTTTTTTTTTTTTTTTAAAAAAAAAAAGACAAAGATGACTATTACTTACGCTACACCTACTGTTAGTGCTAATTTGGGCACTTTTGAGATATCGCCTTCAAAGAATCTAGCATTTGCAATGATTGTTTCATAAGCTAACGTTTTTACACGAGTACGAGAAGTTAATGAGGAGCCGGGTTCATTAAAGGCTATATGACCATCTGGACCTACACCACTAATAAATAACTCAATACCACCCTGTTTTGCTATCTCTGCCTCATAACGTCTACACTCTGCTTCTAAATCAGGAGCATTTCCATCCAAGAAATTAATATTTTCAGGAGGAATATCGATATATTGAAATAAATGTGTCCACATAAATGAATAATAAGACTGTTTATGTTCACTACTTGAGTGTATAAGAATCTTTTTTTTTTTTCTTAATTAATTGATTTAATATATAAATAAAGATAGCTTACCGAGGAATACCAACATATTCATCCATATTAAAAGTAATTACATGTTTAAATGAAAGTTTTCCTTCTTTTACAAATTCAGCTAATCTTCTATAGACATTCATAGGCGATGATCCAGTAGGTAAACCAAGTACAAAAGGTCTTTCTTTTGTTGGTTCAAACTGATTAATTCGTTCTTTAACATAATGAGCTTTTATTTTTTTTGATAGTATATAATGTTAATATCTATAGATACATTATTATCTTTTTTTTTTCTTTTTTTTTTTTCTTTTTCTTTTCCTTTTCCTTTTTTTACGTTACCAACCCAATCTGATACTTCATCATAATCGTTTCTAATTATCAGTCTCATATTAACAATATATGTATAGTGTAGTGTATATGTGTATATATTTTCTTGAAAAAATAAAATAAAAATAAAAAGAAGCAAAAAGCAAAAAGCAAAAAGCAAAAAAAAAAAAAAAAAAAAAAAAGTTTAAAAAATAACAAAAAAAAATTACTGGTTATTTAAAAAAAAAATCTTGTTCTTGATCCCGCGGAAAAAGAAGAAGCAGCAGCAGCAGCAACAACAGATTTAATACGTAATTTGTTGTTATAGTGACAAGTGCATTGATTAATAAAAGAATTTTTTTTTCCTATTCATTCACACAAGAAACAACAAAAGAAGTAGATTATTTTATATGTACACAAAGTCATTCATATGCGAATAGAATTTCTGAAACAACTACGCTAAAATACATTTCATTATTAAACAACTTAAAATTTTAAAGCCGATTATTCTCACTAAGAAATTTTTGGGACAAGGGCCCTCAAAAAAAAAAAAAATGACTTTTTATTATTTTTTTTTTCTTTTTTTCTTTTTCCTCTCTTAACATAATTATTAATTAACCATGGTCAAGCTTGAAGAAGTCTCTGCAGATCAATACGAAGAAGTTGAAGTCTCAAGTGAAGACGAATATTCCGATTTCTCTGATGATGATTTTGATGAAGAAGATGAATCTATCGTGGATAGAATTGTTGCTTTAAAGGATATTATTCCATTAAAACATAGAAACAGAATTTCTAATAGCGTATCTACATTAACTTCTTGGGGAAAGACAGGTGCTACCTTTGTAGGTAAAAGTGCTTGGGTCATTACAACTTCCATGTTCTTGTTAGTTTTGCCTTTGGCTTTGGAAATTGAAAAAGAACAAGCATTAGTTGCTTATGAAAAAGAGGCTATGCAGCAACAAGGCACACAACAGGTATGAAAAGAACAAAAAAAAAAAATAGATAGAGTGAATGATTGTGAATTTTGTTTTGATCGTTTATAAAATTAGATGTTAAACTCTGGTAATATGTATGGACAAGCTCTTACTGGCCCTGGTCAACAACAGCCACAACAGCCACAACAGCCACAACAACTTAGAGCACCCGGCTTCTAAATTTTCCTAGAAAAAAAAAATACTATAATATGTATACTTGCTTGTCTATTTTATATAATCACACATACACAAACAAACAAACATACGCAACAAAATGACACACACAAAGTTACAGATACATATAGATATATATTCACCTACACTTACACCTATACACATACGCACACACATATGTACGTATCTATCTATCTATCTATCTATCTGTATTCACGCGCTATAAATCCAGTGAAATAAAAAAAAAAAAAAAAAAAAAAGACATATAGTAATGTATGTATTATATTCCCGATAGTTTATTAAATAGTTGAATATCTTTTAAGTGGACTTGGTAAAGAAGATTGAAATAAATCAATTCTAGGAGGTAAAGAACCTCTATGCCTTAAAGGACAAACGATTTTTTCAGTTCGCATCATATTTATTTCAGCTACAATTATGCGTAAATAAGCAGAATTAGTACGAGATATGTCTCTTTTCTTTTTAGATGGGTCATTGTTTTTTTCAAAGAGAGGAAGGTCTCTTTTAAAAGTTACAATTTGTAAGGGAGGTTCCCTTTTTTTATAATAACTTTGAACATGATGAGATTGCTCAGTAGTAAGTATCTCTGATAATGTAATAACAGCATTGAGGACAGTAGAAGGTTGTTGTCGTTGTTGCCGATGATGATTCCTATCTTTAATTGGAGTAGTAGCTGTTACTGTATATGGAGTAATCAATACATCCGTTTTTCTCGTTGGTGTTCGGGGCATAAATCCTTCACCCTTTAGACACACATAAAATGCCTGTTTCGGTTGCTTCTTATTATGTATTCCAAAGAAATAGGTTCTGAGAAAGGATACAAAGTGAGATAATATCGTAGTATATTGTTCATTTCTATTATGACTACTACTACTACTACTACTACTACTGCTGCTGCTGCTTTTCTTTGATTTTGTTATATGCTAATTTATCTAATATCAGTTTTTTCTGTTCTCTCAATTGCTAATTATCTTCAATACTACACCTTTATTCTTTTATTAGGAATATTCTCATAAGGCACAATGATATTATGATTGTTATTATTGTTTAATAGATACTTTTTATTCATAGTAATGTAATAAAAAAAAAAGAAGAAAAAAGAAACCTTCTTTAAAGAAGAATATATGCATATATTTATATATAAAAGGAAGAGGTCTTATTTTTTAGGGTAAAATAGTTATTCCAGGTATCGTTGCAGTAAAGCGAGATAAGGAAAAATAGACATATATGGGAAAAGTGAGTGAATAGGGAGAAGATTTCCTTCTTTGAAAAAAAAATAAAATAAAATTAATTACTTGTACTTGATAATAAATAATTAAAGGAGAATTTTACTACCATTCGATCTCATGTATTACTATTAGTTTATCTTGTGTACGTCAAAATGGACACTACCCGCTCCCCTTTTTTCTTTTTTTTTTAGTTAATTATTACAGTTGTGTAAGAAGAAGAGTAACATTCTTCTCCTCGTGGATAGTAATTTACTTTGACACAATACTATCTTTTGTCTTACTTTATTAAACAAAAAAAAAAAAAAAAAAAAAAAAAAAAAAAAAAAAAAAAAAAAGGAGAAAGTAATCGTGTACAAGCAGTGATATTACACAATAAACTATTATTAATCTTATTGCATATTAAAATTACTGTGTTTCCACCGTCAATTGAAAATGCGGATCAAATTTGTGAAACTTAATTGCCACTTTTGTGAAAGTTCAACTGGACACCTTTTTTTTACTACACAATCCACATATAAAACAATGCCAAAGATAAAAAGAAAAAAAAATGATTAAACGCCCTTTTTCAACTTTTATTATTATTATTGATATATTATTACGAGTCAAAAAGAGATTGAATATAGTTTAAATGAACTTGTTAATCAAAAAACAATTGCTAAAATTACAAAGACAGATAGAAAATGTTAAGGCAATTACAAAGGTATAGTAAGGAAAGATAATCTGTATTGACAAGAACTAATCTTGTTATCATTTCCATGCGCTCTCTTACTCTTTTTTTTTTCTTTTTTCTTTTTACTAAATAATGATCAATAGTTTAAGCAAAAACTCAGTAATTGATATATCCGTAGCAACACCCAACTCACAAATAGCACAACTTGGTGATTCTTTATTTATTTAAGAAATACATGAATAACAAATATGGTTACAAGGTCCAGTCAAAGCCAACTCAAATTGAACTTATTCAAAAAGGTGAATTATTTAGAAGTTTTGAAATTATTACCCATTTTTTAACTTTATCATTATTATTACAGGGTCATCAACAAAAGAACTGCAGTAGCCGCACTGTTATCAATTGAATGCATCATCAGTAATTCATTCTCCCAGAGAATTATCAAAAATATTTATGTATCCATGTAAGTTCATACTAATAACAAGCACTCAGCTTACTAACCTTTTTTTTTTTTCTTCTTTGGCAATTTCAAGCCTTGAACGGCACATTTATAAATCAAACATGTTCTCTGACTCGTACACGAAACGATGCACAGTGTCATGATTGTAGTCGTATTTACAACCAAGTTAATAGAAATAAACCATCATTTATTTAAATAATAAAGAGGTTACTCAAATAAAACTAGTGTATTGTACTTTACAGCATAATATTCATTCTACATTCAGTTCTAATAACAGTCATTGTGAGAGTATTCAGGAACCAAAGAAATAATTATATATATTGTATTATGCAATAATAAGAATTCAATAGGATATACATCTATAATGTTGAATATTGTTATGTAATAACATCTTGGAGAATGATAATAATAATAGTATTGGCATATAAATGATTGGTATTATTGTTATAGCTAAAACATTCACTGTAAATTAATATTGACGCGTTGCTTATTTCAGAAATAATAATTGGGTATATTTCTAGTAACAGCGACAGTTAAAGGAAATATGTATTATTACATTCAGGACTATTTGGAGACAATATTTACACAGACAACGTTTACACATAATGCTTTATTATCATACATCTATTAATATCACATATTTTGCAAAAAAAAACATATAAATAGCCCTTGTCATTTTTCTATATTATATTTTTTTTCTTTTGTACAATGTTTGTATTATTTTTTTTTCTTTAAAATAAACTATACCGAGTTTTCACAGACTTGTCTTTTCTTTTTTTTTCTCTTTCCTTATCTTTTGAACTCAAAACACTCAGGAATGAGTATTATTATTAAATATTGGTCCAGCATAAAAAGAACATATTCCTCCAATGGTAAGCCTCAAATAAAATGAATATCTAATTGAATATATACTAATAAGGGGTGATACAATCTCTAACGAATGTAAGGCATTATACATTGACTTCAAAACTTGACCTACGCATCATCGCCAAAAGCGACATTGGCCCCCCCCCTCTTTGATATCTCCAACGGAGGATTTGTAAAAACATCAGCAGCAGTCTCAACAAAGTACTATTATGACAAGACTAAAACAGTGCTCGCGGCTAAAGTGCACTTAAATACTGTTGTTAAAGCCCTCCCAGCTCTTTCTTATAACGAAATTAAGAATATCCGAATCCCAATCATTCAAATAATGGGATTTATACACTATCTCTCTCATTGATAAAAACATCTACGTAGTACAGAAACTAAAAGAAATAACATATCCAAATAGATTTAGTAAATTGAACAAAAAAGGGTATTATGAAAATGTTAGAAGGTCTAGCTATTATTGAAGTAAGTGCTTTCATAAAGTTCTTAAATTATACTTATTTCCAAAGACGAATTTGACCAACAGACCAGTTAGTCAACTGAACGAAGCGCAAAAGGTTCATCTTATTAATTTTTTTTTTCGATGAGGAATCTATGGCAGCAATTCGGGACACTGTGAAGATTTGACGAAGCACGTTGCAGGCTTAGAGATTAAAAAAACAAAAGTAGCTGAGTTTATGAAAGAGGAATGTAATCTCATCATCAAAGTTGTAGACAGACACGCTCTTACCAGAAATGAAGATAAAAATTTTGAAGCTCGTGCCGAATGAGTTGATAAGTGGATCGATAATGGCGACGTTAAGTATTTCAGTAATTGTGTATTTGTAGATGAATCAGGATTTAACATCAATATGTGTCGTAGTCGTCATTGGTCGCCATGTGATGAAAAATCGGTTACAACAACTCCTTCCACAAACTCTTCTTCTCATACTGTTTTTGGTGCTATAGTGGCTGTTGGTGTTAGCAATATGAGCATGAGAGAAGAGGGAAATATCAAAAGAAGGAGGATTGTAGGGGCTACGAAAAGAAAAGCCCCCGGAGATAAATTAAATGTTCCTAATGGTACTACTAGTGAACATTATCTTCTAATTTCTTAACTGTATCACGGATATTATGGATGAGTCCTCAGAAATGAAAGGGTATTTTATTATTATGGGCAATGCCCCAATCCATGCTCCTGGTGTAATTGACCCTGTGGTTTTTAAATTGGGGCTATGTAACAGCGTGCCTTCATCCTTACTCATCTGAAATCAAATTAATTGAGAATTTTTGGTCCATTTTTAAGGGAAAAGTAAAGCGTGATACGCTCAAAGAGATTGAAAGACTTACTACAAAAACAATGGATACTAATGAAAATGTACCTGTTGAGCAAATTTGAAATATAATTCAGCAATCTGTCAACTAGTTTGACACATGCAGAAATAAGGTTGCTATATAACTCTTTCTTAAAATTATTGTAAGGTGTAATGAACTTTAAAAAAGTGATCATTAATTTCCAAACAAATGGCCAATTGAACTTTCACAAAAGTGGTTAATAGTATCCAATTGACAGCGAAAATACAGTACAAGTTAAAACTATTTGCTATGAGACGCTAATCATTACACGAGGAGGAAGGTTTCTTTTCTTTTGTGTGTGTGTGTGTGTGTATGTGTGTGTATGCAGGTTATCATAGATCACTCAAAAAAAGGGAATATAACAGCAGTATACGTTTATTCTATATTTACATTGTATCCTATATTTTTCTTCATTATTTTACATGCCCATGTGGCAATAGTATAAGATCCACCTGTATGATGTTGCAAACAAATCAATGACCATTCACCAGCCTCACTAATTGTTACTGTACCATTATAGACTTGATCTTGAGGGTAATACATGAGTTTCACAAGTTTCCCACCAGGACTTTTGATGGCCAACTTATGGTGCGTAATTCGATGATATTGATGATGATTGTCTACTCTACTCTCATTAGCACGTATACAGAAATGATAAGTCTGCAAGGGGTACAGATAGTAACATTGTGGTTCCTGGATATAAAATTCATTTGGATCTGTATGCAATTGAACCAATTCAAACATGTCTGATGAGGTTAGACGACCATGAATACGTATACAAAGAGCAAGAGAATGTTGATGGATTGTCTCTTGATGTGAGGGATTGATTTGGTTTCTAGGTCCAGCATAGACCTTTAGCCATCCTGATGATTGATGAGGTGGTAAGACAGCTTTAATCTTACAGAACCTGTCATTCTTTTCCGTCATGTAACATTGTGCTAGTCCTCGTACAATTGTTCCATCATCGGCCTCAACTTCAGCATAACATTGAATGGTTAACTGTGCAAGCTTTAGAGACACATAGAACACACCATTTCCTTTATCTCGAAGATCCGTACAGGATTCGATAACTTGCATTTGATACCAAAAGAAGGGATGACGAACATACGGTAATTCAAAGAATTCGCTAGTTGACAAAGGCGGGTTTAGATATTGATCCTTTTGATGCATAGGTAAATGAGTCATGATCATATCAATAGGTCTTGTTAAAAACCAATGGGACTCCATCTTATTTTCGTTTTGTGGGTGGAATGGAGATGCTAACCAACAATCTATCATTCGATATTCTCCTTCAATTTTAACCAAACACCAAACATGATTTAATTTTTTGTTTTCAGACGTTACAGAATCTTTTGGAGCTAATATAGACAAATATACATGAGTCTACTTTATCTTCTCTTACCTTTCCTTTCCCCCTCTTCTTTTTTTTAACTCTTATTTCTCATAAACACACACACATACACACATACACACATACACACATTCACATACACATACACACTTTTTACCTGATAATAACAACCTTTTAAATAACCATAGATTATATATGCATCTTCAAAGCCAGCAGCTTTTACCATTTCAATAAATAAATTCGCCATCCCTAATGCAGTCTTACAACTTCGTTTTTCCAATACTTCCTTTGCTGTCTCCTTTATTCTATTTTCCTCAAATGATATAGAAGATGTTAACAGGGCCTCTTGCTCAAGGGAATCCATCGTATCTAATCGACTGGGTGGTTCTTCAGTAAGGGTATTCAAATCTGAAGGTGACACGAATAGATTTTCTTTAATAGGAGGATGAGTTATCATTCGATATACTCCTCGAGTCTTTTGATGAGCTGTCATGCCTAATGGTGGTTGTCTTTGCTTTAAAACTAAATGGCGCTCTTCTCCCCTTCTTCGCTGATCATATTCAGGTCGAATATTTTGAATAAGCCATATAAAGATGGCTCTTAATCGATATAAATCCCTTCGATAGGGTCTTGCAAGAAATTTCTGTGATAAAATGCTTGGAGTCATTAGGGGTCCTCGTTGTTGAACTGTCGATGCATAGCTATCTACTTGACTAAAATCTGTTTCGTGAAAAGCTCCTGATGGCCTTTTCTCCGCTACTACATTCTTTGCATAACTTAATATATATATACATATATATATATATATATAGAGAGAGAGAGAGGAAAAAAAAAAAAGGGAATGAAAAATTAAGAAAGATAAATATTTATACAATATATATACAAATGTATATGTATATATATATATCCTATTTTACAGCAAAACTTGAAAAGGACTTTTATCTTCTTCATCTATAATAGGTGATTGACATCGCTTTAAACTTTTTTGACATGCTTTCATATAATATTCTTTTGAAGCACCTCCTTCTTCAATCAAAGTTCGTTGAGGTTGAAGTAACTCTCGCAGTTTCTTACTCAAGCCACGTTTTAAAGGTTTCATTCGTTGCTCAGAGGTTTGTGATTCCGTTCTTGGATACCAAAAATTAGGGGTTGTTGTCTTTACTTGAGGATAATAAATTGAAGAGGGGCTCTGACGACTGGTAGGAGTAATGAGAGTACCACTAGTATTGCTACTAGTATTGCTACTAGTGTTGCTACTATTACTATTACTATTACTATTACTACTACTACTACTACTACTACTACTAGAATCACATTGACCTCTTCTCAACTTATTCTCCTCAGGATTGCACAGAATGGAAGGTGTTTGTTGATCTCGAATTGTTGTAGTAGAATAGGGTCTTTTGGAATATTGATGATTGTTGATTTGACTTTTGTTGATAACGACACTATTCGTCATACTATTAGAATAATAGTAATATTGTTTAGGATATTGATGTCGCTTTTTATTTTGATAGAGTGTAGATGGCTGTATCGCTACTTTCCATTGTGGTGAATATCTATTCTGAACTAAAGGATTATTAACAACTGGTTTTCTAGGTACACGATTTGTGCCTAAACAACTACTATCAACTGAAGTTCTTCCATAATACTTTTCTTTCTCCATTTTTTTTTTTTATAACGAAAAAGAATGAAAAAAAACATTATTAGTTTTTATTTTAATAATTGCATAAAAAAAATTAAATGGTAAATGTTTTTATTTCCTTTTTTTGATAGTATTACAACAATGACGACAAACAAGGGGAATATGTTTTTATTTCTTTTTTAAATATTTTTTTTCTTTTTCTTAATCAAAAGCATGGACTGCATCTTTCATTTCTTCATCTTCTTCATTAACCGCTGTACGGATTTTATAATCTGTTTGTTCCCTTAAAATTTGATCTCTTGTTTCACGTGTAGGTGGCAAACGTTCGTTTTCAAGATCAGATCGTTTAGCTTCTTCAAAAGTTGTAATGGCTAATCAAATACAATTGGTCATTTAGTCATTAAATTTAGTAGTTTTTTAATTGATTTTACCTGATTTTAATCCTTCTACACCTAAAGCTAATGTTCCTAAAGGTAATTTACCAGTAGGTGACAAAGATTTTAATTCCATTACACGTTCAGAGTTTTCACGTAGAACAGAAAAGACACGAGACATTTTACCAACTGCCATAATCTTATTGCGAATAACGATCCTACGTTGTTCAGACTCATCCAACGTATTATTTGATTTATTTTCTAATAATTTATCTTCATCTGCGAGTTCCTCTTTACTGCATACATTAAGTACAGCAATTAACATATCAGTAACTACATCAAGTTAGAATTAGTATTTCCTTTTTTTTTTTCTGCTTCTTCCAGCGTATTTACTTTTTTCACCAACAAATGGCAAACTCCAAGAAAAGACATCCATGAAATTGGGTAACCAGTATGGATGAGGTGTACAATTGAATTGTCGAATATTCATGACATTATTTTCATATTTTAGCACAGCTGCTTTATTGTTGTATAGATCAAGATAGTTAGGGGCAGAAAAAATAGTCATGACTGAAGGAAATGATGTTGTTTTACTCTTTCGATACATACGATATCTGAATAGAAGCATATCTATGAATGAAACATGCCTATTTTTTTTGTGTATATATTCTATATATTTATATTTACCCAGCATCTTGTGCTTCGTGAGCTCGAATAATAGATAATAAATTATTTCTCTCTAAAAACTGACAAGCAGCGTGATAACTAAAGAAATAGGAGCATCCTCTTACATGATTATGAACAAACAATTCATTTGTTTTTTCTTGTCCAAATTCCTCAAGTGGATCTGACCAAAGAAGGTCACACATAAGACCATGTGTAGGTGGTTCACGAAAACGATCAATCTAAGATATATAAATATATAAAATGAGTCAAGTTTAATATCTATCTATCTATCTATGACTTTTACTTTTTTTAAATCGTCTAGTGTTTGTAATTCAGGTGAAAGGCCTCCATGTATACATAGAAATTGTCTGTTCATAATAGCAGCTAATGGTAATGCACAAAAAGAATTCAAACATGCCTCATAGACTCTCTCAGTATACTTGTGACGACCTAAATAATAATATCAATACAAGCATCATTTAACGTATATATATATACACTTTACATTCAATTTTGAAAGTGAAATAATCAGTCAAGTGCCTGCACTCATGATTACCCCGTAGCAAAAAGAAACTATTTGGATACCACATTTTAAGTGACCACAAATATAATACGCACTACAAGAATTATAAGTATACATACATACATACATACTTTTAATACAAATGACGTTCAAATTACCTCAATTGAAAAATAACCTCGATCAACATAATCACCTAAAAAGAGATAAGTTGTACTAGCAGGATCACCTCCAACTTCAAATAATTTCATAAGGTCATAATATTGACCATGAATATCACCACAAACTAAAGAAAAAAAAAAAAAGTACGATAAATCAAGCAAGCCATTTTTTGTAGACTCTTTTATCTGATAGACTTACCTGTAATAGGTGCACCTACTTCTAATAGATTAGGCTCCGTCTTGAGAATTTCAGTACCTTTTTCAAGAATATATAATGCTTGCTCTTCTGTCAATCTTCCTTCTCTATAAAAATGATCTTTCAAAAACTTAATGTCAGGTAATCCAGGTCTTTCTTTGCTCCAAAATTCATCATCTGTAGGTAAAGTAACAGCAGGTGCAGGTACATCTGAACAAGAGAAATAGAGACATGAGAAATGCTACTCATTATTCTTTATCAATGATTTACCTTTTATTACACGATCCTTAGTACTAACAACTGTACCATCGTCTTGTGTGAATAAACTAAAATCAATACGAGGTGCTTCTGGTTTATTGCGAAGTCTTCTTAATACTGGGCTGATTGATTCTTCCATCTTTGACAAATTATGAATAAAAAGGAGGGATATATAAATTTATATTAAGAAAAAAAAAAAAAAAAGAAAAAGAAAAAAAATGATTTTTCTGATAGACCTTTTTTTTTTTTTTTTAATTTATCCAATTAGGCGGATATGTTTTTGCTTATCAAATTGACCCAGACCAGTTTAATACGAAAAAAAAAAGGGACTTATTTAGGTGGAAATAGTATATTTATATATAAACAATATTATTGTAGTTATGATGATTATCATCAAAAGAAATAAGGAAGGGAGAATTGAGTAGTAAATAAAGAAGATCATAGTTCATATCACATTGTATTGTATTGAGTTTATTTAATATTTGTCTGATAATTGATTTAGTGTGATGGGCTTTTTTTTTATTTTCCTTTGACCCATATTAACAAATGAGAAAATACTCAGAAACAGCAGTGTGTAATGTGAGACTTTGTCAGTTTATACTGTTTAGACAAATCACTACCCATTGGATACTGTTAGGGTAAACCTACGATACTCAATGGTATCTAAAAATAAATTTGAGAATACAATTCAAAAAGAGGAGTGAATATGTTTGTACAACAGGAAGATACTATAACTAAGGCACATTTCAATGAAATCAAGGAATCAGACAAAAAAATACAAGCTTGTAGTACATTCAGTGCACCAGATATACGAAATATCATCAATACCTTTAATATACTCTTTAACTATGCCAAAATAATGCTTTTGCTTCCTGGTTTAAAGCAATATATATATATTTAGAAATAACATGTATTTATTACACAAATGCCACTATTTTTTTATTATTAACATTTTCTATGATATATAAATTAACCTCTTCTACACTCTTTATTAACAATAATCAGGCTCACTTTCAGGCTTAACAGCAGGATCAATACCAATAGCCTTCATCTTGAGTGCAATCTCAAAAAGATAATCATAGCATTCTGCCATAGTCTTTGCTTTTTCCCAAGTTTCTAATAGTGTTGTTTTAAATAAAATAATAAATAAAAAAAAAAGAAGAAAAGCAATCAAGTTATTTATTTATAATCTTACCTCCCCAGACATATACACCATGTCGACGAACTAGAACAGCGTTCGTATCAGGGTATTCTTTCATAGCCTAATAAACAATGATAACATTATAAACATGATTCATCATCATCGTCATCATATATGTATATATAAAGTACTTACTTCAGCCATTCTTTCAGTTAAATCTTCTTCTTCAGGTGTATTTTCAACAATAGGAACTACTAATTTATCGAAATAACGCAAATTATTCTTAGTAGAGCCGATGCGAATGCCTTTGATCATTTCTTGATGGGAAATCTCAAAAGTTTTTCCAGGAAAAACTAAGGTAGCCATAACTGCATGTTGAGAGTGTGTATGAATACAAGCACCTGCATCTCGCATGGTATAAGCATTATAGAATAAAGGTGTACAAGCAGATGGCTTAAAAACAAGTGGTTTTCTTAATACTGCACGATCTTGCAATTTCATAACAAATAGATCTTCTGGCTGAATACGCTCTTTTTGAACTCCAGAAGGTGCAATATAGACAAGATCGCTATTGAATAAAATTGAGTAAATTTCAATACCTTTTAGAATTTCTTTCTTTTTTTTTTTTTTTTTTTTTTTTTTTGTTAAAATTTGGATCATCATTACCCCTTTCGAATACTAATACCACCACCAGTACCAGTGACCCAGCCTAACTGATAGAATAAACGACATAATTCGGGAATCAAGTTGGCAGGATGATGAGGATCTTTACTAATGCAAAGTGCTTCAGATTCAATTGCTACCTCCTTAAATGACATTTTCGATTAAAGAAAAAAAAAAAAAAAAAAAAAAAAATTAAATGAAATTGTGTCAAAAAAAAATTTAATAATGATTTATTTCGTAATTTTAATAAGCACATACACATATACACATTTAGATAAAAATATATTTAGTTAGAAAACAAGCTTTTATATGATGTTGAGTATTTTCAAATGATATCTCGATATTTGGGATTATTATGTAGCGTTAGTAATTATTATTCAACGAAAGTTAGATGCACTTATAGGCGCTTATATCTATATAATATGTCTGGACATAGTAAATGCTGACCTATTTTGATAATACCATAACTAGAAGATATACTGACTTGATTCATGTGAATGTATCAATTACTATTACAGATGGTAAGTAGAGATACAATGACACGCTTATATGACTTGGAAATACCGTTTCTATTTAACCATGCATATGTTTATAATATTCAAGAAAATGTATTGTACCATTGAAACAGTCAAGAAAATAATACACTCTAGAAAGAGATACATCTTAAACACGAGGGTTTCGATACTATGTTTTGAGTTAATAAGAAAGCGCACAATTACATTAAAATATATGAATATATTAGTTAAAAATGAAACAATAGGGCTATTTCCTTGTGATGCATAACTATAAAATTTACCGCTGTCATTTTGCTATAAACATCATTGAAGCCCAAGAGTATAAATTATTATTATTATTATTATTACCTCTATACCCAACCTTTTTAAACTCTATTGAAGAATACTGAACTGAAGGTAATATATATAAAGTGGATTCTTGCTTACAAAAAGAGCTTATCCTAGAATAATCTTCCTATTATTTACAGGTTTCAACTTTATTCTAAAAAGATGAAGTCTTATTCGTAAAAACAAAAAATTAAAATCGTCTCAATATTATATTATACAAGAATACTTGTATTAATTGCATCTTACCCATCTGCTCAGTTACCACTAGAATTCTTCCCGAATATTCAATCATAGCCCTACTCTCGGATACACAATTACAATAGCTATATAGCACAGTTATACCTATACAGGACATCTTTTCCCCTCCCCACCACCACCTGGTTATTCCTATCAAAATTGGTGGCTATCTAGACACCCAAGTTCCGGAAAACAAAGAAATAGCAATAAAATCATTCCAAAACATGAACCAAATGAAAGCTATTGATGTTAACCATAATGTTTTCAATAGATTATTATCAGTAAGGCTTTATGCACAAATTGTTCAAGCTCAATTAGAATATGGACTGACAATTAGTTTCTTTACCTCAAGACTCTACAAACAACTAGTAGAACCAATGCATCTGTCACATATTCAATAGTAGTTTTTCGGTTCTCCGCAGAAGTAATGTTACATCTTATTGGTCAACTAACTATGTGAGAGAGGACACATCCTCTTTTGCCACTTCTCCTAACAACTCATCTTCTCTCTCTCTCTTGAGATATACAATGGCCAGTTATTTATCGTATATTATTTGAATTCAATTGCTTATTTTATGATAAAGTATTTTCTAGTATTATACCTGACTTTGGCTGAAAGTCTCTTCCTTAGCTATGTGATGACAACTTATGCTAATGTTGTTGATATATATTTTTATACATATAAAAATATTTATTTCTTTATTATCATTGATGTTTTTTTTTTACTACTGGCTTACTTCTTTTTTGTTTTTTAATCTATCTTACTCCTTGTCACTTTTAAAGGGGAGAGGATTTTTTTTAATCTATTATATCGAACTAGTCTGGGGAAAGCATGGTACATTCCACATTATATGCTCACATCAGATCAAACTTTTCTAATATTTATTAATTGTAAATTCTTATTTTAACTCCGTATTATTGTGCGCAGATACTCTGATGACGTATATTTTAAAATTTTTTGAAGTGATTTTTTTTTTTTTTTTTTTTTTTTTTTTTTTTTAAACACATACATATTGTCCATTATTTTATTAACATACTAAATCACATTGCACATAATGACAGATAATATTTGTCATTCAATATTGAGGACAGCAACACAACAAATCATACATAGTGCTGGTTTTGAGTCTGCTAATGGTCAATCTATTGACACGCTTACTGATATTTTTGGGAAGTATATTCAGTTTTTAGGCTCTACAGTTTCAGCTTATGCTAATTTGAATGGCAGAACAATGGGCACAGCAAGAGATTTAATGGAAGCCTTAGATGAAATAGCTGTTGATACCAATGTATTGAAAGTTTGGTTAGAAGAAGATGGAAAAACATTAACTCCCTGTTGGTCAGCGCAATCAGACCCAAGTCGACTTCTTCAAGGTAAAGCCTAATTAATAATATAACAAAGAAAGCAAAGTTACCTATTTTTTTTTTTTTTTTTTTTTTTTTTTTTTTTTTTTTTTTTGAATACGTGTATATTTGTATAAATATATACAAAGATGTAATCAATGGTGGAAAACCAACTTTTGATGACATTATTGAATACACTTTTGGAGATGTGCCAGAATTCGATATACCTTCACCTTCTTCTTCACCTTTAATAGACTCACCTTCTCCTCCACCACCTGTCGTAGAATTACCCGACTACATTCCATCCTACTTTCCATCATTCCCCGAAGTTAAAGAAGATATTGAAATAGAACAAGTCGATAAAATACCTATACAAAAACAACAAGCATTAGAAAAACAAAAACAAGAGGAACAGCAAAAACAACAAAAGCCATCTTCTGCAGAATCATTACCTCTTCCTGTCATTGTTAAAAAGCGAAAGAAGCCTATCGAAAACCCATTTACTCATATTATACCATTCGAGGATTCTAGTTTAGCTTTAGATGATGAAGACAATCAACAACAACCAAAGCCTTTGTCATTATCATTAAAAACACATAGCCATAAACGTAAAGAGACAAGTGAGGATACCTTAGTTCATAAACAAAGAAAAGTGTCTATTGAACCTTTAGCAGAGGCGCTTCAGAATGTAAAAGCACCGACTTATAAATTGGGAGAGGGTCTAAGAGGGAAAGAGGCTTTACTTAAAGGGCAAACGGCGGAAAGCGCAGCACCCGGTAATCATTTATTTAACCATGATGCAGGAATTTTTGATGATTTGGTTCGTAAAGTGGCTGAACCTCTTATCGTTTCAAAATTAACAGCACCTAATTTGTTAATCGATATTGCTACTGCTACTTCGAATTCAGCAGCACCTGCTATATCAACACTTGCTGGTTTTAGTGGATTATCCAATGAATTTGGTTCCTCTAGCTCATTACCTACTTCACCTGATGGCATGTCAAAGATCTCAAGATCAAATAGTATGTTGGCTGTATTAGCAGGTGGCAGTATGTCAACAAAGGCAGCAGCAATAAAGAAGCTAAGCAAATTGACAAAATCAAACTCATTTTCACAATCAATTCCACCTTCATCATTTGGCGCCAATTATACCATTAGTAAAAATAGTATTGATATTAACGAGATCAAAACAGGGGAGAGTAAATATATCATGAAGAAAAAACGTATGTTAGCAGAGCAGCAGGCATTAGAAAGACAAAGGTTACTAGAACAACAGCAAAAGGAGAATGGAGAAATGCCATCTAATTCAGATTCTACAATTCTATTATCAACAACATCAACGCCAACACCACCTACAACCACACCAACATCACCAACATCACCACCATCATCAACAACAACACCAACACCAACAACTATGGTAAACATATCCTCTATGACAGCAGCTACGCCTTTACATAAACCACAATCATCTATATCTACTGCATCTGCAATAGTAACCACAAAGTCAACACCAACGTCAACAATAACGAAAACAGGGCCCATATCACTTAATTCTTTTTCATCTGCAATTGCAGCTAGTTCTAACACTAATAATATTAGCATGTCTTCAAGTCCATCATTAGAAAAGAAAAAGAAACATAAAAAATCCCCTCATCTTGTATTGAATTTTTCACAACAAAACCCATCTTCTGTAACCCAAATAAATGAAGAAAGTGGGTCATTACCTAGTACACCTAAGATTAGATTCAAAATCAAACCTCCAGAACAACAACAAGATAATCAAACTAGCAAGTCAAACTCGCCTAATGAATCTTCCCCTAATGGTCATAATAGCACAATTGTTAAATTAGAAAAGCAACAGCAGCAGCAGCAGCAGCAGCAGCAGCCTCAGCTTCGATTATTCCAACAGCCACAATCACCAGCAGTAACACAACGTACAACTGCTACTACTCCTTTAGCTAATGGACATATGGCATCAGAAGAGATCCGATGTATATGTGAAAATCCAACAGTTGATTATGGTACATTCATGATTGCTTGTGATAAGTGTAGTATTTGGTTTCATGGTAGTTGTGTTGGAATAGCTGAAAGTGATCATGTTGAAGAGTGGTATTGTAGACGATGTAGGAAATAAAAAAAAAAATAATAATAATAAATACATGTACATATAATCTATTTTTATCATTCTTGTTTATTAAATAACATGTATTGCTTGTATACAATTGATGAGCATTCTACATGATATTCATATTGAAGGTAATAAATAAAAAACTTTTACCTGTATATGATGATATATTATAGACGTGCATCATAATACTTTTTTTTTTTCTGCAAATCATACAATCACACATACACATCATTATAAAAATGAAGCGCAGGGCCAAGTAGATGTATCTAATTAGACTATGGATATATATTATTGTAGGTTTTTTTTATATTGCAAATAGCATCAATAATTAAGCTATCATTTTATTTTATTTATGGGAATACAAGTAAATAATTCACTACAGGAAAACAAACACACACACACACACTTTCGAAAAGTGCTTTTCAACACTCTTCTAATTATTCCTTACGACCTAAGCAAATATAAAGCATAATTTATTGAGCCATTAGTAAGCCATACTAATCATACATATATGTATGTATGTATGTTCGTTTTAACTAATTTCAAATTTCGATAAACTTTGATCTTTAGTCCCCTCTTTATTAGAATTAATGGGGGGGGGCCTGTACTCTTCTGTCTCACAGAATCAATATAAGCTTGCAGGTGTACTCATTTATAGCTATATATTGAGACAGAAACTTGGAAGAGAAGATTAAGGCTTTATGTATATGTTTATATATCGCCAAATGATGTTGACTTTTTTTTTCACATAACTTATATGATGATGGAGGGGGAGGGGAGGGAAACGGACAGGTAATTTATTAAGGAAATTAGTATTTATTATTTACATTCATGTGGCACAATCTTATTCTTCTAGATCTTTTCTAATATTCTTGTTGTATTGCAATGGCGACACGATATTTAATAAAAAAAAAAGGGGCATTGTAAAGGCTTTTATTTCTTTTCTTTTCTTTTTTTTATTTTACAAGTAAATAATAATAATAATAATAAAAAAAATGACTATCCAAGCAGATTCTTTTCCAATTGGGTATTTTTATATCATCTCTAAAATGAATGGTTTAGTCCTGGATATTGACACAAGTGAAAATAAAAAAATAGAGGTTATTATTATCAACAGTTAAATTAATTTTATGACTAAAGAAAAAAAGAAATATGTATATAAATATATATATTTAGCCTGGAACAAAGCTTATTACGGCACCAAAGAAAGACGATAAACCTGAAAGAGATTCACAACTCTGGATACATCAAAACGGTAGAGTTAAATAATAATAATAATACTAACAAAAGAGAGAATGAGTATCAAGTTAAAATAACCTCCTTCTTTCCTTAGGTTTCTTGACTAATAAAGCTGTTGGTTTAGTCATGGATATTGGAAAATCAGAAAAGTTTATAGGTAAAAAGCTAATAATAATAATATTTAACTACTAACTTCTTGAAAAAAATAAATAGATATCTTTACTGGGCACGAACATCTCTATGTAGATGTGATGAAACATGAAGACAAAGTAAGTATTTTATAATAATCATAATTTTCGGAATGGAACAAATTGTAATACAAATTATAACAAAAAAAAAAAGGCAAATGACCAACGCTTTGGGTATTCAAGTGAATATGGGCATATTTATACTCTTTGTGATGCTGAGCAAGTAGTTGATATTCGCAAAAAGGAAATGGAAGCTGGAGCAACGATTATGATCTATAAACGAGCTCAGATAGTAGAAGACGGTATGAATCAACTTTGGGACCTTCAACTTGCTGACCCTCCCAAGGTATTCGATTCCTCTGATGATGAAGAAGATGATGGTAAACGTGCTCGCTTAACAGCTTGGTTTGGTAATTGGTTTGGCTGGGGAGATGATGAAAAGAATGATGTTTTAAAGGAGAAGGAGTTAAGAAAGGCTCATGAAAAGGTGTATGAAAAGAAAAAATCTCATCTAAGTTATGAAGTGATTGCTGGTGCTGTCGCTGTTCAAGCAGTCAAAATGTATATGGAACAACAAGAGGCAAATGGTGAAAATGTTCATTTTAAAGGTGCTAAAGAAGCTATTGCTGCTTATGCAGCCAAAGAAATGGTAAAGATGTTTATGGAACGTGGCACTGACGATAACGATGATGATGATGACGAAGAGCAAAAGGAAAAGAAGCAAACTTTACTTCAAAAGATGGCACAATCTGCTGCTATTAATTATTTCGAAACTAAATGCAAATAAAAAAAAAAAAAAATGATGAGCGGCGTTTTAATCCCTCTAACAATCACCGTGCAGAGTTTTATTTCTCTCCCCCCCCCTTTTTTTTTATAATATACACAAATAAATATATTTTTTTTTTTCTGAAATAAAATTATTAAGAAAGCCGGGGTTTGAGTTCGTCACCTTGTGCCATAAAATAAAATCATTCTTTATTTTATAATAATAATTTTTGTTACATCAAGATGGAAAAGTCCTTTGCTAATTTATTAAGACATTCACGACTAGCTTCATATGATCGAACTTTAGAACAAGTTTATCATTCACCACAAACTTATAGAAAGATTGGCGATTGGGGATTGAAACGTAATTTACCTACAGTGATTAAAGCAAAAAATGTTATTATTGAGGCACTGGATACAACTGAACATCAGACACCATGGAAATCAGGAAATGATAAGGTTCTATTTGTTAAACGTTGGAGAGAGAACTTTCCTAATTCTCGTAAACCTACACCTCGTAATGAAGAAGTTGAATATAATGTGGCTAATATGACTCCTATCGAATTCAAACGATTTATAAGAGAATCAAAAAGAAAAGCAGGCGATTTCCAAGAAAAGATAGCAAAGAAAGAACTCTTACCAGAGCAAGTCTTTGATTATCTTCATGCCAACTTTGCAGAAACAACTAAAGAGAAAGGTGGAGGCGTGGTTGGTCCAGATTACTCAGAATATCATGCTGGATGGGATTACCCAGTTCATGGACGTATTCTTAATGCGGATTATGGAGGATATGCTGTTGGTATTGGCGGTATTGTTGCCCTTTTATCAAAACGTGATGCTGTTGGATTAGTCTTGACAGATAGAAAAGTGGTAACAGTCCATGTTCATAATGCAGAAATAGATGAACAAGGTAAACCTAAGGTAGAAGTGACACTTCGACGTAAAGGAGCAGCATCTTCTATTCCTCTTTTAAATGACTATGAAGGTTATGGAAGACCTGATAGTAATAAGTCAGATCCATCTATGTCCGTTCAAGAAATGATGAATCCTTATGGAGGCCAACGTCGTAGACAAGCAGCACGTTCAACTCCTCAACCAGATGAAAAAGTCAGACCTAACTCTCAACACAATCATTTAATGGATCGTATATCTGATTTATTAAACAACAAAAACTAATATAGAAAAAGAAAAAAAAAAAAAGAATAGCAACTATTTTTTTTTTTTTTTTTTTTTTTTGCATTAAAGTTAAATTTATGTGTGTATTTAAGAGTGTCCATATGCATTATGTCAGCGTTATTTTTATATGCAACTTTAAATATACGTTTTTTTTTATTTATTTTTTTTTTCACTTATTTACATAATATACCATTTTCACATTACGAATTAAACATACCCTCTTTATTTCTTGAATTAATTTAAATAATGATTGCAGTTGAAGGGATTGCATGGATTGTGTATGGAATTGTTGTTACAGTGAGTTTATGCCTTTTTTTTTTTCGACACTTAAAATAATAACAAAACATTCAAAAGAATTAAACAATCAACATGTTTTTTTTTAGTTATTGTTTTTATTTAGTATAGTTTTTACGCGGTATTTTCAAAATAAACATGAATCTGAGTTCTTTGCAACGTTGATCACCATTTTAGCTTTGGGACTCGTATTTTCAACTTTGATATTATTACCTGTTGATATATTCCTTGTTTCTTCAACAGTAGATCAAACAAAAGGAATTAAAAAGGAATGGGCAACACCTGAAACAGTTGAAATGATGACACTGTCTATAAAGACAGCTTATTACAGTATGGCTCTCTCATATATAAATAGATTAAAAGAAAAAAAATGAACTTATTCTTATATATTGTATCTATTTTTAATCATAGTTTGTTATGGACTGATTACTTTATTTAGCTTCTTTTTGATCCCATTTGCTTATTTTTATTACGAAGAATATGATGATGAAGAGACAAGGAAAGAGCGTGTGTTATCAGCTTTAAAGTATACATCCTTTTTTGTTATCATTTCAATCCTTTTATTTATCTTTGGCTTATTCTTGAAACCAACAACAAAGATACCGAAGATTGACTTGGATTGGTTCAAAAAGCTATTGACAGATAATAGTAAGGAGTGGAAACAATTATACAATACTGTATTATTAATTATCATAAATAGATGGTGAAAAGGCAATTACATTTGTTATAGCCTGTTTAATTCTTCTCGGAATGCTTGTATTCATTGCTTATACAGTAAAACTATCACTTGTTAATCATAATAATTTGGATATTGACACTTGATTTACTATTAGGCACCAGGATTATCTTTATTACCTTTACAGTTAATAAAAGGACAAAAGAGAATTGACGCAAAAGTTGAAGATATTGAAAATCGACTTGTGTCAATAAGAGAAAGACAACGTATGTTACTTTCCAAGTACATGAATCGAACTATACCAAATAAAGACAGAAGAGAATTAGACGAATTGGAAGATGAAGAAAGGTAAGTTTAGGGAGTTTATTACAACATTCAAAGTAAATGAAGAAAATTCATGAATTTATAAAAAAAAAAAAAAGAATATTGATAAGGAGAATGAGAAATATAGAAGAAGATAAATCGAGTCTCTTAATAAAACTTTACACTTCTTTACGTCCTTTTGAAGTAAGTATGAGTGAAGGAAAAAAAAACCCCATGTTAAAAAAAAGAAAAGAAATAACGCCTTCTATTATTGTTGTTTTAGATTGTATTTGGTATCTTATTATTATGCTTAACTCTAGTCTTGATTATTTCGATATTTTTAACCATGTAAAATTACATGATTTATATACATGAATTTCACTGTTTAATTCATTCTCTTTATTCTAGAGTGGATAAGATTGCCTTTTCGTTATGTGGAAGTCAATGTGGCTATGTCATTAATCATCCAAACTTATTTAATCCTATTAATTATGTTTTCATGAAATTATCCGCTATATTTCCTTTGGATTATATCTTTATGGTTAGCTTAATTTTATACTTCTTTTTAACTACCATGTTAGGTATAATTCAAATTGGAATTCGATTTCTCTGGATCACTTTATATCGTATTAAAAGAGGCTCAACAGCACCTCAAGCCTTACTCTTTTCTACTGTTTTATTAACATTAAGTCTATTGGCTTTAAATTATACTATGACTACTACAGTAGCACCAGGCTATGCACATTTTGGAAGTCAAGTCTATGTATGTATATTATATTATAATTCGTAGAAATACTCTATTTTAATCCTATTATTATTATTATTATTGGCATCTATAGTGTAACCAAACTACTTTGACGGGTTATCGTGATTGCTCTCAACATAAAGAATTAATTGTTCGATGTGACGTATTTGGTCCCACAGGTATTATATATTTATATATTTATTTATATATTTATTTACTTAATTTCATTGTTATAAATAGATATATGTACACCTACTATATCTTCTTCTATCATTGATAGGATCATCGTAAATACACCCTTTTTTGGTGTATTTTTTTATTATTCTCAATGGATATTTTTACTCGTGTTTATAATTGGATTTATAATTGCACTATTTAAACGATCAAGAAGCTGTTCTAAAATTGATCTGCAGGAGCTCGTGGATGATGATGAAGAAGAAGAAGAAAGTTTATTGGATAGAAGGAAGCAAACTAGGAATTATCATACAGCATGAATTCATGACTATCTATTTCGGGGTCTGTGAGCACGTTTTGACTTACTTTTTATAAGTTGGTCAAAGCTTTCTTTTCCTTCCCCTCCCTTATCTAATATACAAGAGTGACTTTATATAAATATGTATATAAATAGCTTGCACAGACTTTATAATACTATTTATATGCATTCTTATAATAAAGAATATATAAAAAAGATCATCTAATTGCAGGATGCGACCTTGTCATTCTAAACTGCCTTCGTGGTGACACAATTTATTCAACAAATAATAGAAAACAAGACATAAATAAATAAACAAAAAAAAAAGAGATGCTTATGCACTAGCAAAGAAAGTCAAACAAGCAAGGATATTTGTCAATTAAAGTAATTCTAAATATGTTTCCTGTTTATCGTTGTCTATTTGAATTTTTTTAGAGGAAAAAAAAAATCTGAATTTCAAATTGTTTGTTGATCCGGCATTACTGTATACAAAAGTCGATCATATTACACATGGTTAAAAAATGAATGAAAAAAAAAAGCAAAAAAAAAAAAAAAGCAAAAAAAGCAAAAAAAAATTGCTTCTTTCTATCATCAAGTTTAATCTTCTTTTTACTCCTTTTTCTTTTAATTACGTGTAAAGAGGAATAAACACGTTTTGTAAGTTATATAAATGTCGTTATTAAATCGACAATAGATTATTTCTGCTTTGAAATTTATTTGAACTAAGAAGGGGAGATTGTAAAAGTTACACCAGTCTAAAGGATAGGGGCAAATATCAAATTTAGGAGCATCATTTAAAAAAAAAGAATCCCTTTTAATTAAACAGTAAACAAACATTCGGATAGTCTTTATGATGACTTACTATTTACATGTACAAATCCATACATTATTTAAACTTAAAAAAATATATATTTATATAAATACATAAATGATAGTGAAAAAAAAAAGTTCTATTTCTTCTTCTTTTCTTTTAATTATTTTCATTTTACATACAATCCTTTCATTGTCTTTCTTTTATTTTATTTTTTCTTTTTATCAATAAAAAAAAAGGGAAAACAAAAAAAAAGACCCCAAATACTCTCCCTCATACAATCGCTTTATATATTCCTTTTGAAGAAAAACTCATTTTAAACTTTTCGATAAAGATTTAAAAGAAAAAAAAAGTTTTATTATTTCATTATCTGATTTCTCGCTGGTAAAATAGATGGAAAATAGAGTGTACAGACATATATATTCTAATATTTTATTTTATTTTGTTTCATTTTTTATATAGATTCTATATCATGTATTCCTATCAAACTTCTACTGCTGCTATTGCTCCTCCTTCTACCTTTGATTTAGCATCTACTACTGCTACTAATACTACTACTACATCAAATACTAGTCATTTAGCAACAAACCCATCTGACATGGAATTTGATCGTTGCTTGAATCATAATTATCAACGTCATGACAGTATCGATTACAGTCGTAGACCTAGTTATTTTACTGGCTTATTAACTACCCCTCAAAGTGAAACTAGTTATTCAGATCATGAGCAGCAGCCATTACATAGTCCTTTTAATGGTTATGATGATTATCAATATCGTCATCCTCTTGATAATTCTGCTACCAAACGTCGTATGAGTACATTGATCGAACTTCCTCAAATTGGTAATGGCTTTGAACCTCATCCATATTATCATCATCATCATCAACATCATCATCATCATCCTTATTCTCCTTATCATCACTCAGCTGAACTCGGATATCCTACTACTGTCGTAAATCCTTGGTTAGCTGCTACCATTTCACCTAATTCATCTACTACAACTCATAGTAGTGCATCATCAACAAGTCCATCACGTATGTCATCTTCTCCCATGATGTACTCTGCTACAGCATCAAATATCGATATCTATCCTTCATCTACTTATCATCCTGCATTTGATCAACAACAAGGTTTTCATTCTCTTATGAATCATGATACGTCTCATAATAACTTTCGTGATCGTGCTGCTTCTGCTTCTTCTTCTTTTTCAACTGATAGTTCTTCTGCCTCCATCAGTACTTCCCCTCCTCCTCCTTCTTCTCTTCCTCCTCCTCCTCCTCCTTCTTCTTCTCCTTCCAGTAGACGTACAAGTAAAGTGAATACTAAACTTAAATCCCCTCGTTCCCGTGGTCGTCGTGTGTCAAATAGTCCTACTGTGGCTGGTCAAAAGGTTTTTACATGTAGACACGATGAATGTGGAAAAGTATTTAAAAGGTCAGAACATTTAAAAAGACATATTCGTTCCATTCATACTTTGGAAAAGCGTAAGTTTTAAAATATATATACATGTATGTATACAGTATAACATATATACTTATTCTGTTATCATTAGCTTTTGAATGTCCTTATCAAACTTGTTCAAAAAGGTTTTCTCGTTCGGATAACTTGAATCAACACATTCGTATTCATCGTCACACAGGAAAAGACAAAAATAATCATCAAAATAACAACAATCGTGATAGTAATGCTTCTTCCAATAACAGAAGTAACTCTTTCAGCAATTATATGCCAAATTATTAAACTAGAGTCTATTACTGTCTTGTTTTGAAGTCCTTAAACAGCTTTTTTTTTTCATTTCATTCTCCCCTTCTTCGTATTTCATTTCCTTATATCCTCTATTCTCCAAAACTATAAGTTCCCCTCTTCCCCCATTTTTTTTTTTTTTTTTACTTCCCTGCATATTGTTTTTATTTATTACTGTTTATAATATATCTCTTTATCTTTTTAATATCTATATTTATTTATTTATATATAAAGGGAATATTCATTTCTGTGCATGCGTATATTCTATGTTCCTTTTTCTTTTCTTTTACATACATGATTAAATAAAATACGTTAACTTATTTCTTCTTCTTCTCTCGGCTTTACATGTTAGCATAGCTTAAAAAGTGTGTAACCTTCAACTGTTATATTCTAGATCATGATAATAACCACATGTTATCACACAAAATTATAATTTTTTTTACTATTCATTATAAAACACTCCCAGCTCTAAATAATGAATTATAATAACAAGTCAAATTAGAGTATCCTATACTAATTCTAATTTACAAGATACTCTCTATACGAGGGGGAGGGGAGGGAAAAAACAAAAACAAAGTGGTATAAAAGATACATGTATATATATTTTTTTTATATTCAGCTTCTCCCTCCTTATAAAGACATTGTTACTTTAAATATCTTTTTGTACTTTTAAAATAAAGCAGTACAATACATTCTGTTTTCTTAGTCGTATTATATACATAGCACATAATGTCAAAAAATAACTTTATTTCCATGTAGTAATTTTTTTCTTTTTGGGGACTCTTCTCTTTCTCCTTTATAACCCTGTACCAAGTAAGATGAGCATATATATCGGGTTATTCCGATAAATCTACACATAGATGAAAAAAAAAAAAAAAAAAAAGACTGGGCTCTCTTATTGATTATCAAGTAAAAAGATCTTCACCTGGTTTTTTTTTAAATACACATGATTATAAAGAGAGTAGATTTATAGAACCTGTTCTTTTTTATTCTATGTACATGTGTACACCTGTTATATAAGTTAAATCAAGTCTATTGATATATACATATATTAATCAATAAACTTGAAGTAGAAAAAAAGAAAGAGACTCTATTAACATATTTAATAATTAATATAATGAAAATGCCTTTGCCTCTGACATTACACGATTGATAAATCCTGAGTAACTTTTCTTTTTTTTACAAGTAAAATAAGAATTGTATCACATTATATGTGATCATGGGGAAAGAAAGAAAGAAAGAAAGAAAATGGTCATCATGGGGCTTATATTATTATCATTGCAACATAAATTAAATTTATATCCCTTCATACTTTAAGGTCGTCCTTTATATTTTTATTCTCTTATCTGGATTAGAAGAGTTAAAGAAAAAAAAAAGAAAAGAAAAAGTTATATGAAGAGGCCGGATTTTTTCTTATTTTTTATATAGTAGTATGACGGCATTTTATCTGTGTGTATGTTACCTAAGAGGAAAGGAATAAAATAAAATGTATTATTTCGGAAAGACCATTCATGGTATTCAACATCAATACAGATTTCCTATTTGAATTATTAAATATAAGAAGATATCCGTTTTTTTTTGTTATCATTATTTCTTTTTCTTTTCCTTGTTTAATTTCTTTTTCTAAATAATAGAATATACACCATATGTCTCAATTCAATCCACCTAGTTTTCAACCTACTTCATTTAATACAAATGAATTATTTCACTCAGATATACAAATTCAATTTGCTCCAACAGTACCTCCTAATCCATCATCTCGAAGATCTCCGACTTCTGATCATCATCATCATCAACAACAACTCATGCACTTTCATAATCCTTCATTTCAACATCAAGAAGTTTTAACTCCACATCCATCCTGTAATATTTATTTTATTTATATTATATTATATTAAGAATTTTATTATTAACATGTACATATTCTAGTTTTACCTTCTTATTCTGGTAGTCCGTTTGATAGGCTTGATTCAAGTTCAGGAAATCTTTCTTTATCCTCTGGAGGTAACAGGCAGTTACAAACGAAGGCTGAACGTAGAGCTGAACACAACGCGATTGAAAGAGCTCGTCGTGAAAGCTTAAATGCAAAATTTCAACAACTTGCCTTCACTTTACCTAACCTTCAAAATGATACACGTCCCTCCAAGAGTACAATCATTGATCGTACCTTGGATTTTGTAAAAATGGCGATTGCAAAGGAAGAACGTTATCAAGGCCGTATAAGAGAACTTGAAAAATTTAATAGTTATTTACTATCTGAAGCGGATAAACATCGTCAATCTTCTTCTTTCAAGAAATTAAGAAAAGATAAATTATCCAATTCAAATATTCAACAACATGCTGGTAAATTAATGAAGTCGATCGATAAACTAGATCAATTTTTAAAAGAAGAAGAAGAGAGCGTTGATATGGATCAAACCCATGAAGACTATGTTGATAATGAAGAAGACGATAACAATAACAATAATGATGACGATGAAGATGATGATGAAGATGAAGACATGCTAACTGAACATCAAAACATCTTCAATTCTTTCGTCACTCCTTCTCCTCCTCCTGTTTCTATGACAAATAAGTCCAAAGTCATTCACCCTGTTCCTATGGTTGCAGTTACCGGAGTTCATTCACTTCCTGTTTCACAATCATCGGTGCCCTTGATACCGAAGCAAAGTTATCCTACCATGATCCAATCTAATCATTGGCCAGTCACTACTCCTACTACTTCACCTTTCTCACCGAATCAAGATTGTATGGTCTTAAAAGACGAACCTCAAATCAATTTCTTACAATCCTCTTCTTTTATGGTTCCTAAATTCCAATCTTCAATGATGACAAGTGGTGGTGAATCAAAACAAGAAGAAGAAGAAAAATCTGGGTTCAATCTACTAACTTCTGCTAATGATAATCATCATCATCATCATCATCTAAACTTCTTTAATCATTATTCAGCTATGTTCAACGACAATAACACTACTGCTTTTATGAATACAAATATGGTAAAGCAAGACCATCATTATCAGCATCAATTAATGCACAGACGGTAAAACATACACACACACACACACACACACACACACACACAAATCAACAACAAACAAACAAACAAACAAACAAACATAATATTTGTTTCTATTTCACACACACAAACATACCAAAAGAAAAAAAAAGCATACCCTTAAACTTTCTCTCCCTTTCTCTCTTTTTTTTTTTTTATGCTATTCATTTTTTTTTTTATTTTATTTTATTTCACTTCAATTTAATCATGATAAGCCTGGTTATATTTATATCTAGTTTGTTTACTTTAATTTAATGTATATAGTTATTTTTTTCAATAAAAATAAAATAAAAACAATTACGTAAATGTATACATAAAAGTCATATGAAATTATAATTCCATTTTTTTTGTTATTTACTACTCTAGAACTCTTTGGCTTAGTAGTAGTAAAATTATATATATTTTTTTTTCGTTTACTTGTTGTGATTAATTTAAATCAAGTAAATAAGGAATTTCCTTTTATTTTTTTTTTTATTTTTTTTTGTACTAATCCCGAGATAATATAGATTTCAGGGGTAAATAAAATACAGTAAAATAAAAAAAAAATAAAAAGGTCGTTTTCTTCTTGTCATGGATCAGCAGATCAAGCGATATTGACATTGTCCAACATGTATAATAATCAAGTCTTTTATAAATATATACATGTGTGTATACTATTTTATTATGCATCAAGTAAATCGAGTTGATATAAATAGGGTTGTGGTATTATTCATTATTACAATGATATATAAATGAATATATAAATATATAATTATAACATTACACAATAATAGAAAGGAGTTGGTACGTGCGAACAATGATATATTCCATTCTTATTTAAATTTATTTCTTTCGGCTCGGCGTTGTTTCCATCTTGGACCATATTTTAAAAGGATGGGTACACAGCTATTAAATAAGAGAATAAAGAATCCAAGAATCGTAAACATCCAGCCAATACCAACACCTTCAATACCTGGTTCAATACAAACAGTTGCAATAGCACTATTTAGAATATATATATATATATACGCATGTATAGGATAAAATAAGTAGATAATTAGTTAACATTAAGGTTCTTTTTGGTTTACCCTAAAATACATCGAACCAAATTATTTGAAGCTGTAATGGATGCACCTTTTCCTGGAAATAAGTCGATAATAAGTGATTGTACACAAATAGTAATTGAAGATATACTAAATCCAGCTTTTCAACCCAGGAAAAAAAAAAAAAAAAAAAAAAAGAGAGACAGGAATATATTATGGATATGGGATAGTATGGTTCAAGTTTTTTTTTTTTTTTTTTTTTTTTTTTTTTGATAAATACCTATAAATTGTAAGATCAAGGCAACAGCTAATGGAGCATTGTATTGCATGGCCCATCCATATGCAATAGGAGTTATGTCTGCAAATAGCAAACTAATCCAACACGTCTTTAGTCTTGCATGATAATAGCATATCTCTACGTCTGGCTGCATCTCTTCTCTCATTTTTTTCGTTAACCTTTGAAAGTCTCTGTCTAATAGTTTCCCTTTAACATAGGAACCTAAAATGGTGCCTATACCTTGACATAAGAAACATAAACCAATTTGCAATTCATTTAAATGATAATGAATACTAAATTGCTTTGTAGTTGACGTTAGAAAGCAATAATAGGATGTAAAGAGTGCACCACTCAATAAAAGCATCGTTAAAATATCGGGTTCAGTTAGATAAATGAATGGTGCAAAGAAATTAAGTGATGAGCTATTATTCTCTCTCTCTTTAAGTTCTGCTATCTTGACTTCATCTAATTTACCACGACGTCGTGCTATCCACTGAAAGGGTGTAGGATTTGCATAACCTGAACCATTGCCTACTAGGGATCGAAGTGTTTCATGTACAAATAAACCAACACATAGAAATGATAATCCACCAATCATAACTAGAACCCAAAAGATCCATCTAATTTATATCAGAGAGCAGTAGTTAATTTTTTTTTCTCATATATTATTCATTCCTTTTTTTTTTTTTTTTTTTGTCTATACCTCCAGCCTAATTCTTGTGCAATAATACCTCCTAATACAGGCCCAAGAACAGGACCTAAGAGTTGACCAATAGAATAAATACCAAAATAAGAGCCTCGTCTACAATATAAAAGAATAAATTACGTAAATAAATAAATAAATAAAAACCCCTCCCCTCTCTATTGTTACCTCTTTGAATCAACTATATCACTTAAAACACCAGCGCCTACTGCAATTACAGAACTTGAACCAAATGCTTGTAGCATTCTAAAGATAAGCAAAGAAGCATAATTAGGAGACAAGGCTAATCCTATACATGCACAACAATAAACAATCATTGTAGACATCAAGACTGGACGTCTTCCATAACTATCTGCTATGGTCCCCCAAAATGTTGGAGATATGGCTTGAAATATCATATAAACTGTAATGGTTAAATTTACATGTTCCGTTGTTGTTTGCAAGTCCTACAAGTATATTCCTCTATATTTATTTATTTTATTTTATTTTATTTAATCTTATTTTTTTTTTTAAAGAAAAAAAAAATAATTACTTGTTGAACTTGGTTTAAAGCTGGCATATAAATACTCGCAGTTAGAGGAGATATCATGCCTGTAAGAGCACAAATCATTAAAAATCGAATTAGCTGCGATGGTGTAAAGACAGTGTAAGGCTCTTCCTTTAATACATCTTCTTCAATAACAGGATCGTTACTTTCTATTCCATCCGCCTCTAAAGTAGCTTGCTCGGTTGTAATCGTAATAGACAATGCCTTTTGATTTCCCTTTGTTTCAGTTGCATGTTCCTTTTGGTTTTCATTACAATCCATACTAGTTGAATAATATATCTATATATTTGTATGTATATACTTTTTTTTTTTCTTAAGACAAATATTCTTAACAAGACAAAAATTGTTTTTTTTTAAAAAAAAAAAAGACAAGAAAGAAATAATAATAATAATAAAAGAAGAAGACCTTTTATGCCATCATGATACCTTAACTACAAAAAAAAAAAAAAAAAAAAAAAGACTGTATCGTTTTAAAAGGCCGAACAAGTTTTCCTCCCAGGGGGAAATTGATTTCCCTTTGTCACGTACATTGTAAGCAGAAGAAGGAGATGAATGTGTTGCAGCAGCAGCAGCAGCAATACTACATCATTTAACTTAAATATTTATTTATTTATTTATTGAAAAAAAAAAGACTATTTAATACTAATTGGCTTTTAGGCAGTTCTTAAGATTAAATGAACACCACTATCAGTCCAAATTGGTTTACTTAATTCACCCACTTGAAGACTGAAGGCAGCATCTTCAAAGGACTTTTGCATCTGTCCTCGTTCAAACCAACCAAGATCACCACCACGTTTTGCACTGGAACAATCTGAAAAATGAGTGGCTAAAGCAGATAGTGTCTCCTGTCCTGTTTCAATTTTACGTTGATATTCTTTCAAGATCTCTAATGCTTCTTCCTTGGTTCGTGTAATATGTTCTTCTTTCCATGAACTAGGTCTTCTGGAATCTTTACTTTTCACTAATAAATGGCTTGCTCTTACTCTTTCAACCGTTGTTGCAGCTGGAATAGGTGAATCCCAACGTGATTCTTTCGTGACTGTATTAAAATAATAGTCTTTATTATATGTACGGGAGTGACGTATAACCCAATTCTCTGGTAAATCCTTTTTTTTTTTTTTTTTTTTTTTTTAGAAAAAAAGAATGTATAAAAGTGTCAATTTTATTATGCCGATATTCCCTTTTCATATACATATAATAAGCATACACAAATTGAACACGTAAAATTTGTATGGTTTAAATACAAAACTTTATACAACATGTTATATGTGTGTATCCTCATGTTTAATAGAATGATCCCTTTCCCTCCATCTTCACTTTACACTTACCATTATTATAACCTATTGACAGTTTCTATTATTGAGATGTTAGTTTTAATCTTTATAATCTTGACATTCCAAACTGAATCCCTCTTTCTCTCTTTCGCTTACTTACTCTAAAGACTTGATTACAGAATAAATAAAAATAAAAATAAAAAAAGAGAAAGTTGGCTGGATGGCTTATATAAATATATATTTTTAATTATATAAAACAAGCACAAAAGAAAAAAAAATGTATTGTTGGTTAGTTAAAAAAAAAGAGAGAGAGAGAGAGAAAGAGGACAGCAGTTAGAATTGAATTTCCGATCTCAAAAATTAAAAATTATGTCATCATCATCAATTATCGTCAAAAAAAGGATCCAAATCAATGTTATCCATTGTTCCTCTTGTAGATGCACGAGAACGGTTTGGAGTTATTATTATTTTATGAACGTCTTCTTTATCAGGTAATTCAACTGCATCATCCTCTTTCATATCCAAGATCAGACTCACATCAGTAGTTGATAGAAGATGATGAGAATCATTGAGTGTGGTCATATCATGATAACTGGTTGCTGAAAGAGCTTCTTCTTCTTCTTGTGGCGTGGTCGTGCCTGAATGTTTAGGAGTTGTTGGGTGACTTTTCTCAGGGTCTTCAAATAATGTTAGTCTGGTTGCATGGGGTACAACAGGTGGACCTGTACTATTAGGGCTTTTAGGAGTCTCATCTTCCTTTTGTTGTTGTTGTTGCTGCTGCTCATGTGAGCCAATTTCTGCAGAATTACGTCTCATAATATTCATTAATGTGCGTCGAAGCACAGACTCAACATTTGTTTTTTCCTTATTATTGTGTGATTCTTTGCTGTCATTATCTGTATGTGAGCTTGATGGAAGAATAAGAAAAGAAGAAGACGGGTCAGCAATAATTGTCGATCGATTTGCGCTTGATTGCTGTGCTTGATTCATATCCTTTGTAAAGATAATATCGTAATGAGTCAGTAAATCTCGAACTAGCTTTTTAGGATGTCGATCATGTATGCTGGATGCTGAATAAGTGCAGGGCCGCATAAGGATATGACCAAAGATAGATATCAATTGATTAAGTATGTTATTGCTCTCTAAGGGTTTCAATATCCTAAGTTATATTAACTGTTAGAAAAAAATGAACTATAAGATAAACATATACATGTATATCAAATTACTGGAATAAATGACGCATCAAGGCTTTTAAAGTATGATAATTGGTTGATGGTAAAGTGGCTAATAATTTACTAACAGACACCAATCGACTTTCAGTATCTTGCTGTGTTGTGTAAATAATCTTTATAGGCTCATAAAGATCAAAGGTTAATAAACATTCTGGTAATTCTAAAAGATAGGTTCGTATTAGATTTGCTAATAGAGGTAAATCATAGGTTGCTAAAGTCTTCTTGAGATTAGTTCCGACCAAGCCATTAAGATGATCGCATATAACATTTAATTCTTTCATTGGTATTGTATTACACCATATATCTTCAATACTTTTCTCCATTTCATCCTTTCTTTTTAGAGAAAGACCTAATTTTATTACTATTAGTATACCTTTATCAAACATATATGTATATATTTGTATGTAGTCTATTAAACCTGCATCTATAAGTTGAATGCCTTTTGTAACGATAGGCGGGACATAAGATCCATATATTTGTGCTACTTCTTCTAAAGGCACACCAAATAGCTGATTGATTGCAGAGCCATAATAATAGTTTTCATAAATCATGGGCTTAGGGCAATAAGGACCCGTTTTACATTGTTCAATAATATATTGAATATCTTGTTCAGGTTTTAAAGTTTCTTGGAAGAGAGTAATACGATTATAAGTCTCTTTAAACATAGACAATGTATCAGTTAAGGTTGAAGACATAGTTACAAAGGCTTAAATTTTGACAGAAAACCAAAAACAAAAAAAAAATGTTAATTAACAAACAAGTATCTTTGTATATGTTTCATGTTTACCATGCTTTACTGCATTGATGCGATCCATTTCTAATTGTTCCATTTCATTAAAATAATCAAACTTAAAATAAGCCTATAAGTATTATATAATCTAGCACGATGTTTAAATAGAGTTACCATTCTTTCTTCAAGCCTTTTTCTCATCTCCTCTGCTATCTTGATCCTTTTTTTGTAAGCTTCATCTGCTTCGACCATATCAGCATGGGCTTTTGTACTAGAATTTAGAGTTTTCTTTTTATGCGGTTTAAATCGGTCAAACAAGTTATTCAAGGTACTAGTTACATTTGTCGTCGTCGTTGTCGGAGAAGAAGAAGAAGAAAGAGGCACCTCTAACGCCATGTCTTGAACTTCGCTTCCACTTTCCTCAATAATAGTTGTTGGTTGTCCATAATCGACACTTTTTATACGAGTCTTTCGTAAGTAACGTTCCAACACATTATGCTGCACTTCATAATACAGAGATAAATCAAACTTATTTTTCTTCTTCTTCTTCTTCTCTTTTTCCATCGAAACAGACTTTAAGAAATTGAGAGCTAAAAGACGATTACAGATTTCCATTGTCTCAGTATCTAACGTGACAATTTCATTTTGTTGTAGTTGTCCCTGAATAGATAAAGTAGTAGTAGGTGGAGGTGAAGCAAGATAATCACGCACCCATTCAAAGATATCCTTTCCCAAGTAGCGATACATAGGGGAAGTTGCATTTGGTTTTATTCCTTCAATCATCTTTTGCATTCGACTTATGGACCGTGCTACCTCTTGATAAGGTACTAATGTATATTTACCTAATCGAACACCACCATGGTCTATGTTGAGTTCAGAGGTAACTGAACTCGATCGTCGGCGTCTGCTGCTACTGCTGCTGCCCACCACAAATGCATCATTTTCCGCATCTATCACTTCCTCCTCGCTATCCTCTTCTTTAAATCCTGGAGGGATAGGAGATCTAAAATCAGGTTCAATTAATTCTAACGCATGACAGCGAGACCAATAAACGGATCGTGTCATTAGTGCAGATTGTGCTGCATGCTCATATTCAACTATCTCATTCTCTAATTTTGCTCTTTTATGCGTTAGTGTATTTTGAAAATCTCGAGTGAATCTCTCAAGTGGTGCCAACACATCCTGTGCAAGTACTCCTGCACGTACTCGAAGACATTGAGCCGTTTCGGAACTTTCACGACAGACTGTTTCGAATGAGCCTCTCAGACTTGCATTCATCGTTGACTCCTCCATCACATTCGAACCTAATGTCATGGACGGTGAAAGTTCTGATGACATCAAATCAGCACATTGATTTTCAATATCAATACGTTTTCGTAAATACGTAAGAATTGCTTCATTCTCAATAACTGATTTCGAAAGTTTGTCGTGAAGGGCTTGAACTCCCTTAAGGTAATTTGGAATCGACTCTGCTGATGACGACCAAAAGGAAGTACAAAAACTTTCTTGTGTACGACTCATAAATATGAAATATAGTGTTAATAGAAGATAAAAGAAGAAGAAGAAGAAAATGGGACGAAAGAAAACAGAAAAAGAAAACGTGTGGAGTTTTAAATACTTTATAACAATGCCAACTTGACAAAAATTATTATGTAAAAAAAAAAAAAAAAAAAAAAAAAAAAAAAAAAAAGGGAGAGTAGGGAATGTAATGTATCATGACTTGCATAATTTATTACTTATATCCCGAAGGGGACAACAATTTTATGAAAGCTTTTATCTATTAGCTCTTATTTTATTTAAGAAAAAAAATGTCTACTACAACTTCTTTGAATGAACGTCCTTTGAAAAGACGGAGAATTGAAGAGTCAAGTATAACAACAACAGTGTCAACATCAAGACTTTCCATGATTCATCAACATCTTCAATTCTTGACTACACCAGATGCACCTATTATTTTTTCAAGGTTAACACTAATATTTTAATAGAAATATGAGATTTCCTTTATATATAAACTTAAAGGAACAATTACTCTTTTTTTTTTAAAAAAAAAATAGTTATATAAGAATAATGTTCCATTCTATTGGAATATTAATTGTATTGCTAGTTTTATTTAAACTTATTCAGTCATTTAAATTTGAAATAAATGCACGGTATCAAATACAAATAGAGGGAAATTCATCAAATTATACATAGATTCATTTTCTTGAAATATATATTTTTTTAAAAAAAATAAAATAAGACTGAATAGAATCAATGGAGAAAGCGCGTATTTATCATCAAAACTATATGAATCATCAATATAGCAATCGTTTTATGATAAATAGGACAGATATCTTTTTAATTATATTTTATTTTCATAATCTACATTTGTAGAATAATAATCCTTAACTTTGTTTTACACTTGTAGGGGTTATCAAACGTCTATCACAGGCAAATCAAAGATAGTGGCTCAAGTATTTGGTGAATTACAGCTGAAGGAAATAGGTTGGGCCACCAAAAAAAAAAAAAAAAAAAAAAAAAAATAGCCCTTGTTACTTTTCCTTATTATTTTTTCTTTTGTTCAATTCTTGTATTATTTTTCTTTCAATAAACTATACAAAGTTTTTACAGACTTATCTTTCCTATTTCCCCTTTCTTTATCTTTTTTTTTTACTCAAACCAATCGGCATCGGATCTTCCTCCAATGATTGTAGAAATACAAAATAGGGTTGATGAATTGTTTACGAAGAGGGTCATAAACTACAGTCTTGAAGCTTTCAATTGGTATAAAATCAACCCGATTGCTCTTATCATTTGCACCAATACGTTATCGGATTGTGTAGCAAAGGATGTAGATACCAGTGAGTTTCCTGCTTGCTGCGAGTATCCCTCTACAGGTTGGGCTTCTAGTTGTCTAATCGTATATAAAACACGTGTCAAAGATCATACTGATACCGTGCCTTTGTTGGTCTTAGTTTATTTCTGACCAGTCAAGCTATTATGCTAAATGATATACTTTGCCCAGATGATCCAATTATCCAATATTTGTATACATTAGCATTATAAAGGCATCAAAATTATATTGGAGATCAACATGTTGTTGACACTTTAGTGCAAGCATTAGAGGCTCAAGATCAGGAACATACCAAAATATTGGAACTTCTTGACAAAAATGCATCATCCAAAGAAGTGGCCAAAGCCATCAAGACCTTACAATCTCAAAACCATGCCATAGAAAGGAAGTTCAATGATATTAATGTCAGCCCCTCATCTATCTCTACAAAGACAACGGCAGACACGACCAATACTGAAAATAGTAACGTTCCGTCAGAATTGGTCATTTCATCATACGAACGTGGTATGATATTCGTTGAAAATTTTAAGAAGGCGAGAATGCTAAACGGGCTTAAACGTATAAATTGATCAGATTGTTATGAAAAAGGTGTTAAATTAAATCTATTTCGATACAAAAGTGCGGATGTCCTCCGTAATCAATTCAATAGATACATTAAACAAAAAAAATAAATAAAAAATACCTATAGTATATGTACTAAATAAAGCCATTAATGCTATGTATATAATGATGTATTACATAATATCTTGTAATATACAGATCGGAGACATGAGGGACTCGAATGATATTTATAGTTATTAGTAGTACACTTTATGCATACAATATTATTTGATTTCAGTTTATATAAGACATTCTTGCGATGAGAAAAATAATAATATTATAATAAATACGTGTTGTACAGTTAAATAATATCAAGAAGACAAAACAAATCGTGAGATACAGGCACAAGTAAGAATAAATTTTATTAGAAAAAAATTATAAACATAGAAAAAAACTAACTATTCTTCTTGTACAAACTGTCTGGCTATTTATACTTTTCTTGGTAGTTCTAGATAATATCTATAGATGCTATTTCAATGGTGTTGTATCAAATATTGACCTCTTTATGATATTATCAACAATCATGATACATATCATGATCTGGTAATATATTTCACATATCGCTAATTCAATAATTGTTTCATTTGAAGGTTTTACATTTAATAATTACATAATTTATGTTTAACATGATGATATTGTTTATATAATATTATCGTGTAATGAATATTCAACATTTATGTTTTATCATATAGTTGACATATGTTGTATTTGTACATAACATCATAAACATAAGACATCATATCATTTCTGAATATTTATCTTTATAACCTTGATAAAGGATTTAGGTCGTCTTTGATCCAATAAAATAAAAATATAAAAGATATCAGGAACATACAATCAGATCAAACGATAACTTTTTTATTATACAAGTCATACATATTATATATACATCCATAATATTAAATATTGTTACATAATAACAATTTGGAGAATGCTATTAATGGTAACTTATTAATTAACTGGTATTGTTATAGCGGGGGTATTCACTGTGAATTAATATTAACGCGTTGCTTACCTCAGAAATAACAATTAGGTATATTTTTAGTAACAGCGACAGCTCAGACAGAAATATGCATACTGCATGGAGAATTATTCGGAGACAAAACCCGCATATAAAGGCAGTATACACTTATCTGAATCATACTTCTATTAATATCATTTACCTTGCAAAACATATAAATAGCCCTTGTCATTTTTCCATATTATTTTCTTCTTATACAATTTCTGTATTATTTTTCTTTCAGTAAACTATACAGAGTTTTCACAGACTTGTCTTTTCTTTTTTCTCTTTCCTTATTTTTTGAACTCAAGATATTTTTTTTTCCGTAAACTACATTTCAAATATTACTACAATGTACTCTTCTGTTGCTTCCTTGTTGGATTCCAGTTTGAATTTTTTCTTGGAGAATGGTTCTGGTTCTGGTGCTTCCACGGGTGAAGAGAATAGTGCTTCTGCTATGTTGGTAGATGCTACTTCGTTTGTGAATGAATCCAACTTGAATGATCTTTTGTTGCCTCTTGCCGCCAATAGTGCAGGTCAAGACGAGCTGTTGGTTGAGGAAAATCTCCTTAAGATGAGAAGAGAGATAACCCAACATTTACAAACCTTTTCGCGCGCCCATGCCGAAGGCAATGAGGTTGCAGCACAATCAGCTATGAGATCCATAGAATTCCTCAAACAAAATATTAAGTCATTGAGAGAATATCAAGAGATCCTAGGTATTTCTAGTCCTCAAACCAGAGAGACTCGTCCTGCTTCTTCTTTCACTGGGGGTTTAGCACTCAGTAGAAAAGACTTACCAAAATTTCAGTTGGCTTCGAGCTTAGTCCGTCCCTTCCCTTCTGAAGAGGTTTTCGAGTCTGCCGAGCACTTCTTAAAGACATTTGAAAAAGTTGTTGCGTCTTCCGGTCGAGATATTCAACTGGTATGGAAAACTTTGTTTCCCCTCTGTCTTCCAATTTCTGAGGATGCGTGGTACGAGACTAACATGAAGTTGGCCCGATCATGGTATGAGGCTCGCAAGGTTTTTAAGGACAGCCACAGCTCTAAAACCGCCGTACGTCAGTATACAGATCTAGTATTCACTATGGTCATGAAGTCTGGTGAGCCCTTGGCGGATTATTCCAAGAGATTTCTTCAAGCAGTGTGCAATACGGATATCCCTAAGGATAACGAACGTATTGCGGACAGGTTTTTGGCTTCTTTGTTGTCTCCGGTTCAATCCGTAATTAAGTTAGCTATGTTCAATAGCAACAGTAGCTCTTGGACGGTAGAGCAGATGACGCAAGCAGGAAGAGACGTCCTAGAGAATGATGCTAGTACATATGTAGCATCTTCTAACTACATCCTTGGTGGTCATAGGAGTACACATCAAGATAGGAAAGGTTCATCGGTGGAAAGACACAAGCGACACCATCGGGATAATAAGAAAGGCAAACCTAAAGAGGGCAAGGTTAATAAAAAACACTTTTGCACCCAGCATGGTAAAAACGGGACACAAAAGACTGTTTTATTATCAACAAGCGTGCCACCAAGAAATCGTCGAGTGGTCCAGCTGGCGTAAGCAAAAACAAGTTGTGTTATAAGTGTAAGGAGGAGCCCTGGAGCCCCGGACACATTTGCAAAGAAAATAAAAAGGTTTTTGCTGCCAAAAAAGAATCCAACAACACCCAAGTGGAGGAGCTTGACAAAGCCACACAAGAGGAGGTTGAAAGAGATCTAGCGATGATAACCATCCCCAATGAGGTAGATGCTCAAATGGAGGATTTGAGTTATGACTGTAAGTACCTAAACAAGAAACAAAACTTAGAGAGTAAAGTGAAGAATAAAAATTCATTCAACTTACTAACTCCTATTTTGGTAGAGAATGTAAAGCTCATCGGGTTGGTTGACACCGGTAGTGAAGCTAGTTTCATAAATATAAATAGTTTAAATAATAAATTAAAAATAAATAAAATAAATAATTTAAATAATGGCTCTACCTATAATTTCTTATTTAATAATAATAATGTTTCTTGTATTGATTCTACGGATATGTTGAATTTTAAATATGCAAATGGTATTACTTTCAAACATTCTTTAGATGTAATGAAGTTTAATAAAGGATATGATTTTGATATTTTGTTGGGCACTGATATTTTACCAAAAATGAATATTGGTTTAACTGGAGTAGCATACAAAATTGATGGTGAATTCACACATTCTGATGTAGCTGCCAATGATGAAAATATTAACATCGACTATGATGGTAAATTCAACCTGATGATTTGCCTGCCGGTACTCCTGAGCAAAGAGCAGAATTCATGAATTATATTAAAGAGGCTATTGACGGAAATCAGAGTATTCCGATTACCTCATTTTGTCCTATGCCTGAATCAATTGTTCGTTTGCCCACTAAAGAAGGAGCTACTGCTTTTAGAAGACAGTACCCAATTCCATTTGCATTAAGAGATACATTGGATAAACAAATTAAAGAATGGCTTGATAATAAGTTGATCATTAAGTCCAAAACTAATACCTCGTTTAATAGTCCTCTTTTATTAGTTCCTAAGAGAAACAAAAATGGAGAGATTGTTAAGCACAGAGTATGTTTAGATGTGAGACTTTTGAATCAAATTTTACCTCCTACATTTAATTATCCATTGCCTTTAGTTCGTGACATATTCAATAATTTAGCAGGAAAGAAATATTTTACCACGCTTAATTTATCCAATGCTTATCATTGCTGTTATGATTGTAGTTGTCTTTATAACTAAGTTAATAGAAATAAACCATCATTTATTACATAATAAATATATCCAAGTAAAAAAATAATACTTTTGCCTCTTAGGTATTTCTTCTTTGCCTTCATTGGTTTTATCACACCAAAAGAGATTAGGTTACAAATTTAGACCTGTTTCAGCACTGTTTAGTCAACGCTTGCTGGAGCAATAACAATGCTTTATATTATTATTTTATTTTGTTAATTTTTTTGGCAATGAGCATGTAGCGACGAAATAAATGCACAATATTGCTCGAGCCAGTTATAGAGAGGAAATAAGAATTATAACCTTCTTAAAGGACAAGAAGGAAAAAGAAAAGAGTAGTATTTTGGAATTAAGAGAAAATATAAGGAGGATAAAACGAAAAAAGTGAGAAGAAACAATTTAAATACAAACCAGACCAAAATGACCAGGAAGACACACACTATTACTTGGATACCCAATTTAACAGCTTGAGACCAAGATCGACAGGAACAGAATGGAAGAAGAATATTTCCTATCATAAAATAATTAAAGCTACTGTGTTTGGGCCCTGATTGAGAATTAATCTCAGTTAACTCACTCTAATAAAAATTAAATTAGTCGTATTCGTGCTCAATCTAGCCGGTTCGGTTATTTTCCTTGAAACCAAATAACGAGATCTCGTTTGTTTATACTTGTGGAAGATGCTTTGTATTATAGTCATTCCTCAATGTACTACTTGAATGGATATCAATATATTTTATAGTGTATAGTGTATAGATAGTATATGATTGTATTTATAAATTAGTATATTAGATAATAATGTGTGTGTATAACTAATAGGTACAGTCTATAATTCATATATGTCTCATAAATAATATTGTATGCAGAAAGTGTACTACTAATAGCTATAAATATCGTTCGAGTCCTTCATGACTCTGATCTGTATATTGTAAGATATTATGTAATACATCATTATATACACAGCATCCATTTTCAAAAAAAAAAAAAAAAAAAAAAAAAAAATGTCCCATCTTCAACATCGCTGTCCCAATTTTTTTTTCTTTAGCTGTAATGAATGGATTTGTAGAACCACTTAGTTTAAAGGCAATGGTAACGACGGACAAAGTCTTTCTGTGTTAATTTGATTATCATTATAACTCTTCTTATTTTACATATTAGGCGATTATTCGTTTAGCTATTTTTTTATTTTTTTTTTTTTTATTTTTTAATTTCTTTATTACATCCATGTTAATCGCATTATATAATTCATATATTTATCATTTATTGAAGTATAAAGAATTAAAATTTAAATTCCTTTTTATTGCCATCCTTTCGTTTATCCTGAATTTTAGCCTTCTTTGCTTGTCTACTTGCATGCTCTGCATACATATCAGATAAGTCCTCAGCGCCTGCCCCCACAGGTAATTTAGCTTTCATTTGTGCATCATATTTAGCACGTAAAGTGGCTTCGTCTAAACCACTTTCTAATTCACTTGGATCAATAGCTACATCTACATTAGTTGCTTTACGTTTTGATGTTGTTTGGTCTGATTTTTCTATTGCTGATAGATCATAACCATGCTGTGATCCCATAAAACCTGTAATACTCTTTTGCACTTCAGGCAGCACTTGATAAAGTTGCTTAGGTCCTTCATCTTCATCTCTTTTACGCTCTTTACGAAGCTCGATATGATCAGGTGTCTCTAATCCAGATGCGATAGATGAGAGACCAGAAGGTGTAACCAATCCATCTGTAATATCTTCAGTAGCTGTTTCAGTCTCAGCTTTTTCCTCTTCTTCTTCCTCTTCTTCTTCCTCTTCACTTTCTTCTTCATATTCTTCTTCTGGTTCTAGTTCACCCCATAATTGTTTATCAATAGGTTCAACTACCTCAGGAGGTGCTGCACTAGGTTGTGCCACACCAAAGACATCACCATACAGAGGACGATTATATTCATCAACAGGCGGTCGACCCCATCCACCAGGATGATAACCCCATTGAGCACCTTCAGGTATTGGTGCATTTAAGCCAGGGATTTTTAAGTTAGGATAACTAGGAGGAGGGCCATAACGCTGCATATTAATTAACCATGGAGGTGGTGCCAATGGTGGCATATTCAATGCTTGTTTCAGCTCTTCTGATAATTGACCAGGCTTTTGTTCTTTTAATTTAGTTTCAAATTCTTTACCTTCATAATAAAGTTCACCATGCATCGTATATTTGCCTTTTGTTTGAAATCTGAAAAAGGCATCATGCAATTTCTGATAATCTATATCCAGTTTACCCATCTTAGGTGCAACCTTTTCTTTCATCTTTCCTTTTAAACCAGCTGCATTCTCTTTCTCTTTTACAGCTTCACGCATTTCCATAATACCCGTATCCTTAATAAAATCTTAAAATATATATTTATATTAATTTAGAATAAAATAAATCCTATTTTTTTCTTTTTTTTTTGTTACCTGGCAATTCCCATGGTGGCTTTTCAATACCACGCTTTCCTTGAAGATATTTACGTTTCATGCTCCAATGAGCAGGAACAGGAACAGTATTACGATATGACTTTAAAGCAACTAACAGTTTTGGATCAGCAGCTGTTACATCCCACCACTTTGATGATAATAATAATAAATTAGTTACTGTTTTTTTTTTCTTTTTTTTTTCCGAATTTATTATGCTTATCATCGTACCTCAACTACTTCAGGCTTAGCAACAAGTTGTTTTAATTCAGCAACTGTTAAACGTTGAAGTTTTTTTAATTTTTTCTTTGATAAAGGTTGATCAGATTCTTTTTCTTCCTCATCCTCGTCACCTTCTACTCCCTCTTCTTTTTGTGCTGTAGTATTATTTTGAACAGGGAATTCCTAATATGTATATTTATATATATCTTTAGTTGTCTACATTCTGATCATTGAAAAACATTAAAACAATACTTACTTCTTCATTCTCATCAGGTTCACCAGATTGAAAATGTTTGAAAATGTTTGAAAATTGTTGAAGAGTGTTTTCGTCTAAATTTGACATGCCATCCATATTTTTTAAAGCTGAAAAATCAACAGGTTGAACAACATATTCGATTTCGACATCATCAAGTGAGTTGTCCTTTTCCTCCTTTTCTAATTCCTAGAAGTAAGTTACAATTAGAATAGATCCATAATAATAATAATAATAACAAAAAAACACGTTACTTACTGCTTTACGTTTAGCCTCTTCCTCTTGGCGCAGCTTTTTATTCTTCTTTTTATTCTTTCTTCTAGCTTTATATTGCAACTTTTTGTTTATTGCAACATTTGTTTTTTCAGGAATGTCATTGGTTATAGCTTCAACCGCTGACATTATGAACTTATTTAAAATTTCGAATAAAGGAAAAAAAAAAAAAAAAAAAAAAAAAAAAAAAAAAGGTTAAACCTTTCTCTGTTTTTATATGACGCAAATACAGTCACAATACCCTGTTTCCGCCCTTAATAGTAGTTTTTTTTTTTTTTTTTTTTTTTTTTTTTGAAAGGTGGAGAGACGGCTGTTCAACGAAAGCCCTTTTTTATTTTTATTTATTTTTATTTATTTCTATTCCTTTCCTCCCCCCCCCACACACACATCTCCTCACCACCTTCTTACTAATATGAATCAGCCTCCGAAGTCTGATAATAATACCAGGCAACACTTATTTCCTTTTGTAATTCCATCTATTACGTTGGATGGAGGAGAAAGATACCCGCCATTTTTTGATGTAAGATTTTCGAACAAATAAAGCACATGTCTTTATTATTATTAATAATTATGGTTTTATAATTGACAGACTTGTATTGCAGGAGGCATTGGAGGATCAACAGCTGATTTTATTATGCATAGGTAACAATTTTAATATTTATTTATTTATATATATATATGTATTTGCTTAATCAAAACTTTAGTGTGGATACAGTAAAAACAAGGCTTCAAGGGCAACCCCATAATCGTGCGCATAAATATACAAGCATGGTACAAGCATATAAATTATTATGGAAGCAAGAAGGAATTATGAGAGGATTATATGCTGGTGTGACGCCTGCTATGATTGGATCAAGTAAGAATTTTATATATTTGTCCCCTTTGAATAAGTTGCTTATAAATATATATATGTGTGTGTTTATTTAATTTTTTTTATTTTCGTAGTCCCTGGCACAACTCTTTACTTTGCTATTTATGAGCTAACAAAACGTACATTAAATGATTTAAATGTACCCGAGGTGGCATCTCATTTGACAGCAGGGTCACTGGGTGATTTAGCAGCTTCTTTTATTTATGTACCTTCTGAAGTCTTAAAAACTCGACTACAATTACAGGGGAGATACAATAATCCACATTTTATAAGTGGATACAATTATAAAAATACATGGCATGCAACAAAAATGGTAAATAAGGAAAACGAGCAAAAAAAGAAAGAGATCGATAAAGTTGACTTTATATATATTTGTACAATAGATTGTAAAGTATGATGGATTTAGTGCATTATTTCATGGTTTTAGAGCAACTATTTTGAGAGATGTTCCTTATTCAGCACTTCAATTTGCTTGTTATGGTAAATAAATGAACATCCTATTTAGTCTATTATTTATTCATTTGTGTCTATTACAGAACAATTTAAAAAGTTTGCACAAAAGAACTTTATACAGCCTGGAGGACAGTTACCTATTGGTATTGATATGATTACAGGATCATTAGCTGGGGGTATTGCGGGTGCAATCACAACTCCATTAGATGTCATGAAAACATTATTACAAACACAACAAGGTGATAATAAAAAGAAATCTACATCATTGTCATCGTCATCGTCATCGTCAGCAGCAGCAGCAGCAACAACAACAACAACAACAACAGCACCTAAATTAATAGAGTCTCCTGTTAAACATTACAGTGGAATTATAGACGGCATGCTTTATAATTATAAAAGTCAAGGATTAAGCGGGTTATTTAGGGGTATCGGTCCTCGTGTGTTTTGGACAAGTCTCCAGAGCTCTATTATGTTTGTGGTCTATGAACAAGTTTTACATATTCAATCTAATTTAAGAGACAAAGGTGAATGGCCACCCTCTAGAGTAGCAGAGAAATTTATATAACACAACCACGTATATATATTTTATTTATATTTATATGTGTATATATATTTATATAGAAATAGAACTGTAAAAAAAAATTAAGCTTCTTTTTTTTTTTCCTTTTTTCCTTTTTCTTTTTTTTTAAAAAAAAAATTACCAACAAATAACTTGTATTATATTATATAAAAACACTTGTACACATATATCGATATACAAAAGAAAAAACACGTACACACAATAAATATATAATGATGGATTGTTTTTATACATGTTGATATATACATTTATCTATCTATCTATAAATGCATTTTATTTTACAGGTCTGCTAATGCAGTTAATAGCTTCTTTATAATACGTTTACCAGCATGGAGATTTAGTAATCGAATTCTTTCGTTATGCAGATGGGCTTGATCAGAGGATTGACCAAAGGGGATATGAATAGCAGGTGCATCACAAAATTTTTCTAACCAACGTACAGCAGGGATAGAACCACCTTCACGAATATATAATGGCTTTAGATTCCATTCTTCTTCAATTGCCCTTTCAACTGCTTTAAAGTATTTGCTATTCAAATCACCAAGCCAGTAGTCTGCTACATTTTCAATCGTGACTGATATTTTATTGTCTGATTGAGTGCTTTCAGCAAATACTTTACATACATAGTCTTCAAATTGTGCACAGACGTCAGTTATATTTTGGTCTGGTACAACACGCATGCTAACTGCAGCCTTAGCACTACGAGGGATGATAGTTGGATTATTAACAGAGACATCAATTGTATGGACTGTAAAGGTAGGATATCTCCAACGTGACATAAGCTGTTGCTTTAACTTGATGGGATCTAATTTTTCATTATCATCATCTGTACTCATTCTAAGTTTGCATTGCATCTCTTTACTGACAGTTGATTTTTGAGAGGCAATAGTGGAGTGATGAGCCCTGGTGCTGGTTGATTGAGCTGTCTCTGAGGTATGCATCCATTCAACAATCGGGTCGTATAATCTTTCTTCAGCCTCTGTTAAAGGTCTTACATGATCATAAAAGCCGGGGATAAGCACTCTTTTATTCTTATCTACCAGTTTCCCTAATACATGAATAAGGTCCATCAAGGGTTCCGAGACTGCGCCCCCTTCTACACCTGAATGAAGATCAGGTCGTGAATTACAAATGGTGACAGTTGCATGAATGACACCACGAAGACCATAGGTGATGCAAGGAACATCCTCACCTAACCAATATGAATTACTGAGTAATATCATATCCACATCCTCGAATAGTTCTTTATATTTCTCGATCGCTTCATATAATCCCGCACTTCCACTTTCCTCTTCGCCCTCAATTAAAAATATAACATTGACATCTAAGAGGCCCTCTTTCAACAATTCATTTACAGCAAATATAGAAGCAAGGATAGGACCCTATATAATCCAATCAATCTAATATACAACACATAGAAAATATTTTATTATAGGATTTCCCTAATTTACCTTGTTATCACTCGTTCCACGTCCATAAAGATATCCATTTCTTCCTGTTAATCTAAAAGGGTCACTATCCCATAGGTTTTTCTCATTATCGGCGGCAATCACATCATAATGACCATAAATCAGTACTGTAGGGGTCTTTTTCTGATTCGATGTCGATCGTTTACCTGTAAATTTACCATACACAAGGGGATTGCGTCCACTTGCCCCATGAATCTAGGATACACACGGAAGAATATATATATATATATGAAACATGGTATCTCTTATACATATTTATTTATATTACCATACGACTCACTGCACCCAGTTGCTGCAAAATATTTTTAAGAAATCTTGCACCTCTTCTACATTCTTCAAAATATCTAGAATCACCACTCACAGTACGCATAGCAATCCATTTTTCTAATACATATAGCATAGTATCACTAGATGGGGTCTCTAAAAGGGCAACACTAGGTCTCCTAAAGGTCTCAAAGGAGGGAAAAGATAACGAGGGCATATCCCAAAACTTGATAGTGTGATCGTTACTTCCAGAAATTAAATAATTACTTTTCGTTGATAGGGATAAGACAATACCATCATGTTCAACTAAACTTTCTCGGAATTGGAATCCTTCGTTCCAAATCTTTATAGATCCATCAGCAGAGGCACTTATAAAACCAGAGCCTCTAATAGCAATGGCTAGAACATCATCAGTGTGAGCCATAACAGATCGAATCATCTGAAGTGTTTCTAAATCCCATATTTGAACATCACCGCCCTGAACCCCACAAAATAGATAGCCATCCTCTGACAGTGAAAGACATAAAATCCCTTTGTCTAGGTTTCCCTTTAATGTATGTAAAAGTCGAATTCCATTTTTTTCAATAAGCCAGATCTTTGATAATAATAATAATAATAGTAATAGTAATAAATACATGAATGCTACGAATTGATGTCTTTTTTTTTTCTCTCTTTTACCTTAACATCACCATCGCCAGAACCACTAATTAAAACCTCGCCTTTAATATTAGGAATATCGTTTGCGTGTAACAGACAATATACATATCCATCGTGTGCATTGCTACAGATGTTTTTTTCACGAATGACGCATTTAATAACCGACTTATCTAATTCTTCCTGCAGACGTTCATTTTCTTTGTCTTCCTCAATGTCATTATCTTCAAAAAAATTAATACAATTGTCTCTTTTACGAGATAAGATTGGAACAAGAACATGGGTCGTCTGAGGATCTGCAAAATTATACCACTAAATAATAAAAATAGGAAACTAAACTATGAGCCTCATACACATATATGACCTTATTTATACTACAGATAGGCTTTTTTTTTTTTTCCTTACTTGAATACTTGTATTTTGACTCCCAAAATAAATAGTATTGTTTGTATCTGAATAACAAACTGAAAATATATCACCCACATCATGACAGGATTGAATAAGATGAGTGCATTTTAATGTTTCTGTATCCCAAGCCTTTATAAATATGTATGTATAATAAAAAAAAAATATGCATTTAGATTTTTAATTGTTTATTATTGGGGAAAAAAAAAAAAAAAAAAAAAAGTCAAATCCTTACTCTAACAGATCCGTCACCTGAACTACTAAATAGATATTGCTCGTCTTTGGATAACGTTAAACCCAGAACACTGCCTCGATGACCTTTCAAAACAGTGACTAGAGTGAATGTTTGAAGATCCCATACCTTGGGTCAATTAAAAAAAAAAATAAAATAAATAAATAAAATAAAATAAAAGCAATGAATCTTACATGAATTTGAGAACTTTGACTTCCACTAAATAAATAGTGTTTACTTGCTACTAATGATAATACAGAGTTGTTATCTTCTTGTGAAATAGTGTGAATACAACGTGTCGGATAAAAAGGCTGTAAATTGGACAATTGTGAAAGATTTCCTAATAGAATTGTAAAAAAAAAGTAAAATTATAACAACAATTCAACTTGTATCAAGAAATTATTATTCAATATACCTAATGGTGTTGGGCTTTCAGTTCTTAAATAGGGAGAATCCATTCTTTTTTTTTTTTTTTTTGATTAATTACAATTTTTGTCTTTACTTGTCAAAAGAAAAGAAAAAGCATATACATGTATTTGTATAGATGTGTGTATAAATAAAAAAGATGGTACAACATTAGGTAAGAGATTATGGTAGCCAATAAAGTTTCCTAAAAAAAAAAAAAAAAAAAAAAAAAAAAAAAAAGTTTGAAACTTTTCCCTCCCCCCCCAACCCCACTTCCAATATCTTTTCGTGCCCTTAACTATTTATTTTATTATCTTTCATTGATGTCAAAACAGCAATTGTTATTTAAATTATTTAGGCCATATAATTTTACCTCTTTCAAACAAATTCCACGTCGTTCGTTTACTTGTACAAATTAAAAAAAAAATATATATTTATATAAATATATGTATACATTTTTACATCTAATGGTCAATCTAAATTTAATAATTGATAGCTTTTCGACAAGAAAGAGTTTTGGATTATCCACGATTTACTATCGATCCTAATACAAATGGTAGATGGATTACACCAAAAGATTTACAACATTATCAATATTTAGAAAAGGGACAAAAAGCAGAAAATGAATTAGTGACTTTAACAGGCCGAATAGCAGTTAAACGAGAATCTAGTACAAAATTGATATTTTATGATATTATTCAAAATGGTGAAACAATTCAAGTAGTTGCATCTAAAAATAGATTCCCTGGTCATTTAAACGATTTTATAATCAAAAATAACGCATTAAGTAGAGGGGATATAGTCTGTAAGTTTGTCTTGAACTCTTTAATGATTAAAGTAAAAAAAAAAAAAAAAAAAAAAAAAAAAAAAAAAAAAAAAAAAAAAAAATAAAAAATAAATACTAAATACATTTGATATTCTAGCATTTACAGGTGTGCCTGGTAAAACAAACCATGGTCAGCTAAGTCTATTTGTAACTCAGGAAATGAAAGTCCTTACACCTTGTCTACGAAATATTCCTCGTAATGGAATAAAGGATCAAGTAAGTAGAATAAGATGAGGATACTTGGCTAGTAAAAAAAAAAATACATCTTTATAATCCCCCCCCTTTTTTTTTTCTTTTCTTTAGGAGAAAAGGCTTCGTGAACGTTATTTGGATTTGTTAGTTAATCCTGAAGCATCAAGAGTTTTAAGAACTAGATCAAAAATTATTCAATTTATTAGGCATTTTCTAGATAGTCGTGGCTTCCTTGAAGTCGAAACACCTATCCTATCCGGAAAATCAGGAGGAGCAAACGCTCGTCCATTTGAGACACATTCACATGCATTCAATATGGATATGCAATTACGTATAGCACCAGAATTATATTTAAAACAATTAGTTATAGGCGGTTTCGATCGTGTCTATGAGATTGGCAAGCAGTTCAGAAATGAGGGAATTGATGCTGATCATAATCCTGAATTTACAACTTGTGAGTTTTATCAAGCGTATGGTAACTTGGAAAGTTTAATGCATGATACTGAAACGTTATTATCAGAGATGGCTACAGCAATCTGTGGCGATAGTTCAATTCAATCAAAGTCGGGTGAAATAATTGATTTTAAAAAGCCATTCCATCGAATCAATGTAATGGATAGACTAGAGAATGAATTGGGAGTTTCTTTAACATTCTTAGAACAAAGTGGTAAAATATAAAAATTGTATGTATGTGTGTACGTAACATGTAATATTCATATATCATGTTCAGATGCTGTAGATAAGTTAGTTTCCTTGTGCGAAACAAAGAAAATTAAGCTGTCAGGCCCGCTTACCCAACCACGTATCCTTGACAAGATGATTTCAAAATTTATTGAGCCTCATTGTGTACAGCCCACATTTTTGTACAATCATCCACTTGCATTAAGTCCCTTAGCAAAAGATGCTATTGATAAAAAGGTGGGGGGATCATGTAATTGGGTTGTAAAATAGAAAGCCTCCCTTAATTTATTTATTTTTATTTTATTTTAGGGAAGAACTGTTGCTGCAAGATTTGAATTATTTGTTGCTGGAAAGGAATTGGTCAATGCTTATGAAGAATTAAATGATCCTCAAGAGCAACGTAAACGCTTCAAGCTACGGCTTCAAGATCGGGATACAGGCGATTTAGAGGCACCTTTACCAGATACAGATTTCTGTGATGCTCTAGAATATGCTTTACCTCCTACTGCTGGTTGGGGTATGGGTATTGATAGAGTTGTACAACTGATGACAGGTATGACTCACATTCGTGAAGTCCTCACTTTTCCCATCATGCGCTCAATTACAGTAAACTCAAATCGAGAAGTAGAGAAAAAAGGAAAAGAAGCCATTTAATATAAATTATAAAAGCTTAATTATTTGTATCCAAGCAGTGCAATCATAATAAAAGAAATTTCACTTTATTTATTGTGTGGAGGATGTTTTTAGTATTATACATAAATAAATAAGGTCTTTTTTTTTTAATATATATATTTTACTTTCTATTTTAGAAAAGTTTTTTAATGAAATAGCAAAATTTATAGTTTATCAAAGCTGCTAAACAATTAGATTCTCATGCTAAAATGTAGCCAACGAGTAATCATAAATTTAGATAAAGAGTTCATTTTAAAGGCTTTTCAAATTTCAAAATAAGCCACTATTGTACATATAATAACTACGCTTACGAAGATCAGTCTTTAAAATAAAGTATAAAAATTATCAACAAAGATATGCCAGAATCATGAAATGGAGCCAAATATATACATATGCATTTACATATATACTGATTTCAGGAGCAATTTTTTTTTCTTTTAATGACGAACTCTGTTGTTAAAAAAATACCTATTCAAAGCAAAATTTGAATATTATTTGATCTTGAACCCAACAAAAAGAAAACCAAGAACCAATCCAATTCAATGATTGTCATATTTTATTTCATTTTTTTTTTTATGACATTACTCTGGTAAAGGTCATTTTCTTATACATATTTACTTGCTTGCTTATTTTTTATTTCTCTAAAAATAGTAGTCATGCGAGCGGGACTGTAATTCCCATGTAATTGGTACACAGGGCTTACTAAACATGTAACAATAGCACCAGTAAATTGGAAATACAAATAAGGGTCCAAAACTCACATTTTTTTTTTTCAAATGACTTTTTTGGGGGGGAGGGAAAAAAAATCACTTTTCGATTTATAAATTACAATTTTTATTTTAAGGATTTTTAATATATTAACAATCGCATATTTATAATAAGCTGTTTTCATCGCAGTTATAAATTTCGAAAATAAAATAAAATAAAATAAAATAAAATAAAATAAAATAAAACCAACAGTTGTATTTTAGTTTGTTTATCATCCTTTTTTTTTTCTTTCTTTCGTAAAGGCGATAATGTATGAAATAGGAAGTGTAACCAGGTTGTTTTTTACAGGCTTTCTTCCTTTATAGTTTTTTTTTCTTTTTTAGAATGGAGAGAAATCAGAATTTGGAAGGTGTGTTAACAAAGCCGGAGAATTAACCAAGCTAAGCCATACGCTATAGGTCATTCGTATTTCACTTGATAAAAACCATACCGCTAGGGAAATGATTAAAAATTCACAGTGAAACGAACGGCTTGTGTCAACCATTTTCTTGACATTTGTAATATAAAGCACCAATTCTACAAATAGTAATATCATCAAATAGAAAGAGGGCTAAAACTTAAAAAACCTCCCCCCTTGCATATTATCAGGTTCCTCCAAAAGAAATGAAATAAGTTGTATAATAAATGGTAAAAAAAAAAAAAATTTATTTTAATGTCGAGTCGGACAATAGATTAATATACGCGAGATTATCGACGAATGAAGACAAGTCCAAATAGATTTTGATTGCTGAAAAAAAGAACATAGTATTTTGATCAAGCAGCGAGCAAACAGGGCCATGTTGTTTGCTCCTTCCCCCTCAAAGAGTGCCATAACTAATTGTCCCTTTACTCTTTTATCAAATAATAATTTAAGCAACTCTAATCTATAGTTCCATCATTATCCTTTGAATATTTTGAGCAATACTCTTCCATAAAAAAAAAAAAAAGAGTAAATACAACAAAACTGATTCATTGATATTCTTCTTTTTCTACCTTGGTAATAGGTTACTCGAAAGAAGAAAAAAAATCGAGTAATTTTGACCAAATTTGAATGTTTAGTGGTGCAAGACAAATAAATATCTATAAAGAGGCAATATAAGTAATGATGATGATGATGATGATAATAAACACAACTTTTAACATACTATTTTTTTTTTATTTGCTTGCACCATTAACTAGAGTTTAATAAACATAAACTAAAGTATTGATCTTCTTAATAGAAGATCACAAAGGATCTCCAAAGAGCACCTTAAATAAAGGTGGTAGGAGGAAGGGGGGAAGGAGACGCGGAAAAAGAGGAAGAGCCTTAAGGTGCATAACACTAATATTAATCTTTTGTTCCACTCGTAGGTCGATTCAAAAATTATAATCACCTTTGCAGCATTTATACATATTATAATCAACTTGATTTTACTCCAATTTTCTATTGCTCTTGAGTAAAAAGTAACCAATTTGTATAAAAACAAGTGTTTGTAATTTTATATAAATAGCATATTTTGATACAAGATGCATTCAAGACCGCCAACTAAAAATAATAATAAAAAAGTTAATGACAAAAAAAAAAAAAAAAAAAAAAAAAAAGAAAAAAAGATCAAATGAAAAATTCGTTGTATTTACAAAATGTCGTTCAAGTTTTGAAAATAGAATATTCATAATTGAAACGTGAAATACTAAATAAAGAAAATAGAAAAAAAAAGTTAGAGTTTTAAAAATAAAAAGGGCGAAAAACTAGTGATATTGAATTTGTACATGTAGGAAAACATTGATAAAGCCTTTTTAAATTAAAGTAAAGAAAAAATGTATCAGTTTTCAAAGACAATATATTGTTATAGATTTTAAATAATTTATATATTTACATGATAAAGAGAACCTGAAATGTTAATTAGAAAGAAGAAAGAGACACAAATGAAAATCAATGATTTTTTTTATATTAATTTTTTTTTTTAAAAAAAAAAGTGACTGGTAAGTAAACTATTACATTCCAGTTAAACGGGATTTTTATGGTGATTTATCATGACTGACATAGACTGGTTCCTTATTTAAATTAAATTTAAAAAGTTAGAATGGTCTGATTTATTGGAATATTTAAAATAAAAGGTGTACTTGTTAATATGTCCCTTTTTTTTTATTATCAATAATGAATAATATGAATCGCGTTAAATATCTTATTCTGATTGATATTTTGAAGACCTTTAAGATCTAACATGTAAAAATCATACAAAGGATTGATAAAGATAACTTTTTATTTTTCCCTTTAAACAAACATATCAAATTTACAGTATGATTTGATCGTCAAGTCCTTTTAATAAAGTTAAATAATGGATGTGTTGTTGATTAAAACAGATCTTAAGCTACGTATTCGTCGACACTATTCTTTCCATAAAGTTCTATATCGAATGCAGATGTATTTATCACGTTAATTGCGTACCTTAATTATTCCTATAAGGCGAATACTATCATTTGTTGAATTAATTTCAGGCATTTTATATAAAGAAAATGGTTGATTTACTTGATACATGAAAAGGTAGGGAGTGAAATTAACAACATAATTATCTTAACATAAATGTATTATTTTAGGGAGGGGGTGGGCTACATTACGCGTGAAATACACAATTTATTATTCGTGTAACAAAACATGGAGAAATTGCCAGTAATTTGGAAATTTAAACTCCTAGATAAAAATTCAGTTAATTTTTTTTTTTTCCTTTTTCTTCTATTTGAATAGAACTCAATTTTTGAAACTCAATAGGCGCTAGATATAGTAAAAGCTATTTAAAAAAAAATTTTTTTTGTAAATGAATTTAAGCAAGTATATAAGCAGAGTAATAAGAGTAAGAGGCCTAATTATTATATACCTTTATTATTTTATAAATGGTTATAATATCTTTATTATAAAATAGAATTAAACTCGTACTTTATTGGCAGGGCCATAGCCAAATACGATTAGTGATATCTTGATAATGTCATCTTTAATAAATAATGACTATTTGTATGAGGTATACCTTGGGTCAAATTAGTTCAATTACAATACCAGTTTTATTATTATCATACTTTATGTTTCTATTCAAAAGAGTATCTACAGCTTTTTAGCTTTTTTTTTATGGTATCTTTTCTAACTTGTCTCTTACGGAACAAATATTAAGGATATTTGTTAACTAGGACTAATGGAATTATTATAATAATAATCGGTAAATATGGATTTTTAATAGTAGTATGAATACCGTTTATATTATCTCTTCAAACTTAACTGTAGAATAGTAATCTGAGTAAAGATAACCATTTATTCTATTATTTGTCGTGATAGTTCCTTAACTCTTCACAACTTTTATAACATTGCATATTAAAAGATGTGATTTAATATGCCAATTTTTTCTTTCGAGTTATATCAAGAGATAAACAAGGGGGGGTATGAGAATTGAAAGGAATTAGAGAAAGGGTATAAACTGCAAAGGATAAATAAATACTATGTGAAAGATGACTATGTATGCCATTATTTATAACTAAAAGTTATTTGACGTATATAATTTATTGTAGAAAAAGTAGATAATACAAATAGTGAATGTAGAATATTGTGATTGCTTATTAGGAAGTAAAAAAAAAAAAAAAAAAAAAAAAAAAAAAAAAAAAAAAAAAAAAAAAAAAAAAAAAAAAAAAAAAAAAAAAAGGAGTCGAAGGACAGAGGATCAGCAATCCTTTCCGGGCATTTATAATTTTTGATATATCAGCAAGTGCTGTATACCATCTGATTTTGATAAAAAGTTGGCTAATTTCAGAATTTAGTCCAATAGTTGTAGTTAACAGCTAATAAAATAAGAATCACAGACAGAAAAATAACTATTAAGAATATGTATTATATATTTGTTACAATTGTTAAGTAGTTATGACAAACTCAATTTAATTTTAATATCAAGAATAACTAAAATATACGTTCATGTTCTGTATATTTATTATGTTAATGGCTATTTATTAATAATAACATAATCCTAAGCTTGACTGAAAGAGAAAAAATTATTTCTTATAGCTGCATTCAGTAGGAAAAATAAAAATAAAAGATATAAAGGATAAATATATTCTATGTGCACACAGATATAAAGCTAATGTGATTTATTATAGCGAATAGTAAATTTAATTGAATTATAAACTAATACAAATAATTCCTCTCTTCTACCCCATCATCTATGCATGCTAATTATTTGTTTTTCTTTTTCATATATTACTTTAGGGGTCTTTCTTATTATGATATACTTGTATTTATAGTCCAAAAAGGATATTAAGCTTCTTTCCTTCTTTATTTATTTGGACAAGGCAATAAGTTATTTTTTTTTTAAAAAAATATAAATGTATAGTAAAAAAAAAACAAGGAAATAGATGAAGAAGGATATCATACACTAATACATACAAATAATTCACACAATACTGAAACTTTTTCTTTTAGGCTTTGTTTCTATTGTTTTTGATCATACTAATCTTTCTTCTATGAGGATCAACCAGCTTTAATTGAAAAATCACTTCAGAGCCTGCAATACGATCATCCATAACACCATAAATTCTGTCTGTTGAATCTGGACGAAGACATCGAATATTATTTCCAGCTATTACTTGAAGTAAATCACCCTGAGCAAGAAAAAAAAATAAATGTTAATTTATACACATATATTTTTATCATTTCTCTATTCTTACAGTATCCATATGCCGTATTTCAATAAAGTTAGAATTAAACGCAACAACATAAGGGAATCTAAATGCAAAGGCTGTAGGATTTCCTTCCCAAGTAATTGACCAATCCTTACGCATTCGTTTACCCTTTTTATCAATATAAAATGCCAATTCTACAATTATATAAGCATTTAAAAGGTAAATTTATCTTTTTTTTTTCTTTTTTTTTCTTACCATTATAGCAGAGTAAAATACTCCCGTTTTTATGTCTAAACATAGAGATAGGTTTCATATTTTCATGCTGTTGGAGAACTAAATTATTGCTTTCATCATTTGGATCTAAAACACCTATCAAATATATTTAGTATATACAACATGTACAGAAAAAGAAAAAGAAAAAAAAAAAGGGGGAGGGGAAGGACTTACTTTGCACTTCAGCAGAGCTTAAATTTACCATTTGAAATCCTCTTTCACTTCCAACACAGATAATATTCTTAAAAAGTTGAATAGATGAGGCTTCACCTGGTATATATAAATCTTTATGCGCTTTAAGTGCTTCGTTATTGCCACGAATCAATCGTCCCAGATTATTTTTATTTTTTTTCTTATTTGCTTCCTTAGTCGTCTCACAAGGTTCAAGGGCACGAATAGTGGATGTCATGGCATTATTACGAACAAAGCAAACTAATGTCTTTTCAACCCCATCTGACTGATTGGATCCATTTATGTTAGTAGCAGTCTTGTCATAGATTTGTCCCACTTTGAAAAAGGATACATGGCTACTAATCTTACGTCCACGCTTAACACCAGTCTCTGAAGTTGAAAGCAAAGTATCTAATGAATACGTGTATAAGATTTTATCAGCCAATACGAGTATCAAATTAAATTGTTCAAGGACGTCAATCTGTGATACTTTATCCATTGCCAGAATTCGAATGAGTTCATCACCACTACCTTCTTTTTTAAGGTAGACGCCTTGATCTCCACCAAAAATAAGTGATCTCCCATTATCTGTCAAAAGAAATAAGAGATATGAATAATAGTTTATAGCTATTCATCTATTTTTCCCCTCTTTCCCCTCTCTCTCTCTCTCTTTCTCTTTCTCTTTCTCTTTCTCTTTCTTACCAAATACAGCAGTACAATTCACTTTGTTGAATGAACTAAAGAAGCGTTCATTGATGGGCTTAATGTTGAATACTTTATGCTTCTCAACAAGCAACTTACGCTGTTCTTCTATTTTATTGACCCATTGCTGGCGTACAGCTGCTGTAGTTGCATATAAAGTAATAGGTCCTCCTGTGCTTTGCTTCCCCAAATGAACAAATGAAAGAGGATACCCATTTTTGTTCATTATGAAGCTGTTATTATTATTATTATTATTAGTATTTATAACGGTATCGAAATTATTAGTATAAATATTGGAATAGGATATCGTGTTATATGTGTCAGCAGATATAGCATTTGTATTAGATATTGTGGTATTAGTTGTAATGCTGAGATCGACAAATGAACCATTACCAGACCGACCTATAGGTATAATAGTACTTGCTCTTTTGCTATGATCTGGAAATGTAATCGATAATAATGCTAATGGAATAGGCTAAATAGCAATATATATATATATATTTATATGCATATATAAAAATAAAAAAAAAGGAGAGAAATCTGCATGTTACTTTTTTTTTGTTATAGTTATACACATATATGAAAAAGAGTTAATATGTACCTTTCTATGCAATTTATATTTTTCTTCGTTTTGCTTAGGTTTTATTATTAGCAAACAATGATCCAATAGATACATTAAAACTTCAGATGATTCAGACCCAGATCCTTTTTTCCAGGTACCCTTCATGATTATTTGTCTATTAGGTGCAGTCAAATCCAAATCCTATAATAATAATAATTTGTATGTCAAAACAAAAAAAAAAAAAAAAAGGAAAAACAAAGAAAAAAAAATTGTAACTTACAAAGTTTGAAATACTCTTGTTCACTAATCTTTCATTTAACAATTGTAAATTAAATGCATTCTCGGTTTTCCCAGTTTCCTTATTGACATCAGCCAAAAATTTAGCAATAATTGTCATTACACGAGGTATAGCCTCCTGATCAGGATGATTCTTTGGTGTATGTTTCAAGATCTCTCTTAATAATAAATTATAACGCCCTAAACGTGTTGTTGGCTTTGTAAGATAACCATTTAATTCTAATTTACGTGACTGAGGTAAACGTTCCGTCCTGACCACGAATTCAGCAAATGATGGATTTGTTGATTTCTCTATCTCAAATGCATATTTACCAATGATTTGATGAGCACCATATTGAACGAAGGGTTCAAATTTAGCAACATGTACTAGCATAATGTCACCAATTTGATCTACTACTTTCATTTTTGATTGGCGATCAAGTAATGCCTCTAATAGTCCAGAGTTTACCTCGAGTACTTCAAGGATATTCCAAAAGATTGTATTCACAAAAGTAGTTCGATTCCCTATGATATGTATACTGTTATCATTAAGTAAAGTTTCAATCCATTGCTATATAAATTAATAATAGTTATAAGCTAAATGATAGAACTAGGTGATATAAACGTGTTGTAATCCTCCTCCTCCTTCCCCCCCTTTATATATATACCTCTTTAATATAACTTAAATCATCTACAAAATCTTTCTCGGTATATATAAGCTCAAAAATATTTTCTTGACGCTTTGTTTCTTCTTTGCTCAAACTTTCCAATATAGATTTTGGCACAGTATTGATCCATAACCTATCCTCTTGTTGATTAGGAGTATAAGAGTTGCTTCCTTCACGATTATGCCCTTTGAAAGGTGAATGAAAATTAGTACGTTTAGCTTGTTCTTGACGACGAGGACAACGAGGTGAATAACATAATCTTTCCCTTGTGCATGTAGGCGAATAACAATCAGTTAATAAAGTGAAAACGCCATTTGGGAAATTATCTTCCTCTACAATAGAAATAGCAACTGTCGTTGAAGATCGAGTCGTAGTCGTGACTGTCGTCTTTCCTTTTGTATTGTTCATAACTCCACTTTTAGGTCTTAAATTCATAGGATGATCTTTAAACTGATATAACTCTCGACTTGAATCACGTAATCGATGCTCATAATTAACATCATGAAAAAATTTTTGAGAATCCAATGCTCGACCTAATAATAAAGCCACATTACGATCAGTAGATTTAATTATTAAAGCTAATTTGTCCTGAAAAAGAAATGAAATAGTGTTAATTTTTTTTTTTTAAAAAAGTCTATGTGTATATATTTATATATATATACAACTTACAACTGCCTCTTTTCCATCAAAAACATCTTTATATTTAATGCTATCTTTTGATTTTGTACTTAAAACAATATGAGCTTTAAAAACCTCAGCTACTTTTGAAAGTAAAGCTGGATAAATAAGAGGAATATGCTCTTTTGTTGTAGAAGTATGTGATAAAGAAGTGGGCTCATTTACGAAATTAGTTCCAATAATAGGCTTGTTATTCGAAGAATTAGAAGCTGTTGATGAAGAAGCCGATAATGATCTAGGTAAATTAAAATTAAATGATGGAGGTGTCTTTTCTAATGGTGATTTAAGTTTATGATAATGGCTGTTGATACTATTATTATTATGATGATGATGATTAGTCGGAACTATGCGCTTCTTTGAAGAAAGCGCAGATGAGGACGAAGAAATAGGCATATTGAATACGCTTTCAGCTACATGTTTTCTTCCTGGAAGAGTTAATGGTGGCGATGAATTTGAAGACGATTCAATACGACTGTGTCTTGTTAAATGTGAAATAGCAGACAATTTGGCTCTCATTGGAGCCGTTGACTTTGATAATTTCGACAATAAGCTTGTACTATCCATCGACCGGATACTCAAATTATCCTTTTGTTTTCGAACAGGTAAAAATAGAGGCTGACTGTCAAATATTTTTTTATCGTTGTTACCGCCTTTTTTATAATTTCTATCCATGTGCCTGAAAATAGAACTGGATCTCGAGACTTTTTTAGCTGTCTTTGAGGCAAGCGTATTCAAGTTGGTACCCAAAAGGCTCCTAGAACGGCCTTGTAACTGATCATCTACAGTACGAACACTTGTAATAGAATGACGATCTTCATCATGACCGTTACTATTGTATTCTGTTCTTAGGGATATGATAGACTCATTTACACTGTATATACTTGGAATACTATCATGACTAGGCTTTTTATATAGAATACTATCATTTGGTCGATAATCAAGGACATCACCTGTGGCTTCTACATAGGTCGTGTCATCCTCGTCTTCTAGTATATCATTTTCATCCTCTAATTCATCTGCTTGATGATTATCTTGCAAATAGCAAAGAGATTGATAATAACGATCGCGTATAGCAGCTGAGGGAGTCAACTCTGTAGAGATAGAGTTTGTTGAAGTGAAATAAGCTAAAGCACTGAGACTATCCAATGTATAGCTTCTTTTATAATCAATAGTAGCATCGTGATTATGGCTGCTACTGATAGAAGTACCAGCACTTGTTGTAGTAGATGGTAATCGATATCTACTATAAATACTTGTGCTAGTAGTTGTGACGGCTGTAGGATGAGAAATGTTTATGGAATGATTTTGTCTTTCCTCATTACTTTGAATGAGCGTTGTTGTTGATGGAATAAGAATTTCAGATTGATGCATCCCGGTAATAAAAGTTAATTTAATATTCTTACTGCATATGCTAAAATAAACAAAAGAAAGAAGAAGAAGAAAAAAAAAAGAAATATATATGTGTATATTCGTATATACAGATATACGTATATATATTTATATATTCAAAAAAAAAAAAAAAAAAAAAAAAAAAAAAAAAGAGGAGTAAAATATTATGTGGACTTTAAATAAAACAGGAACAGTTTTAATTCATAATTCCTATTATTGTCATTTAAGCACACAGAAGCTGACCTTATTTGTTTCTCTTTTTTTAATCAACTGATGGCTACACAAAATAAAATATCTGGTTTTTAAAAAAAAAATTTGTCATAAGCCTTTCTCTCCTACCTTTCCCTCCCTTATAAGCCTTACACTGACAAAAAAAAAAAAAAGTTTAAACGTGATAACGTTAATTGCATATACTATAAACAGTACTTTTTAATTTCATTTATGTACTGCATTTATATATCTTTTATATACAAAGATTTTTGCATTATTATATAAGAATAACACGGAAGAAATGAATAAGCATTTGTGTAAAAAAAAAAAAAAAAAAAAAAAAAAAAAAAAAAAAGTCAAATAACGCGTATTTAAAATAAATGTATCTTATATCAATATTGTAGTATGAATTTAAGTTGCTTATGATCAATTAGTATGTTGTATATAAATATATCTCATATATATTAACATAATTCTCTCTCTCTCTTTTTTTTTTTCTTAAAAAAAATTATTAAGAAGTCTTGTAGAATTAATAAATAACATTTGCCCGTACTATTTATCATAGTTATCAGATCTTTGCGAAGAACTTAAAATCCAAAAGTAAAAGGAGAAAGTTGGTTGATGATACATATTTTATCTTGAAGGATTTATATATCTGGACAATCATTTAATTAGAAGCCCCCCCTTTTTTTTAAGATCTTTGAGCGTTTGATTAAATTCGTTTCACTATTACTACCTGGTCCAGATCAAGAAAAAAGAAAACGGTGACTAAAAACTTGTTAAGTAAAAAATAGATGTATAAAGAAAAAAAAGAAAAGAAAAAGATTATCATGGATAAACACATTAGAGATATTATCAAAGAAAATAGTAAATTTATTCAAGAATTAAATTACCCTGCTAGAGAAAACCTCTTCTCCCATTCAGTGCTAAGAATAAAAAAAAAAAAAAAAAAAAAAAAAAAAGAAAGGAAAAGGAAATAGATGTATAAATTACACTATAAGTGAAGGGAGAAGTTTATAGCAAAAGAACTATTCGAGCTCTCGAAGGATTGAATAAACAGTTAACCAATGGACAGACTATGGAAGGATATGAAAGCTTTTACGTAATTTATGTGCAGGCAGCATATTTAAAAAGAAGGATAAAGATGTATTAATTATTTTAGATAATTAAAGCTAATAATACTGATTTTTCAACTATTAAGGCATTTGCGATAATCAAACATATACAATACGATTAAATTTTTTTTGTTGACAATCTTTATTTTATTGTCTGTCAGATACAATATCAGGAAGTATTTTATAATGAAATAGATAACTGAGTTCAAACAATATATGGCAAATGACCAGTGGTTATATATCCAAGAAAGAGTAAATAAATTATTAGGAGAGGCGGTTAAGTTGTGATTCCTTTATTTTATTTGAGAGTTGATTGAGTTGAAATAAAAGTAAATCCTCCATAGTCCTCAGTGCATATATAGGAATACAGTTGCATGAGATTGCGGCCAACTGATATTTGGGTAATAGGTGCAGAGTTTCGGTAGGTCTCCAGGCAGCCAGCTCAGACACTATCTAATTAATCAAATCAATTATGTTCAACATGAGAAATCATACGCCTACATTTAAAATATGTACTTTATGTATTAGACTCAATGAGCACACTAATAATTATATATCAAAATTGATTGAGAAAGTTTTTTTTTTTTTTTTTTTTTTTTTTTTTTTTTTTTTTTTTTTTCTTTTTTTTTTACAGGATATCTTCACTTGGTCTCAACGTTGGTCAACTGTCTGTACTACAGTCTTGCATAAAATGAATTATTCGAATACTTCCTGCTCTTCAAAGCCTTGGTGCCGAATTGATGAAATGATTGTCTTTATAGTAATATTAGTATTTCAGTTACTAAATCTGCTTTTTTCTTTATTCTCTTGCATTTTGACGCCTGATTTTTTTTATTTTTTTTTTTATATACCACAGCAACAAAACTTACTTCTATTTGCTTATTGGTCATTTTTTTTTATCTCAAAATTTTTTAAACAAATCCCATAGTTTAATCCTATTAAAAAAATGTCATATTTTGATATAACTTCTTTTTTTTTTTTTTTTTTTTTTTTTTTTTTTTTTTTTTTTTAAGAAAACCTAAACAAAACTAAACAAAAAAAAAACACACTATGACAACGCCTACAAAAGAAGAAGATAGTAGTATATTGTTTGAAATACCTGAACAGTACCTTATTCATGAACATGATAATATATATACAACTACAGCTCATCAATTTGCTCAATTCAACGAAGCTTACAAACGTTTTCCATTACCAGATAATATTTTATTTCCTTGGCTTCATGGTGTTGATGGATTAAGCAATCAGCAGAACTTATTTTTTGGTGTAAGACGAAGTATGGTACCCAACTACCGTGGATTAATGATTATGCATTGTCAAGAACTCGAACACACAGCTCGATTGACTGAATCAGTTTTACCTCATCAAGTCCTATTTATGGAACCACCTTATCAATATGAATTCATCAACTCTTACAATAAGGAAACCAATATCAATTTACGAAATTTTGGTAATCAAGTGTCGAGGTTTGCTACCATTTGTGATATTGTACTGTATGGTACACAGGCAAGAAAAATAGCCACACTATTGTCACTTGCTCAACAAAAGCTATATCAAGAGAGACAAGACCAGATAGAATCAGTTCAAAAGTCTGCTGGCAAAAGAGCTGTTATAAATGCGAACAGGATCTTATATAAAACAATTATAATTGAAGGTAAAACCCATATTTTACTTGTAATAAATGCAATATTTATGATTAATTCAATTTTGTCTACCTTTTTTTTTTTTTGTCATTAAATTAGATGATTTTTCAGTGTTTGAACGCAATTATCCAGAATTCGTTCTCTATGATTCAATAGGTTCAGCTTTGCAAAGAAAAGATTTTAGGGAATTAGAAATTGCTGAAATGAGAAAAATGAGTGAAGCAACAGAGATTACAAAAAATATTTGGGTAAAAACTAAAGCATACGAAAGAATATATATATATATAAATATATACATATTTATTGATATATTTATGTTAGCTCGGAAACACACAAGATGTGCCAATTACTATACAAGAAATGGATCCTTTATCTTCTTCTTTTTTTTCTGATTTTAATAATGATGAAAATCCTAATCCACATCATTTTTCGATTTGTATTGAAGCACATGATCTGGCTGATATGCCTCTACCATCTACGTTAATGTTAGCTCGTGAAACACTGAATGAATTAAAAGATGGACAAATGCCTTCAGAACTAATTCACTTTGATGTTTATGCCACAGGAGTTCCTAATGAAGAGCATGAATTTCAAACATTCTTTACACACTTGTTACAACTGTTGCAATTCATGGAAGAACAGTCCTCTCGAGATCGTAGGATTTTGATACACTGTTCAGATGGATACACTGAATCAAGCTTGTTAGCTTTAAGTTGGATTATGTTTCATCAAAAGTTACAGTTGCCTGAAGCCTATCTCTATTTACAGAGAATCCGCTCCTTTTTTGTTTATGCAGCCGATGTACCTACGTTGCGTAGAATCGAACATGCCTTATTTGAAGATCATGAAAGTCTCGAACCTCAACCAAAAAGAAGGAAGAGTACAACACTTGCAACTCAAAATGTAGGATCCAATAGAAAAGATAATGGTCAGACTATTATGGTAAATGATACTAAAAAATTGGATACTGCTACTATAACAAAAGAAGAAATTACAGTAAAATATGAGTTTGACGAGGAGGAGGAAGATATTGATGATGTCGATGATGATGATGATAACGATGATAGCGATGACGATATGATGGAAATGCAACATTTAACAACACCACCAACTCCATTAAAAACAACAAATAATCGAGCATTACTTGGTGATGCATATATAAATGCAATTTCTAATACAGAAATGGGCAATGCATTACCAACTGATAATATTTACAAACAATTACAATTGTCCCCCACTAAAGAAGAAGAAGAACTATATCCATGGTTTTATTCCCCTCGGTTTGAAGGATCTTTTCCATCAAGAATATTATCCTTTTTATACCTGGGCAATTTGAACCATGCCACTAATCCAGAAATGTTAAAAGTACTTAATATAACTCATATAGTTAGTGTGGGTGAAAATGCAGATTTAAGTGACAAGGAGTTTAATTTACTTTTTTTGGATAATTTATACGATGACGGAATTGATTCAATTCAAAGTCGTTTAGATTCTGTTGTAAGATTTGTTGGTAAGAACAAGCAAGAAGGATAAAGTAAAGAATATTACATATAAATATGACTCATTTTTTTTTATAAAGAGGATGCTCGTTTAAAAGGCACAACATGCCTCATTCATTGTAGAGTAGGTGTGAGTCGAAGTGCAGCTATTTTGATTTGCTATATCATGAAGCATTTACAATATACGTTGGTACAAGCTTATTTGTTTGTTCGAGCACGAAGATTAAACGTTATCATTCAACCAAATCTTAAATTTATGTATGAAATGTTACAGTTAGAACAAAGAGAAAAGGGTACAATTTCAATTACTTGGCCTATTTTATGCAATGAAATTTATAATTTAAATTCACCTTATCGAAATATAAATTGTCTTCCTTGAGATACTATTACTTGTAATAATAAAATATTTAATTTCTTTTTTTTTAATAACTGTCCTTTTTATTATTATTACTATTTCCTTATAACTTGCAATAGATTGACAATTGGTATGAATAACTATTATAACGATTATCCCGTTGTAATTGGTATTGATTTTGGTAAGCTTTAAAATGAATTATAAAATGTTGTTAGCAGACAATAAAAAAGATTGAAATTATAACAAATGAAAAAGGTACCACTTTTTCAGGATGCGCTTATGCTTACATTCAAAATGAAGAGGTAGTTGATATTGTAAGATGGTAAAATCTAAATAAAAATGACTTGTTTTCAACGCTTTGAGTAGATTAACAATACAAGTTTCTCTCTCTCTCTCTCTTTCTCTCTCTTTTTTTTTTTTTTTTTTCCTTTTTTATATACATTTATAAATATATGAAATAAAAGGCCAAAACAGAACAGCAATGTATATCCTAAGGTATGCAAACCTATTATATATTTGTTATTACAGGTAACTAACCACAAATAGAAGACACCTACTTTAAATTTCTACCATGGTAATGCAAATCAAATGACACAATGGGGTAATGCTGCTCGCATCGAAATGCAACGTCCAACATCTCGTAACTCAATTTTATTAAAACAGTATAAACTTTATCTCGATGAAAATATTGCTAAAGATTTACCTCCTTTGCCGAATGGTCTATCAATAGTTGATGCAATTGCCGATTATCTTAAAGCTTTTCATGAACATGTTGTTCATGAATTAAAAAAGGGCTTTGCACGTAATTACAGTCAACATCAATTCAAATACGTAAGGTTGATTCTTCAGACTTAATTAACCATCGTAATCTTTATATACATATATAGTGCTTAACTGTACCTGCAATGTGGTCTGATCGTGCAAAGAATACTATGCGTGATGCAGCTATTAAAGCTGGGTTAATTAACGAGAATGACGATCGTGATAGACTCATGTTAATTTCTGAGCCTGAAGCTGCTGCTCTTTATTGTGAAAAGAAATGTGAACAGTTTAATCTTGGGCATGGAGATAAATTTATGATTTGTGATGCTGGAGGTAAAAAAAAAAAAAAAAAAATAAAATAAAGTAAAATAAAATAAAATAAAATAAAATAAAACTTGCAAGATACATACATATAAATATACATATATACTCAGCTAAATTTAATTTAATTATGATGCATTAGGTGGTACTGTAGACTTGATTGTTTTTGAAATTGATGAGAACAGCGGAAGGAAATTAAAGGAATGTACAAAAGGCCATGGCCAATCTTGTGGTTCTGTGTTTTTAGATCGTCGTATGCGTAAATTATTAAAAAGGAAGTTTAAAGAATATTTATCATCCATTCCCGCATCTGCTTTTGAAATGATGATGGATACGTTTGTAGATCTTATCAAGCCACAATTTGATGGAATTGAAGATCAATTCATTTCGCTTCCTGCATCTATGAATTTAGGTTTGCTTAAAAATCCTGTCATTGGTTTAGAGGAGGGTATACTTTGCTTGACAGCAGCTGAGCTTAAAACAGACGTATTTAATCCTATTGTGAAGGAAGTTATACAGTTGATTGAGGATCAATTGAAGAAAGCCGGATCTTTACAAGCAGTGTTTTTAGTAGGCGGATTTGGTTCTTCAAATTACTTATTTGAATGTGTTCAAAGTGAGTTTGGATCAAGGATAGGCTTAGTAGCAGTACCTCCTCGTTGTGAACTTGCAGTCGTACGTGGTGCTGTTTATTTTGGCTTGAATCCTCGTATAGTGACCACACGTATTCCTAGATATTGGTATGGCATCGATACGACAACTACATTTGAAGAAGGTATTGATCCGCCCAGCTATAAAATTATTCGTGCTGATGGTAAAGTACGATGTGATAATCGATTTTCAGTTTATGTGAAAAGAGGACAGCCTCTTGATATTGATAATTGTGTAAGTAAAGACTTCTTTGCGTATTATCCTCATCATACAACATGCATATTATATGCTGCAGACACAGAAGAACAGCCTCGATACACGACAAGTCCTGGAGTACATAAAGTGGCTAATTTTACTATACCTATGCCCTCTTTAACAGGTGTTATGGAAGGCGAAAAGGTAGATTTGTCTATTAAAATGTATTTTGGTGAGGTTGAATTAAGAGTTGAAGCAGTTATTCGTGGCAAAACTTACAGTACAACATGCACGTTTAATACCGATTATTAAAAAAAGAAAAAAATACCCATTTATTATATACATACATAAACGTATATCACACAATTTTTATTATCATTATCATTATCATTATTATTATTTACATTTATAACAAACTCTTCCATTCGGAATCTACTAAACCCAAGTTATCAGCACCATATTTATCCTTTGCAATTTTACATTGTTCCTTTAATTCATTTGAAGGAGTTGTGTTAGTCTTTGTAATGATAGTATGAATCGTACGTAACGTCTTTTCCACCATATCTTCATCTTCTTCTTCAGTTGTGTATTTAACAAGAATTCTTTGAAGTTCTTGTAAAGTTCCATTCTTAATTAAACGCTCTGTTAAACAGTTGGTATTATCGTCAAAGACAAGACTATTATATAAGAATACGACTTTTCTAACCATATTGGACTCCTTTGAAGTCTTGAGTATATCTTGTAAGATATCGAAACCATTTAGTTTTTCAAATGCTTCAACACCTGCTTGATGATGTTTTAAAAATCCAGAAATAGCGTACTGTGCCTTGTTACGTACAGATGCATCTTCATCTTCTTTTAATAATTTTAAAAGAGGTTCTAAACCACCATTCTCCAAAAAGGCCTTTTGAGCTTGAGGATTGTTTTGAACAGCGGTACCACATACCCAAGCAACACCTTTGCGGACCTCTGGTTCTTTAGCTTCTAATTGTTTAATAATAGCAGGCCATAACTTCATGTTCTCAATATTACGAGCGTTATCGATACCTTCAATGAGCAATTCCAAGTTATCAAGAGCAATTTCTTTATTTTCAAGTGTATCTTCAGGATTACTTATACATTCAACAGCCTCTAAAAATAATAATTATAATCGAAATGAGTCGTTAATTTTCAAGCACCTTTTTTTTTGGTTCTTTATTATGTAATTTACCTTTCATACGTGTAGCATCGTCTTTACCCAAGATGGCTTCAATGATTTTTGGATCAAATTTCTTGGGATCAGGCTTTGCTTCACCTCGACGGATAGCAGCTGCTTGTTCTGCTAAAGCATTATTATCACTGTTATTAACAGCCCATTGAAGTAATTTTTCCATGACTGATTATCTATTCTTTTTAAATTAAAATAAATAGTTAAATCTATAAGATCTATTTAAAAAAAAAAAAAAATACACAAATCTTTTTTTTTTTTTTTTTTTTTTTTTTTTTTTTTTTTTTTTTTTTTTTCATTCATTTATTCTGGCTGCTTCCAGAGAAATCTATCGCTTCGGATATTAAACTATAATATTCAGCCACTTTTTTTTTTTTTTTTCTGTCAAATAATATGATAATTATTATATTTTAGGAATATAATGTGTTAATAAAACGTTACTATATTCCACTAGTCACTAAAGAAGTAAAGCATTTATAACTTCATCATCAGAATTCAGCTGGGATAAACTTTTAACTTTGGGGGTTTTTTCCTATTACCAAAGTAGTGGGGCCATTTATATCCTTTGAGCGCTCAGCGTGTGTCAAGGAACAAGATTAAGGCTATAACTACTGTGTTTTTTTTTTTATTTCTTTTGTTTTTAAAAAAAAAGATACATTCTTTGTTTAATAGTAACGAAAAGAAATAGATTGGTAATTAATTTAATATAATAATTTACTTCCATATTGTACAGTGAGCTACTTTTAATACTATAGCTTTTCAATTACATAGTTGATCTTTCCCAATTTTTATGCTCTTTTGGTTTAAGATTTTGTTTAACACTTTATGATGAAAAGGTGTCCTCTCTCTCTCTCTGTCTCTGTCTTGTTTATATATTTATAAAAAGTGTGATCCACTGCTGCTTTCATATTATTTTACTTGATAGCTTAGCAGTTAGTCAAAAGAAGACGAAATCATGACTTATTTGCTTTAGTAGTAAATAACCCAAAATATTATATTGAAAGCAAGATAAATTATACATTTACACTTGATACGAACTTGTTATTAAAAGTTCGTTTTTGAATGAAAGCATTGAGAATGTGGCTTATACATGATTTAGTATTATAGCTGTCAATTTATCCAATCCAGATTGTTTTTTTTTGGGGGGGAGGGAGGGAGGGAAAGAGGAGGAGACGAAAATTGCAATATGTTCCTCCCCCCCCTCCCCCACAAAGCCCCTTGTCACTTGAACATTTATATACATTAATAAATACACATAAAAAAAAATATTTATTCTCCCCCCTATTATTATTATTATTACTGTTTCTTCATCTATTACTCTTTATATACATTTATAAAAAAAAAAAAAATAGACATGTTAAGGATTATTAAAAATAAAAATATAGTTCAATCTACTTTTCAACTTCGATATCTTTCAACAGATTATTTACCAGGTCGTAAAGGATATGCCCCTGGTTTTGAAGCTCCTGAAGGTACAAGAGAAACTCCCAAAGTGAATCCTAAACGACGTGATATTAAACTTTCGCTTACCTCTCATCTTGAAAACAACGAGAGCAAGAAAAGTGATATATTAACAGAGAGTCCCAAAAAGCTGTATCGTCGTGAACTTAAACATACACGTCACCAATATGCACATGAATTATTAGAAAAGGAAGGACAAAAGCAAATGAGATTAGCTGAAAGAATAGAATTAGGAGAAAAGAAAGCAAAATTAATTCAAGCAAGTTTAGAAGAAGAAAAAAGGAAACAAGAAGAACATACGAGAGAGATCGTTAATATGTTATCATTAGATAAAATTCAACAACAAGTACAAAAGGAAAGAAATGAGAAAAGAATTCAAAATAGATTAGCGTTTGAGGAAATGCATCGTAATGAAAGACATAAACAGTTATCAAAATTGTATTCAAAGGTCGATTCATTTGTTACACTTGATAATTTAGATGCTAAAGTAAATGCAGTGTTAAGTCCAGAAGGCAAATCGTTCCATGAAGGATTGGATGATTTAATGCATAATATAAATACAGTTCAGACTGAAATTGAACATAGAAAAGAGCAAATTAAAGAAGTAATGGGACTTTAGAAATAAATATTATATAATAATAATAATAAAAAGATACTCTGTGTGTGTGTGTGTATGTGTGTATAAAATAAAATAAGAAAGCGAATAATAGAGCATAATTGTATTTTATCAACAGGACTTTGGGCCAATGAAATTAGAGCCTTTTCCTTAAACTCAAACATTCTGTAGTTTGTTGTTAAAAAAACTAAAAGAAAGGTTCTGCTTCCTTACTCGTCTTTAGTAATTGATATTCTTCTTTAACATTTTCATATGAATGGTATCGCCACTTTTTTTAATAAGCCATCTGTTAATATCTATTTTTAAGACTAAAAGTAGATAGTTTTCTGGTGCAATCAAATCAAGGAAATCTTTAGTACTGAGTTCAACCTTTAGTTTATTTCGTATGATAAAATCTATTAGACTAACAGAAATAGTTATTTACAAGATAAATATAAGCAGCTAAAGAATATTAAATAGAAAAAAAAAAAAAAAAAAAAAAAAAAAAAAAAAGAGAGAGTACATGATTTGGATTAGTTACCATTATTATCTTTCTCAAGAGATATACAATCCTATCTTCTTCTTTAGAGTCAAGTTGTCATTCATGCTGCATAAGGGAAAAAGAGTAGTAATAAAAGCAAGGGTTATTATTTTAAACTTTTGTTCCTTTTTGGAAGAAGAGGAGAGGAAAAGGCTTTCAGTCATTACTATGGACACTACTCAACTCACCCTTCACATGTATATAATTATATGTAGATGTATTGTAATAGATCTTATATATATGACATTGACCACTGAATTATATGCTCATACTAAAAGTGCTTCAAAACGCATGATTTAATTGCTGCTTCTGCTCGTCATTGTTGTTTCACCAATTGGAAATTTCTTTATTATCTCTTGACTAAAGGTCCATAACAGGTATAGAATTAGTCACGTTCTCAACCTGAGATGATGCTTCACTGTCAACTTGCATCATAGCATCCCTTCCTTTAATACATATTGTATTATTGCTTCTTCCTTTTTTACATTTTCATAAAATTAATTATTATAATAAAAAAAAATTGAATTATGCACTTTGTTTATTTTCACAAAATATGACACTAAAATGTGTGAATCATTTTTTTTTTCAACGTAGCATAAATTCACGTTTTAAAGAAACTAAAACAGTATTAAACGTATTATAAGACTAATAAAACGTACGTTTATACCAAAAAATAAATAAATAAAAATAAAAAAATGTTGTCAAATTTTTCCAAAATTAAAAAAAACTGGTCATAGCGCCATTTTTTACTTCTTTACATTTATAAACAAATATAACGTGCAATTACAAGTCAGTTGTACAGAAGAAGGTTTCTTTTCATCGTCATATTTTAAAATTCCTTTTCTTCTCCCCCTTTTTTTTTTTTTTTTTTTCTGTAATAAATTTAATATATGGAACCAATCAAATATTTATAAAATATAAACCTCATTTCTTTCTTCTTTTTTTATTATTATTATTATTTTTTCCCTTTCTCTCTTTCTTTTTTCTCCGCTTGTCAAAAAAAAATATATTTATTTATTTATTGTCTCCATCTTCAACTTCATCATCATCTTTTTATATTTCTTCATTTAATAATGTCAATACTTGAATCTACTACTTCTACTTTTGTTAATAACGATAAAAGGGTAAATACCATAATAAGATAGAGGTTTCTTTTTTTTTCTTTATTTATGTATATAAATACATATATAAATGTGTATTTATTTATATTCTTTTGTTGATAATAATGAAATATATTTTTTTTTGTTGTTTCTTACCTTTTTTTTTTTTTTGGCTTTTTTACAAAAAAAAATAAAAAGTTACGACGCACTTTTAGCCCTGTCATATTATTTCATGATCATCAGTTTATAAATACTGGATCAGGTGATCTTCAGCACGTTCATATATCATGTGGTAATGACCCAGCTTATCTTGAAGAACATAAAAAGAGAATACATACTATGTTACAAGCAAATGGAAGATATTGGTTAGATATCATTACTTGGTCTAGAGGTAATCATCATTTATGATTTATTAAAGGATAAAAAATATATATATGTGTGTAAAATGACTTGATTATATTCAGACCATGTATCATTAGATCATTCTTCCCCTGTTCCTTCACTTATATCCTCTCCAAGTCCTCCTCATTATTTATTACCTAAGCCAATTCATTATCCATCTCCTAAAGAAGAAGATGAATCAGATAAAAAGGTAACCACAGTAACAAATACAAATAAACGCCGACGTGGGAATCTGCCAAAAGCTGTGACAGCTATCCTTCGTGATTGGCTATCCAAACATAAAAAGCACCCGTATCCAACCGAAGAGGAAAAGGCTGCATTAGCGGCTGAAACAAATCTAAACTTGAATCAAATCAGTAATTGGTTTATAAATGCAAGAAGACGAATTTTACAATCCATGCTTGAGCAAGAGCAAGAAGAAGAAAATAAAAACAAAAAAAACGAATTAGATATTATTATGCCTTATCATAACAATTTAGGTAAAAATAGAGATAGTAGTGAGTTTTGTTTTTGTTTTGTATTAAAATGAACTATTTTATTAAAGTAGTAGTTGTAAATGATAATGAGAATCGAAGGCTTAGAAAGAGGTCAGTTACAGAAATTCTATCACCTACTAAATATCCACCACAAAAAAGAATGACATCACAAAGAAGAAGTTAAAAAGATTTAAGCCAACAACTTGTATTTATATTATTTATTTATTATGTATTATTATTATTATTATTATTATTATTTTGCCTGGTGCATTGATATTATTCCTATTTCTATCCTACTACTTTAATAAATATAATCATCTATAGGATATAACTACGCACGTGCATAATCTGTTGACTCTGGTTGTTGCACATAACTGCCTCTTAAAAGAAAAACCCTTATTATGTTCAATAAAATAGTAAAAAGTCATATGAATTGATTATAAATTGTCATTTATTTCTTAATTAAGGTAAAGAAACCTATTGCTACTGCTGTGTTACTTGAGAGGCTTTTTTATTTTACAGAGCTGTTACATTCAATTATTTCCCTTGTTTCCCAAATAGGTCAGACAATATCAATAGTGCAACTCTTTTCCTTTTTATTTGTTCATGTTGTTTAATAATGGAAAAGAAGCATCAGATAAAAATTAACTTTATATAGAAACATGAACGCAAAAAAAAAAAAAAAAAAAAAAAAAAAAAAAAAGAGAAAGACAGACAGAGTAAGCAACTACTACAGTGTTCAGTTGGATGATGTAATATTTTTCTTAGTTACACGTTAAATTAACTTTTTCCTTCAAGCTTATACTTTTATATACATAGCGTTATTATTCTTGGCCATTTTTTTTTTTTTTTTTTTTAAAAAAAAAAAAGAAAAATAAGACAACGACATAAGCAAAAGTGAGTGAAAAAAAATATATTTAGATATACTATAGCAGCACTGTCTGCCAACAAATGCATTCATTCAAGACTGAATCCAATATATAGGATGAAGAGGTATAGTTACTTTAGGCAAGACTTCATCAGCTCGTTAATTCAAGTAAAGTCTACAAAGAAAAGTCGTATTGGCTTTACAAAAGTGAAAATAATAATAATAATAATATGACTGATATAATGAAAAAGGATCCTATAACATTGTTGTTTATACCCTAGAGACGATCTTTGTTACTCTAAATAATGTATTGCCTTCATAAATACGATAGCAAAAGATTGTACTTCATTTATAGTTGTACTTCATTTATAGTTTTACCATTTGCTGATATAAATGTTCCTAATGGAAGGGGAGCACGTTCATCATCCAGTTAGTATTTTTGTTTGACACTATAAGACTCAGTATATCAGTAGACCAGGTATGTATACACTGGGATGTGGGGACCGTAAAGAGTAGATATCGTAGCAATAGTGGATAATTATAAAACCATCTATTAAGACTATTTTTACTTTAATATCACAATTTGTAGATTCATATATATTTTGTACAAACAATGACAGGATTATCATAATAAAAGATTTGCAGGTGACTCAAGTTCTTATTCTGCCTTATCTTTTTTTTTTCATATAAACACAACAACAACAAAAAAATAGAATCAACTCTCTTAATACCATTAGTAATAGACTTTCTGACAAGCATTTGAATGAAGGAGACAGAGAACCAAGTACAGTGTTACCATTTGACATGAAAGAAGTGCAATTTGACCAGTTTTTGTATCCTTTTTAAGAAACTAAGGCACATAAAAAAAAACTACTACTACTTTTGAAACTAAAAATAAGGAATTCAATAACCAATTTGAATACAAGGTTTATTGCTTACTTATCTTACTTGTACGTTTATATGAACTTTGATTATATAGCATAACTTCCATTTTTTTTTAAGGATATAGAGTAGAACATATACGTTAAATTCGCAAAGTGATTTTTATATATTTGTTTATTAAAAGAAACATATTATCTTTACAATAGCAAGGAGAGCATGAATATGGCTATAAAATCTTACCAGTACTATTCTGTTAGAATACGGATATGATTAGTCAACATACACAGTATAATCCGATTTACTAAAAGATTTGACACAAATAAAGCCTTTTGGGAATGCTTTCTGATAAATTTTTTATTGTTTTTTTCATATTTTTGTATAACTTGGTTATATCTCCTTTTTCTTTTCTTTTGTTGCTTGTCGTAGAATTGTATTTTATTCCTCCTGCAAGCTTGATTAAACAAGTAACAACAACATGGTCATTGCTTTTTGATGAGAATACCATCCCATTTTAATTTTTTGCAAGTAAAAGTGGTGCAGTGCTCGTGTTCAATCCAATCAAGTTTTACTACATCATTGTGTGATATTAAGAATTTATTCATAATGCATCCAGTTGTATCCAAAAGAGCAGAGCGTTTACTTATTGAAAATAGCAGCGTATTGCGATCACTATCCATGAGATTCATGCTACCATTGAATAATCAAATACACTATTACAAAAAAAAAAGTAGTTTATACTTACAAATGACATCCTGCTACCATTATATAATTATATTACTCAATAGATAATCCATAGACCAGATTCTTGATTCAACAAGTCGTACTAAAATTGCTTATTTCATGACTCATATTGAATTAGATTACATGTACAAGCATTTGAAAAGAATATTAAAATAGATAATTTATTTGATGGTAACAATAGTAGTTATGAACATGTTGTACAACTGAAAACATGTTATAAATAATGAAACCCATTTTTGACCTTGCTTGTATAAAGAGGGGAAGGAGGAGGCCTTTTTATTTATATATATATATATATATATGTACAGTAAGGAACTTTCCCTAGTTACCACTTTCAAATTCAAGTTAGTAATTCTATACACTTGTGCAAATAATACAGAATAATGCTTTTAAGGAATAGTGTCAAGTTTGTTCATAATTCTAGTCTAATGCTATCTACATTCAGGGATTAATTACAAGACCCTTAAAGTAGCAAAGAGGAAGAAAGGAGAGAGACTACTGAGTTATGGGATCAATTATAGAGTAGTCATTTACATCTATTATGTAACTTAAAAGTAATTATCCAAGCAATCAGTTATTATGATCGAAAAGAGAATACAATATCGTTTGCTATATTTGATATTATTCGAATAAAAAATATCTTTCACTATACAGTACAGACTAGCCTTTTATATACTTCCTAACAGGGCCAGATAACTAAAGTAAGTAAGTAAACAAGCAAGCAAGCAAGCAGACCTGTGAGCAAGATAAAATGTTCCGTAGAAAATATCTTTTTTTTTAACAAAAATAGAAATAACTTGTGGGTAATATATATACATAAAAAAGTGAGTGTTTTGCAATTCTACTTTAAATGTTATTGCCTGATTTAATTATCTACCTAGTTTACATAAAATATCAATTTTGACTTGTTAAGGAGGAGAACCTATTGTTGATGATATTCAATTAGATCGACACAATCTCAGTCCAAAGATTATGTTCTAAAGTGACTTTTTTTTTTTTTTTTTTTATATGATCTTCAGAACTGCCTCAAAAAATTGACATTTGAATATTTAAGCAGAGAAGTTCATTTCTTATGAACAAAAAAAAAAGACTGTCAGTTAGAGTAGTAAAGACATAATTATTCTTTTAGATGATGATACCTTTTTTTTTTCTATTTGCTAATCATAAGGATAAAGAAAAATATATTATTCACTTTTAACATTTATTCTGATAGCTCTCTACCTTCAAATTTGACCTGGATAATTTATCAAAAAAAAAAAAGATATATTTGATTCCGCACAGTTTTTATCGTTCAAAAACCTTGTGCAGGAATTAGTTATAAATAAATGCTTTACTAATAAAATATGGGAGAATATACATGTATATCGATAGCTTTTGTGGAGAAGAACAAACTCAAGTATTTCAAATTCCGATTGCCTAATAAATATACACAAATATAAATATTTATGTATAAGACATATATGATATATTCATATAATATCCTATTTTTTTTTTTATTTAAACGAATTAAACTCTTTACAATCAACAAGACTTTAACCAAACAAAATAGACACACCTTAATGAGTACAAAAAGAATTATATTAAATAAGTTAAGTGAATAATAATAAAATGGAAGTACATATACATTATTCCCGAACTATAAATAGACAACATAAATAGATCATTCTGTATAATGAGACTATTAGATTCCAAAGGTATATTTATGAGTGTCTTCAAGATGTTAGACAGCTTCTAGACCATTTGATTATAGTCTATTATAAATGAATATTCTTTATTACTGTATGATAACAGTAGTATTATGTAGGCTTAATTGATTGTCTTTTTTTTTTTTGGCTTGTTGCTTCCTTACCCATTCAATGCCTTTGCCTTATTTAATGTAATCACTCAAATTGTTGTTGGTACAACAAATCAATTATTTTATAGAATTCCTTAAATAGGTTTTTTTTTTGTCTGAAAATTAATAGAAAAAAAAAAATTAACATGTCTGAATTTTAAGTAACAAAATAATGTGTTATTTTTTTTTTCTTTTTGTTGTTGTTTATTTCACTTGATTTTTTTTTTATATATATTCTCCTTTTTTTTTCAAATTTCCTAATTCTAAATCCTTATATTTTTTTTTTCTTTAATGATGATTGAATCACCAATAATGAACGATTCCATTACAAATAAGCAAGCGACACAAAATGCATCTATTTATCATACTTGTCGTTCAGTATTAAATGCACTTAATTATGTTCCAGGCTTTGAAATTTATATAAATAATCAAAAGAAAGAAGAGGAACAAGAAAGAGAAGAAGTAGGAGGAGGAGGAGGTGGTGGTGGTGGAGGAGGAGGTGGAGGAGGAGGAGGAACTGACCCTTTAACAAAATTATGGCATATTTGTAGACAAGGATCCAGTCTTTGCTACCTTTATAATACTTTAAGGCCAGATTCTCCTATTACAATTAAAAATAACTCCTCAGCAGCAAATAAATCTAAAGCCTATGTCTATCATTTTATTATCGCTTGCAGAGATCAATTAAAATTCCCAGAAGATACATTATTTACTGTAACTGAACTATACCAAAATAACACGAATGGCTTTGTAAAGGTAAAGGTTATATATATGTATATATCTATATCTATATATATATATATATAGATTAGATTAGATTATATCTGTTATGTGTGCTCATATTTTTTTTTATATAGGTGGTTAATACTGTTAAACGTATTTTAGACTTATTAGAAGCAGAAGAAATCATTAAAGTCAAATCATTAAATGAGGATAATAATCTATCAACAGAATCACCTCCAAAGGATATGAGAGACAATGTTGTATTTGAATTAGTATCAACAGAAAGAAAATACGTTCAAGATCTCGAATCACTTCAGGTATGGATTCTATATATATGCACAGACTTACTTAGATATGTATCTATCTATTATCACGCATTATATTTATAGTCTATTATTATGCATCTTTTTTTTTCCCCTTTCTCTATTAGAATTATATGCGTGAAGTTTCAGCTCAAGAAATACTTTCACAAGATACGATGCATCATTTATTTGGAAATTTAAATGCCCTTGTTGACTTTCAAAGAAGATTTTTAATTCAAATTGAAGATCAAGCTGCTCATTCTGTGAAGGAACAAAGGTTTGGAAGTTTATTTATTCAATTTGAGGATGCCTTCTCTGTCTATGAACCCTTCTGTGCTAATTTTCAAATCGCTCAAGATCTTGTGATACAAGAAGCACCTAAACTACAGAAGCTTGCAAATATCATGTCCCCAGTGTATGAATTACCTGCTATGCTTATTAAACCTATTCAACGTGTTTGTAAATATCCACTTTTAATTCAACAACTCATCAAGGCTACTCCAGAAGATTGGCCTTACGTTGAAGAAAATAAGCAAGGTTTAGAAGCCATTCAGAGAGTTGCAAAGAAAGTAAATGAAACAAAACGATTACAAGAGAATTTGATTGTTGTTCAAGACCTTAAGAAACATATTGTAGATGATTCTATTAATAACCCGGGAATCCTGATCGATAGTGCTGGTCAATTATTATTACATGATCGCTTTACCTTACAACGTTATGATACAGATAACAGTCGTGAAGTTGTTGTATTCTTATTTGATAAAATCATTTTTATTTGTAAAGAAATCAAGGAAATGAATAAGAATTCAATCTCTATTAAAAAGAAAAGAAAGGACGGTTCTTTGGTTGTTCGAGGAAAAGTGTTAATGTCTCGTATTGAACATGTTCGAGGTTCTTCAAGTCAAAATGGTAAGGTTTAAAAAAAGGGAGAGAAAGGAAAAGAGAGAGAGAGAGAGAGAGAGAGAAAGAGTATACTTTTTCTTTCTAGCTACTTATATACTTGTCTCTATTTATTTAAAGGTCATTATACACTACATATTTCTTGGTCTGAAGGTGGTGATACACAGACAATATTATTAAGATGTCGTAATGACGAACATTTAAGGCAATGGTTAGGTGTTATTATAGAGTTAAAAGAATCAACAACAAAGGTAGATATGATTACAGCACCACAAACACCTCGAATGGAGCACAGTAATTCATTATTTCATTATGATGAAGATGAAGATGATTATTACACTGAAGGAGATAATAATACCAGTACTCCTCATCATCATCATAGTGAAGATGAAGAAAATACCAATAATAACCATAGTCCTATCTTTATGAGGAATAGATCTTATAGTTACCAACATTATCGTTACCCTCCAGAAATAACCAGTAGAAAGGCATCTTTATCGAACAACAGTACAGCTCGTCATTTCATGAATGGTATTCCTGGTATCTCTTTGCCTCCTTTACCAAGGTCACCTACTACCAATAATACAATTCCTGCTGTACCAGCACTCAGCAATGCAAGTATGTCAACTATTCATTCAAATGAGTCAACAAGTCCTTATTCCCCATCTAATCTATCATTTCCTTCATCTCCTCCAACAAGTTATCCATCATCACCAACACCAATTGCTAGAACAAGCAGTAATAATGTGAATATAAACCCAAGTACTTCAAGTAGTATATTACCTTCTGGTGCACTGTGGCAAAGAAGACAACAACAACAACAACAACAAAATGATGATAATAATAAACAACAACAGAGACATCATCATGCTCGAGCTAGATCACAAAGTAGTCCTAGCATTCAAAAATCTACTACTACAAATCAGATAGTGCCAAATACACCAGAAACACCCATAGTTAATCTGAGTAGAAGAAATAGTAATGGATCTAAACATGAGTCACCTATCGTTTCAACTCCTGTAGTACTTCCTCAACAACAGCAAGAGACTACAAAAGTGAAGGTACATTATTTTGGTGCGATTTACGTGGTTGTTGTCCCTACAAACATTGAATTTGAAGATCTTCAAAAACGCATTGAGAATAAAATTAAGCTTTGTGGACAAGAATTTGAAACATCAATACTTGGGTTAAAATATGAAGATGAGGATGGAGATCTTATTACGATTAGTTCAAGTGAAGATGTTCAAATGGGCTTTGAAAACAAGGGACCTAATAATGCTGTTAATCTTTATGTTACTTCCTAAAAAAAAAAAAAAAAAAAAAAAAAAAAAAAAAAAAAAAAAAAAAAAAAAAAAAAAAAAAAGGAAAAAAAAAATATCAAATCAAATCAAAGCAAAGCGAATTAAATATATTAATTTTTGGACATTTTTGATATCAAAAAAAAAAAAAAAAGGTATATCTTTTCATATAATCAACATGAATATAAATAAATGACCGTGAATGTGCACGAGATGCTTAGAAAACATCATTGCCATCCTGGTCAAATGTAAATATGTAATGCTATTTTAAATAAATCTTTTTAAAGTTGGAGAGAGGAGGGGAAATTAAGTTAAAGAAGACATTTGATTATGCCAAAAGAAAAAGAAAAAAAAAAGACAAGTCTCAGAGAAAAAAAAAAAAAAGAGACAAGCCTAAGAGTAAAAAAAAGAGAAAAAAAAAAAAACTGATTCGTCAAAACTGGTTATGCAAATTCATCTTAATAGATTTGATTCGTTTAAAGAAAAAAAAAAGTTGCAAACTCATCCTAAGCTTAAAATAACAATAGTTGCATTTTAAATTTATGTATTTTTTTTTTCTCTCTCTCTCTTTCCTTCCTTCCTTCCTTCTTTCTTTTATCCATAATGGGTTCGGTTGAATTACAAGAACAAATTATAACCTTAAATTCACAGTTTAATGACAATTATGAATTAATAAAAAGTTTACAAGATAAATTGTTACAATATTTTCTCGAGAACAACTTATCTTTAGCAGAACTGAATGATGTAAAAGATTATATTAAAGATGAAGGTAAAAAAAAAAAAAAATAAATATTTTAATGAAATATGCATGATATCATCTTTTTTTTTTTTTTTTTTTTTTTTTTTAGTTACTATTTTTCGATTCTTAAAGTTATGCAAGTTTGATTTTCAAAAAGCTTATACAAAGTTATTAGAGACAATCCATTGGAGAATTGCAAATGATGTTGCTCATATTAACTGGGAGAACGAGTGTCGTGAATTTTTTGATCCAGAGGCAGTTGCTTTCTTTCATGGTACAGATAATACTGAAAGTCATCCACTCCTCTTTGTTCGACTACGGTATATCCCTAGAAAATTTATAGACAAGAACAAGTCATTCAAAGAATATATAAAATCATATGCCTGTCTTATCATGGAGATGGCAAGAAAATTAACTTGGGATATGACCTGTGAAAAGTCAAAGAGAGGGGATCCATATCCACTTGTTTCTCGAATGACAGTGATAGTGAATGTTTCGAAAGCACCTATCATTCCTGTGGTAAACATATAAATATGTATATATTCTAGCATAAATCAATAGTAACGTATAAATAGGATGTCGAATTGATTAGAATGATGAGTATGATATTAGATGATCGATTTCCTGAATGTATCAGCTCTATTCATGTTTTAAACTTTGGTTGGATGTATCAGGGTCTTTGGTCTATATTAAAATATTTACTAAACGAAGAAGCTAAAAGCTTTATACGATTTACTTCTATTCCTGAACTACAGCCTATTATTAGTGAAGATAAAATATTAAAAGGTGAGTAGTTTACTTGATTATATGCTATGCATATATATATATATAGATTATTTAGGTTTCTCTTTATATATTTATATACAATATTAAGAAATGGAAGGCTCGAATAGTTATATTTGGACTGTAGAAAATGACCCAATTCTACAGAGATACGGCACAGCACATCAAGATGTAAAAACAATACTCAAGGTTGAGTTACCACATACGCCTCCTTTGTCTTCTGTAGCAGACAGCTTGTCAAGGTCGAGCTCAAATACGTATAGTACAAGTAGTTCTAGTGATGTGTTTTATGATGCTCTTGAACCTTCTTCCCCTATCTCTTCTCGAGCTTTATCTATGGACACTACTATACCCGTTTCTACACCGTCACCGCTAACACCATCAACTCTAATTAAACAAACAACATTCCCATTGCCTGGTGCAACAACACTTTACCCTACTACAAAATCATACTTTGGTCATCTTTCATCTTGGATAGGTTTACGTAAAGGGATTGATTATTTAACTTCATTTATTACTACTCAAAGAGAAATACAACAACAATCATTATTTATAAAGGATCCAAATCTTAACAATAAAGGTAGAAAGGATTCTTCAATTATCATAGTTGAACCGCCTTTAGTCAATACGACTACAACAGTACCGAAGGAATCATTGTCTTCAAATGTATATACATTACTAGATCAAATAAGTTCAGTATTAAAACAATTAACACACCATTTAATTCAGCTTTCTTTTGGCCCAAAAAGGGGCATTGTATATTGGATTCTAATGTATTTATTCCTAAGAGGGCCTGTAGAGACAATAGTGAAGAAATCTTTAACACATACTCCATGGTTAGTAAGACCTAAACATATATCTACAGCATCATTAGGAATTACTGCTACTATTGCTGCTATTACAAGCTCGAGTTTATCAAATGTTCTTCAAAGATATTGAATATCAAAAGCCTATTTATATATGTAATATGTATGTATATTATTTGGTTAAATAAATAAAAAAAAAAGAATTAAAGCCATAAAAATTATATACGTGATATTTTTACCACATGTAAATATAAATAAGATACAAATATTCATATTTAGTAGTAATTTAACTTAGAGAGAGAGAGAAAAAAAAATAGGGGCAGGGGTAGGGGAATATAATAATTAGCAAAATTAATAATTAATAGAATACAAGGTCATTTTTATACGTCATTTTTCTTCTCATTATTATTCATCACATGTATAGCAGGTATACTTGACAAGTGAACATGATGCGCTTTCACTGTAGTGTTATTTTTCTCCAATATCATTCATAATTAAATCTTCGTCATGAATTTCTAATTGTACAGACGAATTTTTTGAAGAAAAAGAAGAAGAAAGGGGATCCACTGGTAAATTTTCATCATCGACTACAACAATATCCATTGGAAAACTAAAAGTCAAGTTTTCTTTATCTATTATCATTTTATTTTCACTTTCTTCTTCGTGGCTTTTAATAGTAGTAACGGTCGATATGTGTGATGAAATGGGTGGAGGAGTTGGTAATAATCTAATAATGTAACTTGTTGCTTTCTCTTCGTTGTCTTCTTTATTAGGATATGTCATTTTATCAAATCGACTGAGTATATCTTTTTCATTAATAACACCTATAATAAAGGAACGAACATCATCCTCTTTATCAATGACTAAATTATATAGTATTTGATCCAATAAATCTCCTGGATTTGCTTTATCTTTATCTGTATGAGACATTGTGTATAGCTCTTGCTTATACCCAGCTATATATCATATATATATATATGTAAATATTTCTTTAATCATCATGTATATATTGCCCAATAGTGATAATTAGCAACTTACATGTTGTAAGAAGAATATGAATTACTCTTGAAGTAGCAATACGTACATTCACTACTTGATCTCTTGAAAGTATTTCTAGTTGAGTTAAAAAGAAAGATGCAAAATCAGTTGGCGTTATGCCAGCAAGAAGTAAAGATTGACAAATGTGTGCAAATCTATGTTATAAAATAGGGTTAAGAATAACTCTCTCTCTTTTTCTTCTGATCTTATTTGATTTCTTACACAAGTCTTGAGCGATATGCATCAGAAGTAACAAATTTATTCATTTCCTCCATAACATGATTTAATAATGTGAATGCGTGTTTATGTCGGTTTTCATACAAATCATGATTATTATGGTTGTTGGTTTCCTTCATGTACTCGGACAGTAAGTGATCTCTATTTTCATCATCAACTGCTCTTTTTACAATATCTAAAATAATGGGAAACTTGTGTGTATGTGTAAGTATTAGTAAGGATATATATATTTATAATATTAGACGTCATAATTAATACAATGTGCCTTACAATGTCAACACCTGCTTCTCTAATTGCCGCAATTTCATCATGACAAAATTTAATTGCTAACGGTAAGATAGAGTCAATGACCCTGGTTGCATCAAAAAGTTTAGCAATATCACGTAGCTGATATGTCAATGTATGTCGTAAATGCCAGTTATTTAGTACACCATCCCAGACCTCAGCTAGGATAGGAATATATTCATTTCGAGATTCAATAGTCAAGGCAGCTAAAAAATCAGAAAGATGTTCAATGACACCTTGTTTAACTTCATCTAAATCCATTAAATAGAGAGCAAAGATCTGTACAAGGTCGCGCTCTGTGCGTTCTGGTCCAATAATACGAGCAATTTCATGTAATGAATAAGCGAATGTTCGACGTACCTTGAACTGATAATCCCTTGTCAGCTGTAAATAAATATCTTTGAGATGTGAATCCCAATAGTTTACACCTGCTGTCAACACAACAGCAGGAAAATTATAGGCGCAGTTATGAATTTGTTCTGTTGTATCTATTTTACCAATCCTATTTGAAGTGAAAAATTGAGTACTACTACTACTATCATTATTTCCACCACAGAGAAATAAAAAATAGTCTAAAAGCTCTTTAGGTAAAACTTCTTCTCCTTCATCCGTAGGTAGGAATTTTGATATAAGCTCGCCTATAATATCAGTTAACGAATAACGTACATTTCGAGAAAAATCGCTATTGAAATGTTCAACACTTTTGATTGCAATCTCTCTCTTTTTATCTTTAGGAAGTACACTACAGAAAAGAGGTAATGCAAGGACACATGAACGTCGGACATGCCATGTTGTATCCATAGATAATTTTAAAAATAGAGGCAACTAAAGTAATAAGTAAATTGTTTAAGACCGAAGATTCTCTCTTTCTCTCTCTCTCTCTTTTTTTTTTAAAAAAAAAAACGTACTAGTTTTTCTAATGTGATATCGAGTGTAACAGTATTAGCAAGGATTCCTAAAGCAGTAGCAGCTTCTTTTCTTACATAAAACATCGAATCTGTTACCATACTTTCTATAATAGGTAAGAATTTCTTTGCATATCCTTCAGATCCAAATATTGGCATCAGTGCTGACATTAACTTTTTTTTTTTCGTTAGGGGGTTTTTGATATAAGAATTAGAATACATGTATTTTTTTTTTTTGTCATCACATAAAATTGTTTGTATTACCATTAAGCAAACCATCTTTGCTAAATTAATTCCACTGTGATCATAATTGTTATGTAAAATGAAGTTAGTAGCAACTGAAGGAACTAGGATAGAGAAATGACCCCCTTTTTGATAGTTCCCTTCTGACTCTTCATTTTTCAACATGATTGATGACGCCGTTTTTCCTAAAACGGAACTATCTTCGTTGTAGATACTTTCAGATAATTGTCTATGATCGGAATAGTTAGTTTCGTCTTCAGATAACTTGTAATCAAAGATACGAATTAAACCCAACACAATGCCTTCATAGATTTCAAGATGTAATAAATCACGATAAAATTGATATTTTTCGCTATTTTTATCAGCTAATAACAGTAGCTCAGCTGCTATAGTCACTACTGACTGTTGTGCATAAGACGCTGTGGCTGTATTTTGATCCAATAAAAAGTCAATAATCATAAAACTAAAAGTATGCTGAGGTATATGAAGCTGTTGCTGTTGATGATGATGATGATCTACTATTTGACTGTCATCTGGTGTCTCTTCTGTTGTCATGACTGTTTTTGAGTTTACCAATAATGGAGGAGCATTCTACAGATTATAAGCGTGATGATTATAATAAGCAATTTTATAATAATAGTACTTTATTTACCTTATAATAAAATAGCATGATATTACCCAATTCCTCAGCTAATTTTTCTCTAATTGATTCTTCTTTATCGTTACTCAAATGGATAATGATAGGTAAAGCAACCTCTAAGGCTTCCTTTAAGTTTATTTCATAAAGTATACTTGAAAGTTCCTTTGTTATGATTAATCTGTAATAGATAAGGAATAGATAAATCTAGGAGATAAATTATCAAATATTACACACACACAATATTTATTACCTTTGTAATGGTAATGTGCTTTTGCTGAATTGAAATAATTTATCTAAAGACGATAATGGCATAGTTAACCAAATATTATCATTGTTTTTTTGTTCTTTGACTATTAGTTTTTGATCTGTTACTTCTTTGGGTTCTAGAAAAAAAAATTATTTAGAAATAGAGAGAGAAAGAGAAAGAGAAAGAAAAGACAGGTACAATGCAGTATTCTACCTTTATCCTTGTTCATCAGTAATTCTGGTTGAGAAGAAACAGTAGTCGTAGTCGTAGTCGTAGTCGTAGTAGTCGTAGTAGTAGTAGCGTCAAATAGAGGATTATTTTCAACTTTTTGTCCTTCTTCCTTGGAAAGATATAAGTATAAATTATTATCATCATCATTCCTCTCTTCTTTTACTTTTATATTCTCTTGTTCATTATGTATAATTATAACCGGTTCAATAACTGCTTCTTGTTCATTCAATTGCGAATTATGTTGAATGTTGAGATCTACAAGTATAGATTGTTTATATTCATATTTATTTTCCCCCTTAATTTTTTTTATTTTTTTATTTTTTATTTTTTATTTTTTTCAATTGTAATATTTTACCTTCCATAAGGTGAATAATAATTAAAACTCGAAATGTAAAAGAAAGGTTAATCTACTTTGAGATGAGAAAGTGCAATATATATTTATTTTAAATATAAAAATAAGGTTTTTATTCATCTCTCTGTCTATCATAATGTATACTTTCTCTTGTGATACAAATAGCTATGAAAAAAATATAGCCTAAAGCTTTTTTTTTTTTTCCTAACCTACTATTTCCTCTTTTTTTTCTTTTTTTTTCTTTTTATTCTTTTATGTGGATAATGTATTGACATCACTGTATTACGTATCTATTTATATGCATGCATATTGACATATTCCTACTTGTATTCTTGGATAGAATAGTGATTCGAGTAGTGATAATCATGGATCAGTCAAAGAAAAGAAGCTTCATATATATACACAGATTAATATGCACTATATGTTAATAATATGGATACTTTTATTTTTTGTATCTGATAATACATTTGTTAAAGAAAGACTGAAATAAAAAAAAAAATAAAACAAAATAAAATAAAAATTCAAGATATACAAAGAAAAAGAGTGAGGGAGAGAGAGAGAGAGAGAGAGAGAGCAAAGAAGTAAGGTAAAAGAGATAAAAAAAATCAAAAAAACCCTAAATTTTCATCCTTTCCCTTTACTCAATAATCTTAGTAACAACACCAGTACCTACAGTCTTACCACCTTCACGAATGGTGAAACGTTGACCATCTTCAAGAGCAACATCATGAATAAGTTCACATTGCATTTCTACGTTATCACCAGGCATAATGAGCTTTTCATCAGGATTTTCAGTGCCTTCAGGATGTGTGAGACTGACGGTAACATCTGTGGTACGAACAAACATTTGAGGACGATAGTTATTAATAAATGGAGTATGACGACCTCCTTCTTCCTTTGTCAAAATATAGATTTGTGCAAGGAATTTCTTATGAGACTTGACTGTACCAGGGGCACACATAACTTGACCACGACGAATTTGTTCTCGTTTAATACCACGCAAAAGAGCACCCATGTTATCACCAGCTTCACCACGATCTAATTCTTTACGGAACATTTCAATACCTGTCAAAGTGGTCTTGATCGTAGGTCCCATACCCACAATTTCTACTTCTTGACCCTTATTGACAGTACCACGTTCAACACGACCCGTAGCAACCGTACCACGACCTGAGATAGAAAACACATCTTCAATGGGCATCAAGAAAGGTTTGTCTAAATCACGAACTGGGGTAGGAATGTATGAATCAACAGCTTCCATTAATTCTTCGATAGCCTTTTCGCCAATTTCAGGATCACGTCCTTCAAGAGCGGCAAGAGCAGAACCCTTGATAATAGGTGTATTTTCACCATCAAATCCGTATTCAGAAAGAAGATCACGCATTTCCATTTCAACGAGTTCAAGCATTTCAGGATCATCAATCTGATCTACTTTATTGACAAAGACAACCAAGTTTTGAACACCGACTTGACGAGCTAATAATAAATGTTCACGAGTTTGAGGCATTTGACCATCTGTTGCAGAGACTACAATGATAGCACCATCCATCTATGATAATATCCATATTATTATCTATCTATTTTCGGGGTGGTTTTTTTTTCTTTTTTGTTCAATGTATATACATATATATATATATTACCTGAGCAGCACCAGTAATCATGTTCTTAATATAATCTGCGTGACCAGGACAATCGACATGAGCATAGTGACGGTTAGGTGTTTCGTATTCAACGTGAGCTGTGGAAATAGTAATACCACGAGCCTTTTCCTCAGGGGCCCTATCAATTTGATTGTAATCCATAAATTGAGCACCACCTTTAGCGGCTAAAGTCTTGGTAATAGCTGCGGTCAAAGTAGTTTTACCATGATCGACGTGGCCAATTGTACCAATATTGACGTGTGGCTTACCACGTAAAAATTTACCTCCTGCATCAGTAGCCATATGGCGACGACCTTATAAACAACAATCATATTTTATTAAATTCCCATTCAAATTCATCTAATATCGTATATATTTACCAAAAAACATCAAACGAGAAGGAGCAGCAGAAACGTAAGCTTCTTTAAGAAGATTGGCAGTCTATCATGTGTGTGTGTTTTTTTGATAAGTAAATAATATATATATTTATATTATCTATATTTAAGCTATAATGAAAAAGAAGGGGGGGGGAAGAGCGTATACTTACAAACTTGTTACCAGCACTAAGGGCCATACGAGTAGATAAGAAGGCTAAAGTAAAATGTTATAAAAAAAAGGGTAAACTTCAATTATTATTATTATTATTATCATTATTTTAAGTTACCAGTCTTAGTGGCGCAAGAAGAAACACATCTACGAGAAGCAATACGAGTAGCAGGTAAAGCAACCTTGTTTGCTGCTGTCTTTAAAGCGAACATCCTTGTTTATATGAAATATAAGAAAAAAAAAAAAAAAAGAGAGAGAGGATTGTCAAATAATTAATAAAAATCCAGGCCCTTTTTTTTTTCTTTTTTTTTTTTTTACCCCGGTTGTGGATAACTAAAAAGCAAATAAAAAAAAGTCACGATAGACTTGCATTTTTCTGAATTTAAAATTCATTTTATACATTTCCCCCCCTTTTTTTTTGAAATAAAAATATCCATCATTTTACAAAGGGTATTACACAGTATATACATTTATTAAGAGAAGTCTTTTTTTGATTTCGTTCTTTAATGCCAATATATAATACTATATCAAATAAATTAGAAATAGCAGAGATGCGTTAACAACATACTCCATTAACCTGTACTGCTATCACGATATTTGATAAACAAAGTCTAGTTCATATCTTTAAAGAAACTATTGAGTGGTTAGATAAGTTTAAAGAAAGCTCCACTAATAATAAAGAATGAATGCGAGTCTCTTTATGAAAGAGTTGCTTTGAAAAGAGAGTTTCAAAATACTTTTACATTGAATGACTTTTTAAAATCAAGAGCTTATCTCTCAAGTACAAGTAATACTTTGAACAATCCAAGAATTTTTTTTTTTCAAAGAGAGGGCAATACGTTGTATTAAATAGTATAGTTTCTTAAGAAAATAGTCCTCGGAGACTTATACATATAAAAAAAAAAACTACAGCAGTCCAAGTTATTATTTTAACTGTATTATTCTGGGTTGTATGTATTAAAAGACCCACTCTATAATAAATCAAGGTAAACGAACATCACATATTTAAAGCAAATTTAATAGCAAACAAACGAAAAAAAAATACAAATGCATATAAATAAAAGGAGATTAATATTATAGTTTTCCTTGTTCTCTTAACTCTTTCTTTTCTTTTTCACTTAGAGTCCAAAACTGTGTTTTCTTTTGTTGAAACCATTCCCGGATCTAAATGATGCAATTAGTTAATGTTGAAGTTTTAAATATATTATGAGCAACATACTGGTGTATAACAATTTTTCTCTGTTCCAAAATCAGCAAATAATACAACATAAGCACTGAGACCTTTTTTTTTTTTGTTAAATTGTTATTTATCCTCTTGCATTATTATATCGAATTTACTTTATTATTTTATTTTTTACCTATAGAAAGGGCCCAAGATAAAATCTGTAGTTGTCTTGCTCTTGGCGTAGGTGCCATTGCTTCTGGTGTTTGTAATCTTCGCTTAAAACGATTTTGAACACTTTCGCTTGGAACAGGGTAGTTTTTGGGTATTGGGTGAGGAGGTACCATGTTAATTTATAACAGAAAAAAAAAAAAAAAGAAACTCAATAAAAAAAAATAAAATAAAGCATTTTAATAGGGCTAATTAAAAATTAAAAAATAATATGAACAAAGTTATAAATGGATGTACAATAGCTTCATTATGTATGCATAATTATACACTTTTTAAAACATACTCTTGTTTGTTCAACTTTCATCGATTATGTAATGTACACTGTATCATATTAAAGCACTGCTTTTAGTAATAAAGAAGAGAATAGAATAGGAAAAAAAAAAATTCAAACTCATAGTGCAAGCCACTACTTGATCAACGTCAATAATTATAATCTCCCCTCCTAATCTCCTCTACTCCCCCCTACGTTAATTATTTTCAGCAAATCTGTCTTCTTTTTTTCTTTTTTTTTTTTTTTTTCTCTCTTATTTCATTTCTCTGTTATAAAAATGTCTCAACCTCAATTTTCCGAAAGTGATCAGCGTGAACTCGGCCAAGTATATACACTTATTTATAAATAAATAAAAAAAGCAACACGACACAAAACAGACTAATGACCATAATATATATTTATATATGTGTATATTCGTAAATGTTAGTTTCTTGAGGCAGAACAAGCAAAAGCTCGCGTTCAGCAAACTGTTCATTCTTTAACTGATAGTTGCTGGGTAATAAAATTATATGAAATGAAAAATGAAAATGAAAATGCTTACATGTATCATCTTCATTAGGATAAATGTATTTCAAAAGTCAATAATAAATTGGATCGTAGTGAAGAAAATTGTCTAGCAAATTGTGTTGATCGTTTCCTTGATACCAGTATGTTTATTGTCAAAAGACTTGAGGAATTAAGAAGCTCTGGCATGTAGAATATATTATTAAAAGAAGGAAAAAAAAAGTAGTATTATTATTATTACTCTTATACGAATAACATCGTCAAAGATAAAAACATAATAAAAGACACACACACACACATAAGCATACCTTTTTTTTTTAAGCATGTGACCATAAAGTATACAAGATAACCCGCTTTACAGAGTCACTTTAACAAAATAAAACTCGCTTTATTATCATCCGTTAACTAATAAAGCCACGACTTTATTTCTGCTGCATTGAATGACTGCACATCATGTGCCTGTTATTATGCTATATGTTACACCGTAATTGTGACTTATGTAGTTAGTAGTATAAACAAATAATTTAACCTTTTAATTCTTCTTCTTATTGAAGTCTGGCTAGTCATAGTTCCCCTTGATTTATTGTTGTTTATAATAATACTATTTAACGTCAATAATGTTACAACACCCTTTAGAATCACTTGACAATACTACTACATGTCAAGAAAGTCGAGATGATAGTTTGGATTCGTTTTCTCCATTTATAGTTGATGATGATGATGATGTTGATCTTTCAAGTTTTGAAAAAAGAGTGTCTCCTCCACCTCCTGCTATTCATAATAACGATAATATCGTTCGTGCTCAAAGCCCCTTTGGTCGTAGATATTTAAAACCAATAAATGGTATTCAAATAAAAGGATTTGCTCGATCAGGTTAATATATAAAACTTTTTTTTTTTTTTTTTTTTTTTGATAATGATAATGATAATGATAATGATAATGATAATATATAAATTAATAAAAAAATCAAACATAATAGCTCAAAGGAGATCCTCTGTTTTAACTTTAGGCTCTATTGAAAGACTTCAAAATTTTTATGCTAAAAAGGAATTAAAAGTAAACAAGTAAAGTATTATTATTATTATTTGCATTATGTATTGTGCACTACTAATAAAAAATGTTGATTACCATAATAGAATCGGTACTTTGGGCTTTCAACAAGAAACGTTTGTAGAGGAGCCAGATAGTATAGAGGATCAATTACCTACACCTCAAGAACCACCTCCAAGTTGGATTGATTTAAATGTTGAAACAGACTTGGATATATTACTCTCATTATGTTTTAAAGATATACAAACTACACTTACAATAATCACATTAACTGAACCACTTGATACAACACTACATCCGGACACCTCTTTTCAAATCTTACCTTTCTTACAAGCTGTAACAACCATGTTAAGTTCTGTAAAAAAATATACAGTCAATCGCCAAGATCTATCAAATGAGGCTATTAATAAGCTTAGATATGCATCCTTACATTTATTAGAAATTATCAAGGAGCTTGAAACAAACTATCGTCTCAAGGAAGAAGAAGAAGAAGAAGAAAAAGGCGATACAAAAGGTTTCCTTTATCGAGCCTCTGATTTTAATAGGTTGGGAAAGGAAAGACAGGCTATTCATGATTATTTAAACGTAATCGAAAAGTATGCATTTAACCCACCTCATCATATTGGAAGCCCTCCAGCTCTTTTCACTCCAGAGATCGAAACTTTGATAGAAAAAATGGGGATTTTAAGTTTAACAAAAGAAGAGGAAATAAAGACATTTAATAATATACCGGAATGGCTGGAGAGAGGTTCCTTTGTAAATAATCCAATAGGTAAGGTATTGAATATGTATGTATATATATATGTGTGTATATTTTAATATTCATACTATACTGGATATATATATATATAGGACGATATTATGCCTTGATCCTAGACAATAATCAAGATCAGAATATTCCAAATCCAGATGATAATAAAGAGGCATTTTTACGATCCCTTTCGCAAGTATATATATATGCTTCAAGAAACAAACAAAAAAAAAGAAAAAAAAAAAAAAAAAAAAAAAAAGACTAATATGAACTTATATTAGTGATGGTATAGTGTTTTGTAATGTATATAATAGCATCGTAAAACGATCACTCAGACCTTTTGGATTGATTACAAAGATTCATAGTGATAATAAGCGAACATATAGAGCTATTGAGAATCTTCGATTCTTTGCTACGTATGTTATCAGATATATAAAGTAAATTATATGTGGATAAGTTAACATGCTTTTTTTTTTCTTTTCTTTTCTTTTCTATAGGGCATGTAAATTTAGATTTGAACTTGTATTTGATGAATTTGACCCGTCAGAGATTGCAAAAAAGACAGACAAAGGTTTACACATGATAGACAATGCATTAAGCAAATTTTGTGATTATGTTATTCGTGAATTACGAGAGCAAGTTGACACAACCATTCAAAAATTATTAATTCAACAAAAAAAATAGTTATGCCCATGACATGTAAAAATAAAATAAATAATAATAATTATAGTCTGTCTCATTCATTTAAATTATAACAATACATATTTGTACATCTACTAAAGTATATATGCGCACTTGAGTCTATTTACCAACGCACCCAAGTGTTTTTAAATTTATCAGCTAATGAATGCAGTTCACTTGAACAATCACTTTGGGCACGTTTTTCTAAAGCAGAAGGTAACTATAAATTTTATAACGAAATGTTTATACGTTAAACAGCAGCAGTCGTAGTAGTAATAGTGGTCATGATTATCCTATTTACCTTTTTTGTAAGATATTTTATGCGATTTTCATGACTAGGATGTGTGCTAGCAAATTGAGGAATATCTGTAGCATTATATAACTCCATACGTTTCCATACTTCAATTGCTTCTTTAGGGTCAAAACAAGCTTGTGCCATTAATTGAATACCTATATCATCTGCCTCTATTTCGCATTTACGTGAAAATGGCTTCATCATTATAAAATTATAAGTATATTGATTAAAGAGAAAAGAAGGTTCAATTCCTAAAAGAGAAAGTGTTAACTGAATTGCAAGAAGAATCTTTACAAAACTAAGTTTTTCAGCACTATGACGAGCAAGTTGATGTGATATTTCATGACCTAGCACTGCAGCCATTCCATCTGCACTTGTAATAAAAAATTATCCAATTAATAAATGTTACTTTTCTTTCTTTCTTTCTTTCTTTCTCCATACCTTCATTTTGAACAATAGGTAAAATTCCTGTAAAAACAAATATTTTTCCTCCCGGGAGAACAAATGCACTAGTATGTAAGAATAAATCATCTAATCAATTCTATTTGTTTGAAGAAGAAACTTCTCAGAAAAAAAACTTACTTTTTTTCGCGAGAGTTTACAACATGAACTTCCCATTTCATATCTTCCATGCCGGAAACTTGAATGATACGTTGAGCTATTCTTCTTACAAACCTTGTATAAGGATGATTTGCGGGTAATATGCGGTTACGAAATTCATGCATCACTTCATTATAAGCTTGTATTGCCATTGCTTTATATCAAATAAGTCAACATGTTCAATTATTTCATCATATCTTTTTTTTTTTTTTTTTTTTTTTTTTTTTACCTTCCTCTAATTTAGGGGATACGTTCATAAATCGAATACGGCCACTGATGGGCACTCTTTCCAAATGAGTTACATAATATCCACCATATATGACAGTACCTGTTCCAATAAATAACCAGAAGCGTTTAGACATATAGAATGACCCTCTTTCGTTATTTGAAAATCTTGTATATTGATTATTTAATGATGTAGGTCGTTTATATTGCATAGGTGGATATCGTGGAGGAATGACTGCATAATTTCGGTGTAAAATTCGCAGTGATGAAGAACTGATAACTGTTGATTGCCTTACTGGTAGACATTTTAATTTGAATTGTTTCATGAAAGCATTTCTACCCAATTTTAAAATTGACATGATGGCGCTGTTTAATGTACTAAAATAATAATAAAGTAGGAGGAGGGTGGGGAAGGGGGAGAAGCATGTAAGAAAATAGAAAAATAAAATAAAATAAAATAATAGTCACAACGACATAACAAAAAAGTATATGATAGTATGTTATAATAGTAAACATCAGGACACCTCTATACTTTAAGCAGTAATAGGGTTATTTCAATTATCAAGCAATACCTTATTCAATTTATATGAGTCTCTCTTTTAAAAAAAAAGCTTTAGGATATACTGATAGTAAACCAGTTTTGATTATAGCCGCAATAGTAGAGATTATAGATTTGTATAAGATGTATGCTTGTAATATTAAACATTATCAAGTATTTTTTATATTCTGACGGTTTGACAAAGATAATCTCTCTATTGTAGAGGATAAAATGGATAACCAAGTCTACTTTATTCATTTTATAAATAGTTGCTATCTATTCATATTAAATGTGAATTTATGCATTATATTGCTTTGAGATACAGTGAAGCCGGGAAATATTGGTGGAAAACCAAAAAAATGATTGGTCATTTTTAAAAAGTTGTTTTGAGCGTTTCTGATGACTAAAATGAAGCTAAAAGTGGCTACGAAATCCATGAAAGGTCACTAACACATACATTGTTGCAAGCATCAGCGATTCATTCGGATAAATTTTCTTCAACCATCAGATTCTCGCGCGTCATCTTCCTTTTTTTACAAGAGCCTAGGATTTCTCAATTGCATTCAATTCACTAGTAAATATATGAAGGTAAATACATGAATCTGTAGCCTATTCTCAACACACGATTTCTATCAAAGTTTAGGTCCGAATCCTTCATTTCATGAACCATTCATATTTTGTTTGCATATTGAGTATTCATACTTGATATCGCACAAATGTAGACTTATGTTGACTTCGAAGCAACGGAATCAAATAAAAAAAAACACAAATGGAAAAACAAACAGATACAGTAAATTAATTAGCTTTGCTGAACAGGGAATATATCAGAGAATGAATAAAATTACAAGTGTTATACACATTCTCTAGTTTTTTTTTATTTATTAGAGAGCATATACAGAGAGATAAATAGCAGTTACTCGATTCAATACTCGATTTAAAACACACAGATCCAATAGATTAAAGTGATCAACTCTTTCAAAGACAATAGACGCTAAGATCATGTAAAGTACCAATGAAAGAGCAACAGAAGTTTTGTTTAATAATGATATACTAATAAAGAATCAATAACACTGAAGCAATTTCATGTAATTATATAGATTAAAAGTTGTCAAAATCCGACCTGCCATCAGAGAACTTCCTTTTCAAGAACAATGATTAATTCGCAGTAGCTCGTATATATCGATCGGTTTGGAACTTGTATTTATTTTCAACGTCTTTTTTTTTCCTCTTTATCCACATAATCTACACTTAGCTTACTCATGAAATCTAACGTAAAAATTAAAGGAAAACAAAGAGATACTTCAATCTCTTCAAAACAAGACGGAACAGTCTACTGAAGGTAAAGACGGTAGGTGTCATATATATCTATATATGATTCAGTAGCTCAAAAATTCCAATGAACACGAAGATAAAAGAAGAATATGGAATCGAGATCTGATGGCAATACTAAATTTTAAAAAGATATTGACAAGCCTTAGAAATAATGGCAAGAGACATCTCTTGTTTTCACGTCAAAAACAACAACAACAACAATTATGATTATCCGCGTTAGTTATCGCTTTCGCTATTTCATGCAGATAAATATTGCTCTGAGCTTACTTGAAAATATTGGTGAGCCAATCGTTTTTCGGTTTTCCACCAATCATTTTTTTAGTATGCCCCAGATTATTTTTTTATAACCATTATTCAAATTTGTAAATTAACCAATATTTCCCAGCTTTACTGTACAAAAGTCTCTAAACAGAGAGATGTTTTAGACAGTCGAAATAATTTAATTTAATCCTAATATCTTGAGTTCTTATAAATAGTAAACAGGGCCTTTGCTCTAGTAGAACCTTACCCTAATTCAACAGACAAAGAAGAGAGTCTAAACAATATATTGTCTTCTTTTCTTGACGATTATTATAATAGTTTTATTTATCATTCATGGTATTGTTTTTTTTTTTTAAAAAAAAAGGGAAAAAGTCTGTTATGATTAGTTTTGCTTTATCATAATTTATCCTTAACATAAGACCAGCTTTTTAACGTATAAAATTCAGTGATCTTTAACAAAAAAAATCCACGTTTTTTTCTTTACACTTTAGGTGACGATCATTTTGGCATTAGAAACAAAGCGTGCAATTTAATTGGTTACTCCAACTACCATCATGATGTAAAATATCCTTATTATTATTATTATTATTCTTTTCATTCTTTTTATTCTTTTCGACAACAATAATTAAAAATGGCACATAGAGAAGGTGTAACAACTGACCCAGTTGATTGGACCATGGTTAAAGCTTCAAGTCTCATTAAAGACCAACAAGTAATTACAATGTAATTTGCGCTTTACTTATTTTTTAGTATAAAAAAATAAAAAAATAAAATAACATGTGTTTTTTTTTCTACATGTTTAGTGATGGCTCTTTACCTATTGAAGAAGCTTGTGATGTACTTATTAATAATAATATTTCGTCTGCACCGGTTTATTATCCTGATGTAAAAACTGTTACCAATTCATCTATTGTTCATGCACGGTCTTATGTTGGAATGTTTGATTATGGAGATGTAATTGCTTACATTCTACTTGTACTTCAAAATATGCCACCACCAGGAGATGAGGAAGAGAGTAGATTAGATGAAGGAAAAGGCGAAAGTGAACTGACTTTTGAAATAAGAGATATATTACATCGAGCTCTAGAAGGAAGAGAAGTGCCAGTTAAATTAGCAAGTGGTAAAGTTATAATAAATACATATTTTGTTGTTGTTGTTGCTGTTATCGTTAATAGTTATCATTAGATCTTTCACAGAAAAACCCTTTTTATTCAATTATGCCTGAAGCAACATTATTATCTGTTGTAGAAGAATTTGCGTACGGTACACACAGAGGTAAGTTACTTTTTTTTTTTTAATATTTTAAATCTATCATTCATTGTCTATGTAAATATATAAAAGTATGTGTATTGAATCCTGATGGCACAATTAAGGTAAGCTAGAAGATACATTCATTTAAAGTCCTTATTTACACATGTGTGTATAAAAAGGGTATTTTATCTCAATCTACAGTTGCAAGGTATCTTTTTGAAAATCAACGTCATTTTCCAGATATTGAATGTATGATGAATAAGACTGTAAGTATTCAAATAGCATAAAATGGATGAAAGGCGGAACATTTATTTTTATTTTAGCTTCGTCAACTGGGACTGGGTGTATCCGATGTCATTGCAGTTAATGCTGACTCTCCAGTCTTGGATGCCCTAGAGTTAATGAGTAAGAAACAATAATGGTTTACTTATTCTGTTCTCTTTTTAATGAGTTCATATTATATATATGCATATATCAGGTAAATATAGTATATCCTCTGTTGCAGTTCTTGGTCACATGGGTATTGTACTTGGTAATATTAGTATGACAGATGTTAAGGTAAAATAGAATAGGATAGGATAGGATAATAGAGCTTAATTGTAATATTTATACACACACATAAATGTATATGTACATATATAGCATGTTATAAAAAGCTATCGTCATCAACTTCTATGGAAGACTTGCTTTCAATTTGTAAGCTTAGTTCGTACTCAACAGGGCATTGATGATGGACAGGTAAAAGAATCTCGGAAGACCTACCGATATAATCTGTAATATAAAAACATTATTTTTAGGACCGATTACCTGTTTTTGATGTCCGTCTTGACACTACTTTAGGCTTTACTGTAGCTAAATTGTTGGCTACAAAATCACATCGAGTATGGGTCATTGATGAAAGAGAGAAAGCAATTGGTGTAGTTTCTATTACTGATGTTATGCGTACGATTGCATCCACTGCTGGTATAGAAATTAAACAACAAAAAGGAGCCAATAAAGAATAAAAATTAATTTGATTCATGTATTAAGGCTTTCTTTTATTTTTTTTTTTTTTTTTTTTTTTTTTTTTTTTTTTTAGTAAAATCCATTTTATTTAATTAACTTTATCTTATTGGCTTGATATATCCATAGATTTTTTTTTATTATTATCATTGCTTTTTTTATTATTATCATTATTATAAATATTAAAAAAAAAAAAAAAAAAAAAAAAAAAAACGAATAGCAAAATTGTCAATTTTCAAGAAACACATGGAAGGTAATGGTGGCGGTGGTTTATTTTCATTAAGAAATAAATCACTTGTTGGTAGTAAGAGAATGAAAATTAGTAGAGCTTGTGATGAATGTAGAAAAAGAAAAGTAAATTAACAAGAATGAAAAACAATTTTTTTTTCTTTAAAAAAAAAAAAAAAAAAAGAGAGACCTCATGTCAATGTTCATGATTATACAACAAATTTTTTATATAGGTGAAATGTGACGGTGTTCAGCCTTGTGGACGCTGTAGAAAGTCTAATACAGAATGTGTGTTCGCCAAACTACCACCTAAAAGAGGACCACCTAAACAATATATGGAAAACTTAGAAAATAGACTTCAACGCGTAGAGAAAGCAATTAAATCGATGACAGTATCCACTCGAAAAAGAGTGGAGAATACAATGATAGTCGAGAGGAAAAGACCAGATGCCACATCTTCCTCTGAACTGAGCATTTCTTATTCAGCCCCTTATACCACAGAAATGCTTTTATCACAAATTGACCGATTTAGTATCAATGAAATAGGGCAAGCAGTTTATGTAAATGATATCAAAGTACGCTCAGATCGTATACCCAATGAAAATCACCATGAACATCAAAGTAATACCCAATCTGATACTGTATCTATATCTGATTCATCTTTATCTTCCTCAACAGCTCCTGCTACTCTACCAACACCCAATATAATTGCTGCTGCTACTACTACTACTACTACTACTACACATTCATTAAATAGAGTTGAACCACCTATTCCAGAACATTTATCTTCTAGACATATTTTATCAGAGGTACAATTTTTGTCAGAGGTTTATTTTGAACATGTTCATAAATATGTACCTATGATACATAAACCAACGTTTTTAAAGCAAATGCATAATCCTTCCAATCCACCTTCTCGATTATTACTTTATTCCATGTGTGCTGTTGCTTCAAGATGGACTTCAGATCATATATTGAAAACAGAGAATACTATAACGATACCCCCACCAGGATATACCTATTATCAAAAGGCACTTGAATTGCTCGATGATTTTCTAGATATACCTCGTCTTTCAACAATACAGGCTTTAATTCTTTTAGTTAAATACCAAGAATATTATCAACGTACAGGCTATTTTCATCGTTCCTATCTTTATTTAGGTACAGCAGTGAGGATGTGTCTTGATTTAGGTTTATCTGAATTAGAAGGGGATACCTATGATATAGAAACAAAACGTAGAACATTCTGGGTTACATTTTTATATGATTTATTAATGAGTATTGAACAAGGGCGTTCAAGTTATTTTAATGTTCATAAATGTACAACTGGATTCCCTTTAGTCACTAGTGAAGAAGGCCCAGCATTAGAAGAATTAATCACAAATCAAAATATCTTTATTCAATTAGGAAGAGTTTTATCTGATATCTATGCAATGTCTCGACGTATCACATTAAGACGACAGACACAAGGGAATAATAGAAGTGAAGATCAAATAGTAGAGGAACAGATACGATTATTTTCATTACATACACATCTGGAGAACTTTTTATATGAAGTCCCCCCTGCACTTAGTTATCCTCCTACTCAGGATATCGAAAATTATCCTGTAGAGAAGCATGCTATATCAGATCCTTTTATTGGATTTTTACACATGACATATCATTTTAGTATCATTCTTTTACATCGTACTTATTTATCTCATCCCCCTTCTGCAACTGAATTTAATTTTATTGCTTACCCTCATCGTCAATTATGTGCAGCATCTGCTTCAAATATTACAGGCATTGCTGAAACTTTACTCGATATGTATCCAGACTATATCTTTCATTATCCTACAAGAGGTGTTCAACACACGATACATTGTCTCGCTATGGCTTCCACCATTCATAAATATGAAATGTTACATGGTGAATGTGATAAAACAAAGGAAACGGCTCGTTTACAATATATGCTCTCTGTTGATATCATACGGAAACTTGCCTTAGCCTCTCCTTCTATCGAACTCTCAGACTATTACTCTAGTCAACAGGCACTAACTAATTCAGAGAAACGTACCTCTACAGTTATTCAATATCCACAGCAAACGAATATGTATATACAATCTGACAAAACAAAACTACGTAGAGATACATTTTCTTCTATAACTCCTCCAATTCATGAATCTGCTTTATATCAATCTAGTGCCTCCATCACAAACTCTGCACAATTAGCTTCCATGCTAGCTGCTCAGCAGCAGCAGCAGCAGCAACAGCAACAGCAACAGCAACAGCAGCAACAACAACAGCAACAACAACAGCAACAACAACAACAACAACAACAACAACAAAAGTTTACTTTGCCATCTCAGACTATAGTTCACTCACAACAGCAATGGTTTTCTACTCAAGACATATTGAGAAATCAGCAGCAATTACAACAACAATTAGCAGTAAATTGGACTCAACAACAACAAGGATTACCATTCAATACTTATTATCATCATGATACAAATGATAATGTAACAAGTGTTCCTTCTTACTCAGAGCAGCTAACTCAACAACAAAAATATCTTTCTTTACCATCAGAAGAAGTCAATACGAGTAGAGATCGGCGTCATACATTTTCAAATTCACCACAATATAACAATGATAATAATAATGATAATTCAACTATTTTAATGATGCAAGAAGAAAGCAATAAATTAAATGATGTAAATATGATAATACCAACTATGATAAACGCAAATGAAAATACCACCATGTTAATCACTAACAGTGACCCTGCAGCAGCCGTTGTAGCAGCCACTATCACACAACAACATTATGATCCAACATCAGGTATGAGTCAATTATTTTTGACTGACAATCAACAGCAGCAGCAGCAACATATTTGGAATGAATCTATTGTAACTAACAATAACAATGCTCAAAGAAGTGAAGGTCATGTGATGAAATGATAACAACAGCAATAATAATAAAAAATATAAATAAATATGTATATAAATATATACATGTATATAAAATATAAATCTATATATTGTTTATTGATATTAACTTATTGACCTCCAAAATAAACATGTTGTACATCAGATAATTTCTTTCCTCTTATTTTAGCAATATCTTCAGGCAGTTTTTGATGTGAAAAGGCTTCAAATGTAGCTTTAATCACATTCATGGGTGTCTTGGAACCTCTCACTTTAGCACTGATATCCTGAATACCAATACATTTACAGATTTCATGCACATAATGATTTGTACGAATACCAAATCCTGGCGGTCTCGAACGTAACTCTAAAGTTGTTGCATGAAATTTATGTGTAAGATCCATGGATATTGTACGATTATCATAACGTTCAAAGTAACGTAAATTCTTGATGGCTCTATTAGTGGCTTTACGAACTGCTCGGCTTGCTTCCTCATCTTTACCTTCACCATAACCTGCTAATCCATTCCCATTGCCTACCACAACAAGAGCATACATGGATGGCTGTTTACCTTTACCATTCATATTAACAACACGTTTAATAACAAGCGCTTTCTTCATCAAATTGCCTTGATCCTGACCCGAAAGTGGTGAATCAATAATATCTGTGACTGTATTTAACACAACCTCTGATGGACGATGTGATGGGAACAATTGAGGTTGATCCAGTGTTTTCATCTTTTCTGTTGGAAAATCAAGAATGGAATCCAGATTATTGAGTTGAGGTACATTATCTTTATTTAATGCTTCATGTCTTTTTTTAATACTGTTTTTATTGCTTTCTATTGTAGCATAATGGCGAATTTGATTCCATGCTGGAACTAGATATAAATAGATTCATGTACATTTAATTACAAAAAAAAAAAAAGAATGAAAGAAAAAATAATAATTATATAATGGGTTTGATTTGTACTTAGTGCAGATTTTGAATTTGTTGTAATGACTAGTTTACTAAATGACTTTCCGAGGGCTAACATTTTTTTTTTCTTTATATAAATAAATATGTATATTAAAAGGAAGAATAAAATTAGCAAGGGGCTTTAAAATTTGACAAGGTGGTTCAAGTAGTTTCCCCATTTGAACTTCTTCTAGATCAGAATCTCCGCCCAGTTAAATTGATATAGCGACGTCATCTGTTTTCTTACTACTTTCTACTATCTTTAGTAAAAGCAACTATCATTGGGCCATCAAAGCTATTTCCAGCAAAGCACACACAAACACAATAAAAAAAAATCAGCCTTTCGTTATCATTGTATTATTGTTACTTGATATTTTTTTTTCTTCAATAATTTATTAAATATCTTTCTTCCTAAACTATGATAGTTCCATTACCTAAGTTAGATTGGTGAAGTAAAAAACAATAAACAGAAAAAATTCTGTGAAAATCTGTAATATGTTTTTTGTTTATTTTAAGAGAAAATGTGACAATTCCAAGGTGTTTTTTTTTCAAAATGATCAACTTTTTTTATAGTTTTTAACAGGTATCTCTTTTACTGATGTCTTAAGTCTATATTAAGAATGTTTGATTCAAGGGAAAAGATAGTAACCAATCTATATTTGGCATTTTAAAGGTACAACCTTGATCCAGCTAAATTAAACACCAGCATACAATATTATTTAATAGAGTTTGTTTACTCAGGCACCATGACTTGACACAGATAGTTTAATATGATAAAATAACAAGCAATAGTTGTTAGTGATCTGATACTGATGATAATATTATTGTTGGTTAAATGCTATATACATATAAGTATTCTAATTAGGGTAAACTTAATTGTGTAATATCGTTTACTTGTAGTAAGTTTTGAACATTATATTATATAAGCTTATGATTATATGATATAAGTAACAGATAATAATAAGCAGATCTTTACATTGAACAAGTTTTATATCAATCAATTTCATTTTCCAGCATGATGTGTCCTAAACTAGCTTTAGAAGATATTGAATATTAAAATATAAACCATATATCTTTATGATAAACTCTCTTTTCTAATATAAGTGTATGCATTTATATGAACTGTATCAATAAAAAAGCAATAGTAGTTATAATAATTATTTTCTATTTTACCTTAAGGTTTGTTTAACAAAGTGAGCCTATTCCTTGCCAATACTTTTTTTTTTTTTTTGTAGAATATGTAATCATATCCTAGTCAACTACTACACAGAAGCAATATATAAAAAAACCAGAATAGATAAGGAATAACTATTATATTGAAAACTTGATCTGTACTGTCTAATCAAACTGCTGTGTATGTATATTCTTAATGGAAACGTTTGTAAGAGGAAAAAAAAACCAATTACCAAAAGACCGAAAATAAAGTACAATTAGGGAGTTAGGTATATGTGTTGTAGGTAAAAAAAAAAAATAAGATATAATTTAACGCACTCTTACAATTGTATAAATGATGAGCTATTAAAAAGCAGAGGTTTTCTTAACAAGTTACAATTCTATTTATTAAAAAAAAGTCACACTCGATAAATGATAACTACACAAAAGATATAAAGAAGTGCTAAACACATATGCTAGTCCTAGTAAACAACGATCTAAAAATAAGCAGTATTTTGAGTGCAAATATTTGTAAACTATTTTACTTTGGAACTACAAGAGTATCTGTTTTTTTACAAATATTTTTTTTTTTTACTAGCAAGTTTTTTATTCATTAGAAAGGAAATGTACCTGCAAAATGAAATATTGGCTGTAGCTCCGTTTAAATAAAACAATAGCTGACAAAACAGAAGTTACATATTTAATGATCTATCATCAAGTAGTAAAGAAAGTATTTAAGCTTCTTTAACATAATTCAATATAATATCTTTAATTATTATCATAGTTATTTTTGTGTATGAAAGATATGAAAGATAAATAATAAGCCACAAAAAGATATTGACTATTAATCTTGGAAAACTTTTTCTTTGTTTATGTAAAAGTAAACTTTCTCAGAGTCTATTTTTCTCCCTTTTTTTTCTCCTTATTTTTAAAAAATGTATTTTTTTCTAACTATTTTATTCTTTTTTGATGGACTTTACGTTGTCTATCTTTTATAGAATAGAAGCATATATAAATAAAAATATATGCTTTTATACTTTCTTTTTTTATTTTCATAGTAGTTGTCTTTTGATGCAGGTCACTATAAATTTTAATTATGGTAGGCTTTCTAAAATTTGATTAATGTAAATGAATCAAACATTGCTTGCTTTTATATGGTACGTTTATCTAAATACTAATTATTACACATAAGCTAATATTAATCCTTTTAGGTGGGTTTCTCTGGATATTGGCCACCTTAAATATTCAATCCTGTCTTTTTTTTTTCCTTTATGGCGGGCTTCTAAGGATACTGGTCGCCTTATAAAATCAATCCTAGTGGGCTTCTCTGGATACTGGTCACTTTAAATAATCAATCCTGTCTTTTATCATAGTGGGCTTCTCTGGATACTGGCCACTTTAAATATTCAATCCTGTCTTTTTTTCTTTTTTTTTTCTTATGGCGGGCTTCTAAGGATACTGGTCGCCTTATAAAATCAATCCTAGTGGGCTTCTCTGGATACTGGTCACTTTAAATAATCAATCCTGTCTTTTATCATAGTGGGCTTCTCTGGATACTGGCCACTCTAAATAATCAATCCTGTCTTTTACCATAGTGGGCTTCTCTGGATACTGGCCACTTTAAATATTCAATCCTGTCTTTTTTTCTTTTTTTTTTCTTATGGCGGGCTTCTAAGGATACTGGTCGCCTTATAAAATCAATCCTAGTGGGCTTCTCTGGATATTGGTCACTCTAAATATTCAATCCTGTCTTTTTTCATCATAATGGTGTCTTCTCAACTTTGGCTACTTCAAACATTTAATCCTGTCTTTTTTCTTCATAATGGTCTCTTCTAAACTCTGGCTACTCTAAATATTCTTTCATAATCTCCTTTTGACACTGGTTAATAGAAGTGAATCAATCTTTTTCTCCCCTTTAAAAACTAGGCTCTGTTATCTCTAAGCTATACTAAAAAAAAAGATCCTTACGCGTAATAGTCAAGCTCTACAATCATATACATTCAGAAGCAATAGTACGCTGCGAAATAATTAAACTATTTTCTCGCTCTCTTATATTTAAATAAAAGGATGGAGTTTTTTGATAGATAAAAGTATTCTTAATTTTAAAAGTTTATATTAATCTGTAGATGCTAATCTAAGCATTAGCAAATCTTAAGAGAAAATTATTAGACAGTCTTTATTGAAAAAAAAAATGAATAAACATAAACGCTATTTCAGGTCTTATGAATTTTTCTCTGAATTAACTTAGAAGTTAGCATATTCTGCTACAAAATACAATAAAAAACAGCTTGGTATCGATATTGTCTTTATGAAGTTAATGTATTCCATTTTCATTAACCCATTAATGTTCACCATAAAATCATTTGTTCTTCTAATTTCTTCATCTAAATATTCCATAATGATCTTGTAAAATTGAATATTTCGTAGTATGTCTGCTAAATCAGTTTTAAACTCTAGTAATGATTTCTATTTTCGTTCAAATAATAATTCAACCAGAAAAGGCTTTTGATTCGTTTTTTTTTCGTATTGTTACTGACATAGTATCTGCAATAAAGATATATTATCTATCTTACCTGCATAATTCTAAACGTTCTGATTGCTTGATGTATATAACAAAATGTTTATTCTCAAATATCATACAATTGAAGTCTATCTGAAGCTTAACTAATTGCATTTGTATTCTCTATACACATTTACACATATTTTTTGTATTACTTGTATTTTTCATGCTCAGTCATTGGAATGGAAGGCTGCTAACACAGTCCTTGGAGGATTCATATTCTGAAGTCGGTATATATTTAAACTATTATTATTATTATTTGTTAAAGCCTCTAGATGAGTGAAATGAATAGATGAAGAACATCTTAAAAATAACAAATAATTTATGGGCAGTGACTAGGAATTTCTGCCCTGAATATTTCTCTTCAAGATGAAAATTGCTCCCAGTTAAATAAGACTTAGCAGGAGAATATTTACTTAACCTAAGCAACGCTATCTTCCAATTTTGAATCTTTAAAGTAATTTTAAATTATCAAAAATAAGAGAATTTACGATTACTTTTATTCCAGTTGTAAACAAAGGCGATATTTTCAATATAGTCAGTTAGTTAGTTAATGTATGCTAAATGTATAAAGATAAAATCAAAAGAAAGAACCCCAAGTTATTTTTATTTTATTTGTCTTGTGAATAGCAATAAAGAGTACAAAAAAGCAAGATCAACCTTTTAGATATTTAAATATGTCAATATAATGACTCCTATGCAGAATAAAAAAGTAGAGTTAATTCATTTATGAGCATTCATACTAACTTTAACTAATTTTTATTGTTAGGCTCGCTCATATTAGATAAGCAGTGTCTTTACTGTCCTGTGTATATAAATAAATAAAGCTCTTGTTACATAACACAACACTATAAAAGGCACAGAAACCATAATATCAGAAGGGTAGTGCACATAGCTCTTAAATTGAATGCATTCATCATACAAATCTATGCTTCATTCATATATATATATAGAATTTAAACATAATCAATGTATATATAAAATAAAAGTATATTCAAGTTAAGGGTCTAATAAAAGTTTAACTCCCTCAAAAGGAAAAAACAAAGAAAGTATGTCCTTAAGTCTATAATTGTTTATTTGTAGTGCTTGAGCTGAATGAGAAATTTTATTTTTTTTCCGTTTAAACTATAAAAGCAAATCATAAATGAAATAGAAATAGATGCTACGAGAATAAAAGGGGAGGGTATAAGCATCAAAGGAAATGGTATAAAAGATGGGTAAAATAATTTATAAAATACGACAACTGAAATTAAGAATAAGCAACAATTTTGGTATTAAAAACACTGTCATAATTTGACTATAACACACGTAGAAAATCATTTTTTTTTTACACAAAACAGCTCCTTTACTTCTGCATGAATTATTTGCTATTTGACAATGTTTAATATAGTTTTTGAACTTTACCATGATATAAATCCCTTATGGAATCCTTCCCTTCTTCTTGGTACTCATTTGAGCAAATGGTTATGTAATAATTAATCTAGTATTTGAAGATACACTTCTCTGTTCATTTTCCCTTCACCGTTTTCCTCCATTTTTTTTTTTTTTTTTTTTTTTTTTTTTTTTTTTTTGATTATCAAAATAGTTTTTAGTTTCTTTATATCTTTTTCCACCCCTTTTTTTGATCCTCCCCACCCAGGCAATATAATGTTATTCTCAATAAAAATATTTAATCAGATTTATTTATGATATAATGTGAAAGGCTGTTTACGTCATTCTTCTCTGTCCAATAAGATGACACACGCAGCAAAATATGGAGATGCCCAAGGCATTAGAAAAATAGGTCCGCTGCTTGAATGAGGGGTGTTTAAAAAAAAAAAAGGTCAAAACGGTGGACAGACAACAAAAATAATAAAACAATAAAGAATCCTTTTTTTTTTTTCCTTTTGTTAATTACAAATATAATTCCCCCCCACTCTTTTTAGTTATTACTAAAATTACTTAGTCTACATCAATGAATAACCTTAGATTAGTGTCAAAGACTTTTTATAATCGCCAGTTACTCACAGGTATAAATAATTAAACTGAAAGTTAAAATATATTTATATACATATATTTTACCCCACGTTTTATTTAAGCACCTCGATTTGTCGCAGCACCTATTGTGAGTCAAATAGCTCATTTCAGCTCTTCTCGTATTGCTCATTATGCTGCACCAACAAGAGTTCCATCACATTTAATTAGTGGAAAACCTCGAGGTGTACTTGATGTTGCTGCTCGTCATTTATTATTAACAGAATTGATCAGAGGCATGTGGGTTGTACTTGAAAACTTCTTCCGTCCCCCATATACCATCTTTTATCCATTTGAAAAGGGTGCTATTTCTCCTCGTTTCCGTGGTGAACATGCTCTTCGTCGTTACGAAACTGGTAATAGAATAAGAGACACAAATTATACTTCAGAATTCTATTTATTGAAGAATAATAACTTATTTATTTATATATAAAAAGGCGAAGAACGTTGTATTGCTTGTAAGTTATGTGAGGCTATTTGCCCTGCTCAAGCTATTACAATTGAAGCTGAACCTCGTGAAGATGGTGCTCGTCGTACAACTCGTTATGATATTGATATGACAAAGTGCATGTAAGATTTATAAATACTGTATTGATTTTTATTTATTTATATTTCCCTTTTTATTTTTTTTCTTTCTCCAGCTTTTGTGGTTTCTGTCAAGAAGCATGTCCAGGTACAAAATAAAAGAATGAAAAGAATAGAATACTTTTTTATTAAAAAAAAACATTCATTTATAGTTGACGCTATTGTCGAATCTCCTAATTATGAATATATCACTGAATCTCATGAAGAGCTTCTTTACAATAAAGAAAAACTTTTGGCTAATGGTGATAAATGGGAAGTTGAACTTGCAAGGTAAAAAAAAAAAAAAAATTAAGGTACTTGGGATGTTTTAACTAAACAATTTGTTCTATCCCTAGAAATATTCAATCTGAACATCCTTATCGTTAAAAATATATATACATATATAAACGACATACATTAATTTATAAATAAAAGTATACATTTCTCTCTCTCTCTCTCTTTTTTTTTATTTAAGCCAAAATGTGTTTTTTTACAAATTCTCTTGCAGCATTGAGTCCTTGTTCATGATAAATTGCTCCAATGACAGCCTCCAATGCTTTTAATTTAACAGCGGGTGTCACTGCTTCTTTAGATGGCTTGAATAAAAAAATAAAAAAATAAAACAAAGTTAGCTGTCAAAGTTATTTACTATATATTCATTATTATGTTACCAAATGACATTGTAAGCCCTTTTCTAAATCTAAGGCATCAAACTTGGATACTAGGTTATTTTTATTAAATAATTCTTTAACACTCATTTCCAACTGATCAACATTTTTGGTTTTATTCATAAGTGACTCTGTAGCAAAAAATTCGAGAGAACGACGACCGAGATATTGAAGACGTTCGTTAAATGGCACATTACCGTGTTTATATGATTTATGTGTCAAAGCTTGGATTAATGTATCGGGTGATATATTGAGTTTTTTCGCATTTGCTTCGACATTAAATGAAGGTGACATTGCCTTTTCAATCAACGCTGTTCGACTTGTATGAAATGAGCAACGTTGAACTGTATGGAATATATATCTTTCAATATTAGATACATATACAATATATACGATATACACACATACCAGTTATCCATTTTAATGTATTTACTCTAAGCATCGTTTTCTTTTATTTATTTATTTATTTAAAAAAATAATAATAATAATTAAAATGTTCAAGAATCTCCCAAGCTGGGGTAATACATGACAAGGTTTGTCCTGAGATTGTTTATAAAGTGGCTTATGTTTTTAACTTCAGATTCTAGTCTGGAGGAGGAAGAAGGATGTCCTTTAAACAATAATAATTTATGTACAAGTTTCAATTATTTAATTGACTCTGAATCAAGTTCGACTTATTTAAAGAAAATAGTATTTATCTACTAAATAACCTTGATTGTTTATTTATTTCATTTACAAGGAAAATAGCTTTGTCTTTATCTTTATTTTCTGTATTTTATACGCATCATGATGTTTGAATCATTTTAAATTTTTAAACTACGACTCTTCTTAAAAAAAAAAAAAAAAAACGCGAATTATAAACTTATTTTTTTTTTCCTTTAATTGATAAGTGACCACAAAATTCTTAATATATGTGCATATAAATAAATAATGTCAACAACAAAAAAGCCTAGAGTCAATATTGATTATTATGAACAACCAAAAACAATAAGTTATTTTGAAGCTATTATTAATACACTACGTATCGATTTAGATAAGGAAGGTGCAAATACAAGCTTTGGTGCTCCTGATTTAGCTTATTTTACGGCTCATTTCCTAAAGTTTCAAATCGATCATCTTGGCAGAGATGCTGCTGATAAAGCAAGGCGACATCGTAAATCAATTGAAGCAGGTGTTCCCTTTTCTCTCTTTGATGTGCGTCATCTAACAACAAACTCATCTTTATATTACATTCTGAAAGCTGCTTATAAATTCAAGTCAGATTATCGTATTGCTGACTGGCATTTTGATTCTTTAGATGAAGCACCTACTTATTTAGAGATGGTTAAAGTTATTAAACAAGCTCTAGATAAAGCAGGTTTTGAACAATGTATACCTCATGTCTTTTTTGACACCTCTATTGATGCACATAAAAAGAAAAAAATGACTTTATTGGTGGAAGGTTTAGGAGGTAAGAAATTAACAAGCAACTGAAAAAAAAAAGTACACGCTTATATGAACGACATTATTTAGGTGTTATTGTAAAAGAAATATCAGATGCATCGTTTATTATTTATAATGAAGAACAAATAATCGATAGATTTCATAAGAATTGGAGAATTGTTCATCAAACAGATGACGACGATAATCAGGCAATTATTCACTGGATTGGACTTCCTGATTCTTATAATGCAGTTTTATCACTTGAAAATTGTGCAAAAGAGAAAGAAGATGTGACATTAAGAGAATTGACAAAGGATCATCAAAGAGCACCATGGCATGTTAAGTTTAATTGGATTGAGGATAGTGTTCGATATAATGAATGGATGACACCTCTTGATTACATTATGATTGAAAAGCAACAAACTCAACAACCTAAACGTAAAAGATCTGCGGTAGAGCAAGAAGATGATCACCTTGGAGGAGATCAAAAGGAAGGAAATTTAATTACCAACAGTAACAAAAAGGCAAAAACACCAGAACCACAGGAAAGAGAGATTGCTATTAAATATATGCCTACTCAAAAATATGAAGTGATTATTCCTTCTTATGCTGCCTGGTTTGATTTATCCAGTATTCATGTGATCGAAGTCCGCGGTTTGCCTGAATTCTTTAATAATAAAAATAAGACAAAAACACCTACTGTTTATAAAGAATATCGTGATTTTATGGTGAATACATATCGATTAAATCCTTCAGAGTATTTGACAGTCACATCTTGTAGAAGAAATATGACAGGTGATGTCTGTTCTATTATTCGTGTTCATGCTTTTCTTGAGCAATGGGGATTAATCAATTATCAGGTAAAATAGGCGTACACATATATATACAGATACGCTGATATTAATTTATATGTATATTTTTCTAGATAGATCCTACTGCTAAACCGACCGCAATTGGACCTCCTTTTGAAGGGCAAATCAAGATTATAGCACAGTTACCTTCCGTATTAAATAAGTCTTTAGCTAAAGAAAATGATACAGATATTTATCATCGTCCTACAAATAAATCGTCTTTTGAATTAAAAGGACAAAATAATTTTACTTCTAAAGTGGATAAACAAGTAGTCAAAAACTCTACTACAATGAAAAACGAAAAATCAAGCTTTTCTACACCAAGCATTGATTTGAATTTAGATTTACGGGTCAATATTTATGATGTTGCAATGAAAAAGACGATTGAAGAAGAAAGTAAGAAGGAAATAGAGGCAAAAATACCAGAAACATGTTCATCCTGTTCAAGTCAATCTAACCATGGATATCATTCTAATACGACATTTATATGTGATGATTGCTATGATGCTAATAAACTCCCTGAATTCACACAGAAAGAAGACTATAAAAAAAGGAAAGAAATTGAATTGAAAAAGTTACCAGAACCCTGGACGGAGCAAGAAGAGATGTTGTTACTAGAAGGCTTGGAAATGTTTCCTGATGATTGGAATAAAGTTGCAAATCATGTTGCTACAAAAACACGTGACGATTGTATCTTACATTATTTGCATCTACCAGTATCTGATCCACGAGTTGATCCTGAAGTAAAAAAGCTTGACTTATTGGATTTCAACCGTAAAGACGATATAGATAATCCCATTATGTCTGTAGTGGCCTTTTTAGCTTCGAACGTAAAACCTAAAGTAGCAGCATCCTCACTCCTTGAGGTTACTACAGACGATGATAAAACAGAGGAAATGACAGATAGAGATAAGGATGACGCATTAGAAATGAAACATGATTTGATTCGCGCCAAAATGATGCAATTTATGTCTCGTATAAATAGCTTTAGAGAGATGGAGAATAAAGTAAATGATGAGCGTCGTGAGTTAGAAAAGGAAAGATTCTTGGTTCGAGAAGAACATTTGACGATACGAAATAAAATGGATAAAATCTATGGACACATGTTTCAAGTCAGACAAGCAAAATTATTAAAAGAAAAACAAATGCAAATGCAAAGCCAACAACAACAAGAGGAGTTGATGCCAAATGATGTCATCGTTAGAGGACCTCATGAGGCTTTATCACCGGAAGAAAGGGAATTGCAAAATCAGTTAAAAGCAAGATACCCAATACAATACTTTCAAAGACAACAAACATTACTGCAACAACAATAATAAAGAGTTTAATATAATATTATTATTTTATTTTATTTTACATACTTTTGGTATTTTCTTTTAATGGGTTCTTTTTTTTGTTCTTTTTTCCAGTTTTGCTTATGCCAACAACATATACATGAATCTACTTTCTTATATTTCACAGCATACATACATACATACATATTATAATAAAGCTATAAGCCTACTACAACAATTATAGTCTATTATGATATACCTAATTAAGTATTGGATGTACTATTCTTTTTTTTTTTTTTTTTTTTTTTTTTTTTTTTTTTTTGACCAAACAGCAATATCTGCGAAGGTCTTTATTCAATCCTTGCCATTATAAACATAAATTTGTATACGTATTAATGTAGAAATGCTTTATTTTAATATTATCAGTATTGTTCTTCTAAATGTACAGAGTTTTTTTTTTTTTTTCTTATATAGCAAATAATTGTCTTGGGCATATAAGTATATACATATACATATCTTAAACAAATAACTCGGCCTTGGATTTCTTCTTGAGCTCTTCAGCATAAGGGGCTAATGCAGGCTTAACATGCTTGAGTAAGAAGGAATCAACTTGTTCAGGAGCACGGCCAATGAAAGTAGAAGGATCTAACAATTGAGGAAGATCATTCCAGATGGGTTCAAAATAGTTAGTTTTCTTGATACGTTCAATCAAGTCATTCTCGCCACCTTCCATCTTAACAACGTGTGCAGCTTGATGAGACAAGACACGAATTTGTTCATGACACTCTTGACGATCACCACCCTTTTTAACCATAGCCATAATGATGTTCTCGGTAGCCATAAAGGGTAATTCTTGTTGAATACGACGCTCAATCACCTTGGGATAGACGACCATACCCTCACAAATGTTTTGGAGAGTGGTCAAGATGATGTCAGTCGTCAAGAAGGCCTCAGGAAGAGAGATACGACGATTGGCACTATCATCTAAAGTACGTTCAAACCATTGAACAGCACTGGTTTGAAGAGCATCATTGACAAGCAACATTAAATGACGAGAAAGTGAACAGACACGTTCAGAACGCATAGGATTACGCTTATAAGCCATAGCAGATGAACCAATCTGATCCTTCTCAAAGGGTTCTTCAATTTCCTTTAAGCTAGCCAACAGACGAACATCAGTGGCAATCTTATGAGCAGTGGCACCAAAACCTGAAAGGGGATGCAAGACATCAATATCAATCTTACGGGAGTACGTTTGTCCACACACGGGATAGGCTTCTTTAAAGCCAGAAAGTTCAGTCACTAATTGATCTAATTGCTCTACCTTTTCATGGTCACCATTAAAGAGAGCCATAAAGGAAGCTTGAGTACCAGTAGTACCTTTCACACCACGTAATTTAAGATCATCACGAGCACGTTCAAAGTTACGTAAATCCCATAATAATTCTTGAATCCATAAAGTCGCGCGTTTACCGACTGTGACAAGTTGAGCAGGTTGGAAATGTGTGAAGCCCAAGGTAGGCATAGCACGATATTCCTCGGCAAATTTGGAAAGAATATCAATAACGTGAACAAGCTTTTTGATGATAATATCATAGGCATCTCTGAGAATAATTAAATCACCATTATCTATATATGTGTATATATAAATGTATGTATATATATTTATGGTTATTTCACATGATACTCGTTAAAAAAGAAAAAGAAAAAAAAAAGACAGAGAGAGAGAGAAAGATACAATTCGCATCAAAATAAATTACCTGTAACATAGCAAGAAGTAGCTCCCAAATGGATAATAGGAGCAGCAGCAGGAGCAACAAGTCCAAAGGTATGAACATGAGCCATAACATCATGTCTACGTCTCTTTTCTTCTTCAGCAGCAACAGCATAATCAATGTTATAAATGTTGGCTTTCATTTGTTCAATGGCCTCATCAGTAATATCTGTCAAACCAAGTTGTTTCTCGGCAATGGCTAAGTTGGTCCAAAGTTGACGCCAAGTTGAGTAACGTTTATCTTCAGAAAAGTTATAAGCCATTTCTTTAGAAGCATAACGTGAAGTTAAAGGTGACTGATATTTATCGTGAATTTGTGCCATTTTGTTTATACACTCGGATGAAAGAGTATTAAAAAATTAAAAGGGAAAAAAGTGGAGAGATATTTTCGCATTTAAAAAAAAGAAAAAAAAAATTAAATGAATCACAATCTGCTGACTCTTCATCTGAGTGGCTTATTCATTCATTTCTAATAGTATTTCGAACTTTAAATCCAGCTGATTTTGATTTTAGATGGAAGATCCCAAAAGTGGAGTCTGTGGGATATGATTACTACTTAACAAACATTATAGAGTTTTTTGCATTTTGTTTTGTGCTGATAAAGCAATATTTTTTTTTTTTGAAGAAAAGGAACAAGGGGCATGCTATTAATGTCCTATAAAATTGACCATTAATAAGCAATTATTCTCAAAGCAGTAAATTACATAATATAATTTTAAGTGAGTAAATTGGTATTAGAGAATCTAATAAATGAAATAAAGCGTATTATATAGACCGAGTAAGTTGATTTGTTTTTAATTACACATTAATGAAAATCTACAATGCATATTCATAGCAACTTGCTGTTAGAGATATTATATAAGATGGACTCTATGAAGAGCTGGGGTTACTAAGTTTGACCATTTGTCTGTTTAAACTCTTTTTTATTCTTTGCCGTGCTTATTACATAAAGCCTCTATCAGCTTTATATTTGTATATATTTATATTCAGTTATAACATAGTTTGTTAACAATATATTTTCGAAGAATAGTGTAATTTATTATGTCTAAATTATACATTTTCCTATTATAAAACCTTTCTGATGGTGAAGGTTATATTTATTAGATTCTGATAAATAACTCTACGTTATTCTATTTTTCTTCCAAGATTGGTATACCTCATGAGCCAACTCTCTTGTCCATTTTATATTCTATTTATTCAAATAACCTACTCAAAAAAAAACATAAAATCAGCCATTATCAGCTAATATTGCACTGGCACAAATGTCTGAATTAATAACTTACTTATTTTATGCAGGCTTGGTTATCGAGCTAGACGAGCATTGCTACATTAACATATTGGTTACTAATAATAATAATAAAGCCCTTACAACGTTCTGTTATCTGTATTAATTATCAAGACATTAGTCAATTATCACTATCCCGTTCCTATGTTTGAATAATTTGAGTCAAAGTTAAATGTAGGATAGCCATTAAGATTTTCAATTCCACATAAATACGCTAACAAGATAATACTAAAAAAAAAAAGGCAATTTTTTTGCAAGAAAACCTCAATATAAGGAATATAAAAAAAATATTTGAATTTACTGTCTCCCTATCAATCAACCATCATCTTAATAGACTATGTTCTGTAACTACATATTTATCTAATTAGAAAGAAGCAAGTGAATTTGACGATGAAATTTGAGCTGATTGTCTAGTGATAGATCAAAGCTTTTACTCTATTCAACTGCGATAACACTTACATAAACGCATACCATATTTTACCTAGGTATATTAAAATCTTTTTTACACATAATAGATCCTTTAGATTTTTTCTTAATTCATTAACTAATAATTCTGTTACATTTCTTTCAGTTAACTTTGTCATAGACTCTTTCCTAACAAGCAGTTTGCAGTATTCTGTAGACGATTAGCTGCTATTGCCATAACGATACTTTGTCTTTAACGCAACCAAAATCAATAATATCAACCATTCTAACGACTAGGTTAAAGAATATATAATTCTTTCATGTAGACACGCATCTGTTACCCCATTATTCTCTCTTTTGACTTGATATATGTACATATATATATATATGCATGTATATGTATATATATTTTACCTTAGTTGTATTTCTTTTAAATTAACCGAGGAGGTTTTTTTTAATTTCCCGATTTAAACTGTAGTTAGTGGGGGGGATCCTAGGTACATATTTATACACATAAAAAAAAAAAAAAAGTTACTTCACTAAATCTATTAATTTTATTAAAAAATGTTTTCAGCTTTAATTACTAAACCTAAAGTGACGAACATTGAAAACTACATTCGTCTGTTTTCAACTACATCCATTGTTTATTCAAAGCGATCTAGTCTTCGTAAACCAAATATCAGCTCATTAACAAAGCATTTAAAACCTGATGGACTCAATGGTCGTCAACGTCGTGATCGTTTAAGAGAATCGCTTAAATCAAAGAATTCATCCAATGCACCTTATATCCCTGTTAAAAGACGGCTGGAAAAAATCCAAAATGATTCCTCTGCACTTTTAAAAAGGAATTCTCGAGAAGCTAGTTCCATCTTGGAAAACCACCAGCAAGTTACTAGCAACGTTAAGCAGCTTTCGGCATTTCTTGCTAATCGTCAGTTTGATGATCTAGGATTATCTGAAAAAACTCTTTTAGCTGTAAGGACCATTCTTGAAACAAAAAATGTAAAAGACCCTAAACCAACTGAGATCCAAGCACTAGCGATACCCCAAATCATCGATCATCGTAAAAGGCACCTATTAGTAGCAGCTGAAACAGGATCAGGAAAGACATTAACCTATTTATTACCCATTATTGATATGCTAAAGGCTGATGAAATGAAAAAGGTTCCTGTAAAGAGAAGACTTGATCACCCACGTGCGATCATTTTAGTCCCTACACGAGAATTAGTGAATCAGGTTGTGAAGACTTGCAAATCATTAAGTCATATTATAAAATTTCGAGCTGTAGGGTTTGGGGGTCGTACATCCAGAGGTCTAGTAGCTGAAACATTAGAAAGTAGCCCTGTTGATATATTAGTTACGACACCTACAACATTGATTTCATATCAAAAAGAAAAAATTATTTCATTGATAGATACAAGATATTTAATTATTGATGAAGCTGACTCATTATTTGATGGAGGCTGGGGTGAAGAGTGCCAACAGATTATTCAAAATATACAAAAGATAACCGAAAGATCAAAGACTTCTGAAAAGATCATTATCGTTTCAGCAACTTTGCCGCGTTCTGTAAATAACACTTTAGATCACCTTTTCCCACAATTAAACAAGATAACAACGCCTTCATTACATAAAGCATTACCCAATTTAAAGCAATCCTTTGTTGATCTTCAACGCTTTCAGGGCAATCGACAGTTAGCATTATTAGAGGTTCTAAAGAAGAACATAAAGGATGATAAAACTTTAATATTTTGTAATACTAAAAAGTCCGTGGAGCTCCTACATAAATTCTTAGAAACCAAGAATATAAAGGCTTTAGCTTTGTACAAAGATGCTCCTATGAATAGATCAGAGGCCTTAGAATTATTTTCAAAACTGAACGAGGAAGGTGATGAATCTAATTATAAGATATTAATTAGTACAGACATTGCTTCGCGTGGTATTGATACAACATTTGTGGATCACGTTATCTTATTTGACTTTCCTACCTCTGTAGTGGATTATTTACATCGCGTAGGTCGAGCAGCTCGAGCTGGTCAGGTTGGCAAGGCGACTTCGCTTATTGGCCGTAAAGATAGAATGATGGCAGATCGTATTAAGAGATCAATTCGTGATGGAGCTATTATGACTTAGTATGTTTTTTTTTTGTATTGTATTGTATATACATATATATAAATGTATGCATTGTAAAGTCTTTTCATAATATTAATTCATGTATCATTAAAAAAAGATTGTATTATACCATAAATATCATCATTTTATTGTATATATGTATAAATGTATATTTGCATGTATATGTATATGTAATTATATAAGGAAATCCTCTTTAATAAAATTTATATTTTGTAAACATTATATATTATAATAAAATAGTTTATATATCCAATACATTGACAAATGCCCAGTCATAGTCATAATATGTTGTACGAGTATGTACATCTTCTATTTGGTAAAGGAACTCAAATTTACCTCGCGATAAAAAGCACAAAGGTATAGTATGTGTAAATTCTCTGTTGGAAGAAATTTCAGGCAAAACTAGCTGAGGAACACCCTGCATTAGTAACTTTTCATTTAAATCGTATTCTTTTGCGCCATTATTATAGCTTTGAACAGCTTGAACTCTTAATATTAACTTTACAGGTTGTACTAACAATGTAATATGTTACCATCAAATGTTCATTATATACATGTATATACATATATAAATCATTTTGTCTTTACCTTGCCTATTCACAATGGTAACATTCATATGAACAAAAGAGTTAACCTTACATTCAAACTGACGATGTCCTACAGTCTTGACTCCTTCCTCTTCTCGCATATTAATGATAAATTCAATATCTTGCATCTTAAGTATATTTAATTGTTGTCCAGTTAGCCGTAAAGAAGGACGTAAGTTAATTATACCTCGTCGTCTAGAGGCTCGACATTGCCAAGTAGCCTTGATACGTGATAATAGCTTTTCTTTATACCAAAACATTTGTAAATGGGCATACTCTTGCTCAGGTGTCATTTTTGGTGCTTGAGATACTACAAATTGTTTATTAGGCTCAAAGCTAGGAATAGGCTGTAATCTCTCTTCAGAAGTTAAAAAAAGTTTCTTTAAGGGAAATACAATACTATACAAGAAAAAAAAAAAAAGAGGATTAGCCTTTCTCCTTTCTTATTTATATACACATATATATAGTTAGTTATTTACCGCTTGGTTAAAGCTGGTTGAATAGTTAACACTGATTTCAAAATATTACTATCTACATTTTCATTATCGTTGTTACGATTATCTATTACAAATTCTATATCAAATGGAGTAGTCCAAGTGTTTCTCACGTCTAAAGTTAATAAACAGTATGGATTCTTGTCGTTATTGTCATTTGATTGTTGGGTTAACATTAATAGCTCTTCTACAGGCTGTTCAGTTGTTTTAATATTTTGTATATCTAACTTATTAATAGTATTGATAGCTTCATCTATATAAGATTTTGTTACAGACATATTATCTCGAAGATAAAGTACATCCCAATTTAATGGTTCCAAATTTTGATAAACAGTAATCATAATTGGTAAATATAATTGTCTTGTATATAATGTAGTCGGTAGTCCTTCATCATTATAAATTATCTTTTTTGTTTGACCTTGAATAGCTCTATCCAAGTAACCATAATCTATATAAATAGCACCACCAGTACTACAAATAAGGTATAGTAATATATATCAATATATATTTGTATACAGATATATTTAGCTTTACTAGAATACATATTTTTTTTTAAAATAAATAAATAAATAAATAAATATTACCATCCCTGTTTACCATAAATGTTTACAAAAACTTCAGTATGTTGACCAGGAGGAAGATTAATCCTCTTACCAATTTGACTACCATTATTTTTTGAACCTTCCCAAGAAAAGACAGGAGTACCTTTAGTGTATAGTTCAATCTCATACTGCTCTTCGGCTGGTAATTCTGGGTTGATAGGCTTCGGATAGTTGGTAATAGAATCTGTAAATGACAATGTAATAAAGTCAACAGGTATATTACCAATATTTTCTACATCGATCCTAATATGTGTCATTTCTCCTTCAAATAGCATTACGGCACCATGTAATAATGAAGTTGATTTAATCTTAAGCAGCGGCTGGTCTTCAATAACATTTAGTATTTCATGCTCAATAGTATCTGTCGATTCTGTATCTGCTGTAAGTTTGTCTAATAAAGCCCATTTACATTAATACACATATTGCGTATATTAAAATGAACATATTTACCTAATTCAGATGAAGAACGATAAAGAGCTTGTAGTCCACTATTTTTTTTTTTTTATAATCATAAATTAAAAACCTACTTTCTGACCCAATTCTGTAAATAAAACAAACATATACCTGAATTTAAATCTTTGAGAATTGTTAGTCTGTTGAGCAGCTTCTTTCTTCTTCGATTGATCTACACTCTGTATTTTCGGTTTTTCATTTAAAAACTCTTGCTCAGCGAAACCTGTGATTTTGATAATACATCCTCTAATAACCAGAGTTCCAATTTCAAGAGGTGTACCCATTAGTCTTAAAATAAGTGTATCATTTGCTGGTATAGTAGCAGCAGTTGGAATTGGAGAAAATTTAACCCCTGATGTACTAATCAAGATAAATTAAATAAACATCCATTGTATATTGTTAAATCTATTCTCTTACCTTAAAATAATATTACTCAATTCAAGGTCGAATCCAAAAGGATTAAATAAAGCTACATTAAATTCGCATGTTTCATCCTTAATCAAATTAATCTGAGGCTAATTTTATAAAAATAGCTAATATAAATAACATGTCTTCACTATATACATACATACATATATATATATTTATATTACCTTGTCATTATTTTTCTTTGTGAAAGGATTATAAATAAAAGGATCTCCAGAACTTGTTTTACCTTCTTTAGAAGCAGCTAAGGCTTTAGCAATTAATAATGGATGCTGGTATATAGCTTTTCGTGGTATAGGAGGTATAGGTTCAATTGACTTGACAATATTGAATCCCCAATAATTGATACATTTGTCTACTTTTCCTGTTCGTTTACTAATATTAACAATCCGTTGGATAGATGATGCAAGTCGAATTTGTTCATCTTTAGAAATATGCTGGTATAAGTTTTTCAATAAAACCGTTGTATAATATAGCATAGAAGCATGATCTGCGATAATCAATGCATAAAGTAAAACTCCATCAGTTCTCTTTTCTAGTGTATAACTTCATTTACAATACAATACCTTGAATAGCTTCTGAAACTACAATACATTCTCTTAGTACATCAATCTGTAACACAGCCCATCCAAATCCAATGTTAGTTGCTTCAGAAGATGGGTTTACTTTTACTTTTTCTTGTTGGCTATCACATATATTCTGCATGATTTGTAAAGTACCTCCATCTTGAACATTACTCTCTATGAAAAAAAAGGAAAGAGGAGAGGGGGGGTGGAATACACAAGTACATAATTAGAATTCACTACCTTGGTTAAAAAAATTTTTTTATACATACCGCCAATACCATAGACTTCACAAATTCTCTTAAGGACTTCCAAAATACCATCATCAGCTTTTGCGGAATTTTTTTTATTTGCATTTATACTTGCCATAGCAGCTCTTCCTTGTATCAATAAAGGAACCATACGATTTAAGGTCTCGTACATAATCCATGCAGATTTACGATGATATCCAATATTCGATAAAATGGAAGACATTTGTGTCATGATATTAATCTATACATTAAAAAAAAATAAAAATAAAAAAATAAAATAAAAAGAAGAATATTAGGCTTATCAATAAGTAATAAAATAGAATTCAAGGAATAGTTTTAAACATACTTGATCCATTATAATCATATTATCCAAGCTCATAGACCAAACTCTAGTAACCCATTTAGCAATTGAAAATCTCGGAATCTCACTTCCTTTATATTTAACCAAATCTTCCGCTGTCATAAAGCGATTTTCTCTCTTTTTGGTTGAGTTTTTAAATACATCTAATGTAGGATGTTGTATTATATTTGTTAAAATAGTGTCATTCCATCCACCATTCAGAAATATAGCTGTTAAAAACCTTGCTATTTTTAAGGATGCTTCTGCGTACACTAATTTAGGAAGAGGGATGTTCGTTGTTGTATTAACCTTCTCATATATTTGTATTAATTCCTCATACATTTCGGTAATTTCTGTCACAATTGTTTTAGAATTCTTATCTTCATTTTCTGCTACTGATGCAGGTTTCGAGTCCATAGTTGAATTTTCTTCATTTACTATTGCTTGTCTGGACACAATATGCTATAAATTGAATATACTTTAAATAAATAAAGGAAAGAAAAAAGAATAAAAGTAACAACTTACGCCAACATCAGTATGAAGATAGGCCATTAATAATAAGGTGCATGCTAAACCTTCTTTCGCACTAGCTAACCATAAATAATCATTGGAGCTCTGTGTTACTTCAATAGCTTCATTGTAGCTAATAACAAACAACTTAATATTTTATCCTATTTGCCTTCTTTATATAAAAATATATGTACATACTGTTTAATAGCATCTGGTAATCGACCAGCTAGCAAGTAAAAGTCAGCTAATAATTTCTTAATTCTACCAGGCGTTCTTTGAATTGTTCGACTTGTATCGCTTGCTGCTGACAATGAAGTGCCTGTAAATGTTGAAGATCGAGTTAACGATGGTTTAGGAGTAGGAGGAGGGTTGTTAGCATTCAAGCCTTTTCTATTATTGTTAATTGTTGATGAAGCTCTTTTTAAAAATGAGGATGAAATAGATGATACTGGAGTTGGCCCTGATTGAGAATTTTTATTATTTTGATGATATGGTGAACTAGTTGAAGGTTGAGGCTGGATCATTTGATTTCCATTACTTTGTTCAAAACTTTTCGGTGTATAACCTACAGGCAAGGGCGATTCTAATACTTTCAAATTTTCAATACGCTCTGCCTTTTTTTTTTCATATTAAAAAAAAAATGTTAGATATTTTAAACAAATTTTATAATAAATAAAAAGATAAAGCTTACAATAGCAGCAAATTGATCCAGTATCTCACTGGCAAAATCACAAATCATAGTACTCATGTAAAAAGACATATTTCCTACGTTGGGAATCATAATCAGTCCTTTTGTATCATCAGGCTGATTTTCAGTTGGATCAAACGCAAAGCATCTTGTAGCAATTGCTGTGGGATACTAAGAGAATAAAAAAAAATAAAAAAAATAAAGACCTATTGATATCGTTGTACAGCTATGTGTTTTATGTAGGAAAGGAGTACCTGACTTAACATGTCTACAAATCTTTTATATCCTTCACTTAAATCTTTATTTCTCCATTCTTGGCAATCCATTATACCAATGACCTATTTATTATAAAATAATAATTATTTATAAATAAATAAGCATTTTGATACTCTTACTTACTCCAAAAATCCTTCGATGAGGCTGAAAATCTTCAAGATGACAATGATCCCTATTATAATTCGTTATGAATTCGAAATGCATTTGTCCTTCTTGGAAAACTTGGCTGCTAAATTTGGCTATAATTACTAGTTAACTTATAATTATTCTTTGCATGTAAATAATTTAAGAGACACTAGTTACCATTAGCACCTTTATGAAGATCAGGCGTTACATCTCCGAGACGAACTAAACTGAATTTTTTTACTAGTTCCACATGTTTCCAAAAAGTTGACTTCTTAATGGGAGATACTGGAATTAATAATATACGTACTCGACAAGCTGAAGTAATGTCGAGTACAAGATCCATTTTGTAAATAGGAACCCCTTTTAGTTGTGTAATATAAAAGTAAAAGTAAAATTAAAATAATAAAATAAAATAAAATAAAATAAATGAACAGGAAGCAGTATAGATATTGAATTTGACTAAATTAAGTTTAAGCTTATTAAATATTTTTTATTAAATAAAATTTTGAAACCCATTTAGACACGTTATAAAATCATGTTATATTCCCCGAGTTAGATCAAAAAGACAAAACAAGGAAAATCCAAGATACCTTTAGACAGTTAAAAGAGGGAAAAGGTAAAGAATAAAAGAAAGAATAAAAGAGAACTATATTTTCAAATACTAAATTAATTACTGTATTGTTTTTTGAACAAGTCAGTATCAAGGGGGAAGGAAGGATTTTATAAGGGATCTTACCATAATGAAAGCAATCATCCTCAAAGAGAATGCGATGTATAGATGATTGAGTAGAAAGCATAAAGGATCAGCCACGATAATATACGCTTGTAGTCGGCAGCGCATATTTAGACAGACAATAACATGGGACCAAGTGAGCTAAACATTTGAATAAAAGATGCAAGGTTTTGGGATAGCACTAAGTAATCAACCGAGTCCTCAGTACAAAGCATGACTATGTTTAGTCTGAATAACAAATAACCAAAGGATAGGATTGACGGTTGATGTTAAACAACAGACAGATAAAAGAACTGAAGGAGATGAATAGTATCATTTAGCAAACTGTTCAACTAAAAAATCTTGACAAATAGATTGAAATGTGCGACAACTAATATTAATAGCTTTGGATGCATACAGTTGCCACAATGGCTATTTAAATATTTTATACCATCCAGAATTATTGTCTGAAGTGTGCAAAAAAGCTTAATTGAATTGCCCAGGTCAAATTATCAATAGAAGGCAAGGTTAGTAAAACATTCCTTTGGGATCAAGAGTAAAAAAAAGGGAAAAGAAAAGGAAAGGAAGAAAGTAGAAGTTAGAAAAAAAAATGTAGACATGACACAATTAATGAATGAGGGAGGAGGAGAATCAATCGAGACATCTTTGGCCTTAATTGTGACAGTAATAGAAACAGATTCTCTTTTACGAATCAAATTTGTAAAGGATTGTACAAATTATTAACCAATGGACAAGTTTAGGAAGGAAATCAGATTGATGCGCTGGAAACTAATTTTTTTTAAAAAAAAGGTGTTAAATACCTATTTTAGAATCCTAAAAATTAAAGGAGATTTTATCTTTGAAATTAATTTCTTTGTCTTACTGTTCAAATAGTTATTTATGAACAATGAAATTATAACTAAACATTGTGAATATTAACTATCTTTTCTTTTTTTCTTTTTCTTTTTCGTTTTTGTTCATTATACGTTTTCTTTATTTTATTATGTATATTCCAGAATGGAACTTGATTAACTTATTGATAGCAGCTGGATGTATTTTCGGCAGCTCAGCACTTATTTATCGTGAATTCTTTCCAAGTACAAGACTACAGTATTCAAAATTCTCAGATATATCATTAGATATATCGATTCCATTTAATGTAAGTCGTTAAAACTTTCTTATTTTCTTATCTTAGTTTATCCACCCCCAATATAGATTCCTTCATTCTTTGGTATGTTATTGATATATACACCATCGCTTATTCTGTCGATTGGATTCTTATGGGTTTCATTGTATTCTAATTTTCATATGATCTTAATCTCATTTTTAACATTTCTACATTATCTGAAGCGAGTCCTGGTAATGCAAATTATATACATATATAAAAGAATACTACATATTAAAAAAAAAAATACAATCCATAGGAAGTACTATTCATTCACAAATATTCAGGGAAGAGCAACTTGTTTCATAATATTCTAATCTCTTTATCGTATGCTACATTTGCAATCTTGATATATTTTCTTTCGATACAAACAATTCAATACAACCTTATTTTAACAATTCTTGGAGTAATATTATTTTTTACTGGAGAAGCTATCAATTTTTATCATCATTGTATATTAAGAGATTTACGAAAAGATGGATCAAAAGGCTATAAGGTTTGATTCTATTCTATTCTTTTTTATTTAAAATGCTTTAGTGTATTTCTAAACATCAATCAATTTATGCAGATACCTCATAGAGGCTTATTCAAATATATTTGGTGTCCTCATTATGTAAGTGTGTGTGTGTATATGTATATATATATATATATTTTATTTGAACAATATATTAATCTATTTTAATAGGTGGGCGAAATTATTTCCTTTATTGCATTTGCATTCATTACACAGCATTTCTTTATTTTGATTCTTCAGTTAGGATCTACAGGCTATTTAACTATAAGAGCTTACAATACAAAACAATGGTACAAACAAAAATTCAACAAAATACCGAAAAGAGCATGTCTTTTACCATATATTTTTTAAGTTTTTTAAAGGATAGAGAATAAGACCAAATGTTATGTTCAACTATATAAATAGTTATTTTATACATAAATCATATTTGCGATATTATTCATCATATAATGTGTATTAAAAATATAGTACAAGGAGAAAAAAAGGAGTGAATAGCTCATTCTTGAAATAGATGCTGTAAAACTATACATTTCTATTATTGTATTCACTATAAGTTAAGTCGCTCATATCAGTATTCATATTGATAGAGCTTTTTGTAAAATTCGCTATATTAAGTATAAAGTATTTTTTATCATTTTCCTATTAGTTTAAACATGAATACGTTCTTAATTTATGTATCTTTAACATTCTATATATATAATTTGTGTATACATGTATAAACTAGATAAATTTGTTTGTAGTTATGAAATCTGTCTACAATCACTATTACTAGGTTGGGCCAATAAAAAAATAATTAGGTTATTCAAAAATTAAATTGGGACACGGATGTAGAATTAGAACAGAAATACGAAAATGGGACAGAGATGTGATTAAAGAGTAATTTAATTAAAGTAAAGACCATTGCGCACGTAGTGGCTATGAATACATTGCTTTGCCCTGGCTAGTTCTGAGTGTTATTTTGTATGAAAAAAAAATCTCTTGCAAGAAAAGAAGAAAATGTATAAAAGTAAAGAGAAACAAAATCAGTAAAAGAAATATTTGAACTACTACTACTACTATGATTGATTTAACGAATTCACTAGTTTAACGCCAGAAATGATGAGTTCAGGAGGCGGTTCGTTGTGGACGATATAGTCCAATTCGTGGAATATTTGGGCATACTACCGACTAATGAACGGACCAAATGCAGGAAACTTTGGGACGGCGGAGGAGGTTTTTTTTTTTTTTTTTTTTTTTTTTTTTTTTTTTTTTTAGAAGGGAGCCTGTTCAGGACGAAGGAAAGAGGGTCAGGAATGGTGTGTGGCATTTGAAAGTGGCTATGCATGTCGAAGCAGATAATAGCATGATCCCAAGTAAGCCTCGAGTCTGAGTGGAAGACACAACGTTGCGGCTTGCCACTGGGGAGTCAACAAGTTACCGTCGACATATAATTATTTTGGATCAGAAATAATTGTAAGTCATGCTATGCTAATATTCAAAATAAAGACTGAGTCTGACTTTAACCGAGAAAAATGCTCTAAAAGTATAATTCAGACAGATCGACAGCTTTGTCACTTTAGAGCGTTTTCCATAAATGGTAGAATTTGCTGAAATTTGATACTTTATTAGTATGTGTATATTCAAATCAAACATATGATCTGTCAGAAATATTTGCAACAACATGCTCCAGAGCATTTTACCAGTCGACTGTAAAGTAGAGTAGTCCTTTTTATCTCCCTCAAATCTGTGGTGGTGTCTTAAAGTGTTTTATTGTAATAAGAATTGTTTACGTAGTAGAACTAACACTACACTACAACGAGATATAAGTATAGTTCCTGTAATAAGTGACTGTACTCTTAGTGACCGTGAGCTCTAGTTAACATCACTTTGTTCAAAATTGAATGGTTCAGCATCGTTTTTTATCTTCATTGACTGATGTTTAAGCAAAAAATACATACGATACTTCAGAAAGTTTGGAATCGCAAGAAGGGATTAGAAGAACAAAGTGAGACTTATAAAATGAAATATTGGTATGCTCTCCTGACTTAACTCGCTTTATGAAACCTTATTTAGATAAACAAAAGTGCAGCGATTGTGGCAAAAATAGTAATAACTATATATTGCTTCTAATGATGATGACTCACAATTTAAAATACACAGCTCCCAAGACCTCCGAAATCCGGATAGACAAAAAAAAAGGTCGCATTCTCAAATGTCATTAAAACCGATGGATTTTCAGCTGATGTGGTTCTATTGCAAAAAATTACAAATAGTACAGATGAATACAGATGCATATCTAGCGAAGACGTAGAAATTTTCCAATTGGGAGATGCTATGAAGAATGAAAACTTGGCTGATGTTTCTCTTTGCGGGTTGGATCCCAATCGACATCAGGTTTTTGCTGCTGCTTATGGGGAGGGTGATAAATTCCATCAAATCAGACGATGCTCTACTAAAGAGTACTATACCTTAACAGGGTCTATAAGACACGCAAAGAGAGAAACAAAAAGAATGTCTCGAGAAAATATAGAGGATATACTTCTCAACATTCCTACAACCAAGACAGCTGTTCTTTCAAACTATTTGCAGTACATAATTTATATCCTCTTACATCTAAACAGAATACTAGCATTTAACAACTTCTCAACTGCTGAAAGTCGCTTTCACCTATACCAGAGAGTTCAAAGGGCCAGACAAGAAATGGCCAATGTTCTCATTAATGGTGGAAAAAAATACAATAAGGCCAAAAGAAAGAACACAAAGAAGAAGAGGAAGAAGAGGAAGAAAAGAAAGAAAAGAAAGAAGAGGAGAGACAAAGAAGCGAAAAAAAAGACAAAGAAGTTCCTCAGTAGACAAAGTGAGTATTCTAGCATCAAAGCAGAGAGACAAACACTATATTCATTAACTATTATTTTAGGAACACCAAGAAGCTTTGGAAGCCCCAACCTTTCAAATACGACAAGAGTCAATTGCCTGTTATAGCTTTCGGAAATGGCATGTTCGGAAAAGACGGTGTACATTTGAAGGGTCTCAGGGTGGGAGTGACAGGAGTTCTTTACAAACAACTCAAAATAAGACAGAAATTAGGAGAACTTTTACTTGCTTCTGTAGATGAGTTCAAGACTTTAAAGGTACAACAAGATTTACCAAAACTAGTCAAAGAATAATTTATTAATACTGTAAATATAGATCTGTCATGCATGTCTTCAAACATGCTTGACTGATGCTTACATTGGGTTGCACAATGTTCAAACTTGCCAAAGTTGCGGAATAATGTGGCAACGCGACGTTAATGCGTCGAAAAATATATTCAATATCTCAAGACAAGTGATTGGTGGTCATGGGTGTCCATGGGAGTTCACGAGAGAACAATAGGCCTTGTTTTTTTTTATATCGCCGTCTGGTATACGGTTTCTCTTGTTAAAGAGATTTAGATATTTACAGGTATGCTGTATCTATTTTTTTTTTCGTCCAGAAAGATCTAACATTTCGTCTCAATTTAACTTATTCTCCTCTGCCCCATTTTCGTATTTCTGTCCCAATTTAATTTTTGAATGACCCAATTATTTTTTTATTGGCCCAACCTAGTTTCCCAGACTGTAATAAGAGCTACAGGAATAAATTTCCTTTTCTAGAAACTACATTTCTTTATATCGTATAACGATAAAATGGGCAACAAAAGAATACCAAAAAAAAAGAGAGAATTTGGAAAAGATGTAATAATTGAGAATACGAGCAAACAATTATGTTGTGTTATATTATAGAGGAAACTTCATAAAAGCATTAAAATAGAATGGTAGATAAAATTTATTTAATTTTATAATGTCTCATACAGGTTTTTTTTTCAAGTACGTTTATATGATTATTATATTTAACGAGAGACATAAAGAGATGCAGTTAGTTATTGTTCTGTTCTTTGGCTGAAGGAGGTACAGACTTTGATCTGCTAATCTTGAATTTTCTAGTTTTGGCCATTGTTAAAAGCTTGGATAATTCAGATTCATTTATGTTTTTTGCATTTTCATCAATGATAAACCTACAGCCCTGAGCTTCCTTTAAACGGCATAATGATGAACAAAAATTGTCATTCAGCTAATATGAATAAGTTAAATCAAGATGTCATCAAAGTAAATATTTTACATACTTCTCCATTACTATCTAATTGAGCTTCACAATGTAAACATATATTGATATTCATATTAAAACGATTCAATAACAAAATAAAAAGGGATTGATTCTAAATCAAACATAAATTTATTAAGTAGAATATGTCAATAACGAGAGCCAATAAAACTGTCTCAAGTTGAAAATGAAATTTTTTTGTACCTACTTTTTTTTTTTTTTTTTTTGTTTTGTTTTCTAAACAGAAACAATTTGCTACAGTTGATAGATATAACTATATATTTTTTGTTCATTAATTCAAATGGCTGCTGCAGGTTATCAACGTCTAGATATTGAACCAAAAGAAAATATTCAATTAAGTGAATTGGTAAATGATGATCGCAGACCTTTGTTAAATACTACAACTTCGCAAGCTACTTTATCGTCATCCGGTTCAATTACACAATTAACAAAACAATGTACTCTATACACTGAAGATTATGATGAGCAACATGCAACTGCAACATCTATGAGTTGTATCATTAATTTATCAAATACTATTTTAGGAACAGGTATGCTTGCAATGGTAAATCTCGGTAATTGTTTTGTTTTTTTAATATACTCTACTATTTAATTTTTTGTTCTTTTAAACTTCACTTAACGAATAATAATAATAATAATAAATAATAATAATAATAATAATTAAAACTAGCCTTCAGCAATGGCATCTGTAGGCCTTTTGCCTGGAATATTTTTAATTTTGTTTTCAGCACTTGCATCAGGTACTGGATTATATTTTTTATCTCAATGTGCTGCTCGTACAGAAGGTCAACGCCATTCATCCTTCTTTGCTGTATCCAAATTAACTTGGCCTAAAATCGGCGTTTTATTTGATTTTGCAATTGCCATCAAGTGTTTCGGTGTAGCCGTGTCTTATTTAATCATCATAGGTGATCTAATGCCACAAGTTATTACTCCATTTTACACGCACGAAGATGGAGCTTATTTCTTAACTGATCGTCGTTTTTGGATTACTGTATACATGCTAACGTTAGTTTTGCCTTTAAGTTTCTTGAGAAAGCTGGACTCTCTCAAATATACAAGTTTAATAGCTCTAGTGGCGGTAATCTATCTTTGTGTCATTGTTATTTATCATTACTTTTCTCCTATTTTCTCTCCATTACCAAAGGACTCAATTGACTTGATAAGTATCAATACTAAAATTTTGGGTCAATTACCTTTATTTGTTTTTGCTTTTACATGCCATCAAAATGTATGATAAAAAAAAAAAAGACGAAGTATACACAGAAAAAGAAGAATCATTATTAATAATTTCATTCTTTTTTTTTTTGTTTTTCTATACTTAGATTTTTACAGTGTATAATGAACTAAAAGATAATAGTAAAAAAGGAATATCAAAAGTGATTATTATGTCTATCGGTAGTTCTGCATTCATTTATGAAGCAATTGCTATCATAGGGTATTTAAGCTTCGGTAAAAACGTTCGAGGAAATATTATTATGGAATGTAAGAAAAAAAAAAAGAAAAGTATAACCATTTGCAGTTTTAAAAATATAGTTAGCTTATTGTGTCTTTATGTATAATGTAATACAATATAATAGATCCATCTAGTTATTTCGTTGCAGGAGGTCAATTTGCCATTGTTATGCTTGTTGTATTTGGTTACCCTCTTCAAGCGTATCCTTGTAGAGAATCGTTAGACAAAGTAATCTCTTGGTGTTCATCTAATTTATCATCAAAAGAAAATCATCGAACCACAGCCTATTCATCTGCATTCAAGTACTTTGCCATGACAACGACAATTTTGATATGCAGTTACATAGTCGCTATCTGTGTTACTCAACTTGATTTGGTAAAGTAACATAATGAATTAAATTGAAATGAATAGAGTATTTATTATTGGGGCTTTCTAGGTTTTGTCTTTTGTAGGTTCCACAGGTTCAACCACTATTTCATTCATCTTGCCTGGTTTATTTTATTATAAAATTCACGAAAATGATCCTTGGAAACCAGGAAAAATTATCTCTGTATTCCTTGCTTTGTACGGAATCTTTGTTATGACAGTTTGCTTACTTTTCAATGTTACACGCTTACGAGTTTCTAATAATATTGTGTGATAGTCAAGAAACAATGATCTATCATATTCTAAAGTAGAATAAAAAAATAAAATAAAGGGAGAAATCTGTATTATTATTTAAGTCAATTCATTTAGGGCTTTATTATCTGGATGGATTTTTCATTATACACGTAAACAATCATAATGGTGTAGATTTGTCATTTATTTTAAATTGATAATAAAGAAACTTTTTTTTTTCTCTTACTTTTTTATTTAATATTCAATAAAAAAAACATGTACTCGAATAAAGAGCAAATGACAGAGAATAAGGGTAATTTTTTATTTTATTTCATTTTATTTATAAAAAAAAAAAAAAAAAAAAAAAAAAAAAAGGAATTAAAGCTTGACTTCTTTCTTTTATCCTTTTTTTTTTTCCTTTAAAAGAAAAAAAAATACACTAGAGAATGATACACTCACGAATGACGACTGATGAACATAAAGCAGCTGAGGGGCTCATTAGTTTGAAAAATTATTATGTTACAGGACCTATTAATATTCCTAATAATAATAAAGAATGTGAAGAAAGTAATATGAATCGTACATTTGTTCAATACGGTTTAAATACACCTTCCTCTTATGAAGATTTTATAAAAGAGAATAACCATAGTCTTAATCTTGCTGCTACTATAGAAAGGAATATGAAAATTTTTGCAGAGTATCGTGCTGATCATACACCACCGTTAAGTCATGAACAACAAAATGAAGATACAAGTATACTTGATTTTTCTGCCCGACTCGCTCCTATATGTAATTTAAGGGGAAATAGCGGTCAAGAAGTATCTATCACTAAAAATAGTGAACAACAAAACACAATAGTAGTAGATAATGATTCAAATAGAATAGAAATGAATTCAGATATCAAGTTTGTTCATTTTCAGTTTCCACAACAAGAAATTCAAAACACAGAAAAATTTCAAGATGAACAAGAGCGATATCCACATGAACAATGGGAAAAAATTTATCGACAGCAATATCATTATAAGACTTACTTACAGCAGCAGCAACAACAACAACAACTACTACGCTTACAAAAACAACAAAGAGAGTACGACATAGAAAATAGGCTGCAGGAGAATACTCGTTCGGATCTTACTTTTGCTCGCCCTTTACCAGTTTCACATGGACGAAGGAATACTTCAGCATTTCAATATGTCACTAATCGATCTATTCAAAACTATTCTTCTCCACATCTTCAAACTCTACAACAACACGTTGTGGAGCGTTATCAGCCTTATACACTAGCCAATCATTCTTTTCATCAAGCAATAGCTTTAGAGAGAGCAACAACTCGTCAACAAAGGCAGATTGAGGCTGGAGAAAATAGATTATATTATCGAATAAATCAAAGAAAGATGAAAAATATACAACCAGATTCTCATAAAGCGCTCGAGACAAAGGACGAGGAAGTGGCGATGGATACTAAAGAGGAGGACCCAGATGTTGAAATGAATGACAGTCATGAAGTTGAAAACTGCAGTAGTCCTGATGATAGGAGTATGAATGGTAAACGTAAGATGGGTAAAGAAAAACCACGTTGGAGTGTTGAGATGAGAGAGGCCCTATTTAATGCGGTAATTGCACATAAAGGCTTAATGGATATGGCTTCATTTGACTGGCCTGTCATTGGGAAACAGATTGGCCGTTCTGGAAAGGCATGTAAAGATCAATGGAGAAGAGCTCTTTTACCTAAATTACAACAAACTTTTGAAGCATCATCTCAACGTGAACAAGAAGAAAAGTCTACGGAAGAGATGGAACTTGTTTCTTAAGTTAATATTCATTAAATTCTGCAAGGAATTTATTTATAAGGCTTTATATATTGCTTTTAATATAACTTATACCATTTGTATACCTTGTATAAAGCGATCTTAATAAATCATTTTAAGATGGTACTTCCTATAGTTCTGCTTTGCCCTCCTATAGTCGCAGTATATCCAATTTTTGCCCCCTTTTCTTTTTTTTTTCTTTTTGGAAGATTTCATACATAAAGTGAATCCCATACTGTTTTCAAAGGAAATAGCATTTGTATTTATATCAAATGTATCTACTTCTATATTTGCTATGTTTAAAAAAAAAAGATTCGACATATTTGTTAACTATTCAATTAATAGTAATATCAATTTTCTTCGATACAAGTTTGTTTATTATATCAAATTTTGATTTTAGGGAAGAAAGAAACATGATCTTATTTATATCAAATTATGCTAATCTATAATGTGTGTTTATTATTATAATAGATGCATTTAGTAAAGAAGAAGGAAACCTGGTTTAGTTGCTATTAGAGTTGCTTATTATAAATCTATGTTAAAAATGATAAATTAGTTTATGTATTTGAAATATGAAAGTAATATGAGTATAAATAGAAGAAATGAATACGGCTCAATTTGACTCTTTTTTGTTTTGTTTTTTTTTTGTCTATACATATTTATATGGGCAATGGCAGAAATTAAAGCTTTTCAATCTTTTAAGCAAAAGTACTCATTTGGTATATTATACACAGCTATTTATTTTATATAATACTATTATTAAAAGATATTTATATGTACATGTATACATGTCAGATACACGTAAAAAAGAATCAGAACGTATTAGACAAAAATATCCTGATCAAGTTCCAGTTATTTGCGAAAAGATAATAAAAAATGATATATCTACTGTTGACAAGAAGAAATACCTTGTTCCAGTAGATTTAACAATTGGACAATTCATATACGTTATTAGAAAAAGAATAAAATTAAGTCCAGAGAAAGCGATTTTTATCTTTATCAATGGAATTCTACCGCCTGTTTCAGGTCTCTTATTTTGTCCTAAAACGTAGTTATTTTATTTATTAATGAATATATCTTGAATAGAGACAATGAAAGTAGTGTTTAACAAGTATAAAGATGAAGATGGATTTTTATATATCAAGTAAGTATAAATAAAAAAGGGAATAATATATCTAATATATTAAAATTACTTTTTTTTTTTTTTTTTTTTTTTTTTTTTAGATATTCTGGTGAAAATACTTTTGGTTTAGAAATTTGAATAAATTTACTCCATTAAATAAGTTTCATTTTTTTTTTTTCTTTATTCATAAAAATGGAAATTACACCAAAAGAGTTAAAAGATGATTTTACTGATCTGTTTAAAAAACAAAAAGAAGTCGAAAGCAATGCAGAATTTCAAATCAAGAAAAGAAAATATGAACACATCAAGTAAATGATCGATTTTATTAAAATATTGTAATCCAAGGATTGACATGCATGTAAATAGATTAGAATCAAGCCATAATTCAAAGACATTATCAGAAATATTTCAAGATCCTGAATTATTATCACGAATTTCTGAAGAATCTTACAAAAGAATGAGAATAAAAATTGAACGTACTTCTCGTGTTCGTCATGAACATGACTTGATCATATTTAGAAAACCACAAGCTAAAGACGTTAAAACAAGACAACTCGTTACAGAAGATATTGCCAATGTATACCAATCACTAGAGGAAATAATTGATAATGATAAGGAATATATTAATCCTCTTGCACCAAAACAACGAAAATATATGTCAGAAGAATTTCAGGACATTGTTTTCCCTTCACGTTCATCTTCTGCAGAGCCTTCTACTCATCAATCACCATCTACAGAAGAGAACAGTCAATTAGCTGCTAATGAACCTATAAATAATTCTAATAATAATAATAATAATAATAATAATAACAATAGTATTGACAATAATTCTAATAATAATCTTGCTTTACCGGCGTATCCAAATACAGTAACGTCAGTAAATAATGAACAACAAGAACCAGAGCGAAGTGAATTGGATAAAATATTTGAGCAAACATCAAACTTAATGAGTCAAAGTCCCTTAGAAACAGTTGGCTCAAAGCATTTACATACCTACCTTCCCAGACAGTTTGAGCCATCTGCACTTAGATATGTGAAAGAAGATGTAAATACTATCATTTATTCAAATATGCTTTATATTCTTATCATTTTATTAATATATATATGTAAATATCTATAGTATATCCCTACTAAAGAAAATTTAAAGGAATGGACAGCTGCTTCACAAGATACCTTAATTACTTTTACTATCTTTAATGCATATAACCCTCATATTAAATTCCAAGAGATAGAAATATTAGGTTCTCAATTCTTATCTGATTTGCGTGATAGTATTTACTGCTTATCTGATTTTACCTCAAATCAAGACCGAGAAAACAAGTCATCTACTGGAAAAATACTTAATACAATACACAAAAAGCTATCACCTTCCATAATATATATGGATCATGTATTTTATGTAGATACACGACATCCGCATAGCAAATCATCTACGACCGATACAGGGACTAGTGAAGATTATTATGATGAACGTATTACTAATTGGTTAGCGAAGAAGGAAGTGAATACAGATATATTCACATACGAGAAAAAGGAAATGCAGGATACTTTGATAGAATCTATACGCTTTAAAATGAGAAAACCAATTGCATGGATTCATCAAGATAGCTGTGAACATTTGATTCGAGTTAAAGATATTAGATTACTTTCACCTAATGAATATAAATCAAAAGATGAATTTCCACGTACTACACACAATGTGAAATATGATCGATTTAAATGTTCTTTGTGTACTGTCTATCCGGCCACTAAAGTTGTATACAATGATGTTACCACTGGTTTTTCAACTTGTTATTTTTGCGATATTTGTTTTGAGTCTTTTCATTATGGTGACACTAATGTCGAAGCATTTGATTATAATGGCACTCCTGGTGGTTATACTAAGCTAATGAAATAAGTACATTCTTATATTTATATAAATATATACCAACAATCTTATCAAATAAAATTGCAATTACTATGCGTATTTTAAAACATCATCACAAAAAAGTCACAAAAAAATCCCCCATTAATGTCTTTTTTTTTTATTATTACTATTATTGTTCTTTTTCCTTTTTTTTTATAAGTGATTGACAAAGTACATGATTGACAAAACAATAGGAACAGGTTAGAAATTTTATGATAATGTACATGCAGTTTTATAAGATAACCGCAAATTAATACGATACTTTAGTGGTCCGAGATAAAAAGTATGAACTGTTTATTCGTTGGTTAAATGACAATAATTTTCCAAATACTAAATTGACATTAGCTAATTTCTCAAGTAAGAACATTATGAACTTTAAACGACACTTTTTTTTTTTTTTTGAAAAAAAGCATGCTTAATTTAATATTATTTAGATACGGGTCGAGGTATGATGGCTACAGATGATATAAAGGCAGGAGAAGTGATAGTTTCAGTACCTCGCAAATTTTTAATTACAGCAGATAGTCTATCTAAAATGTATCACTTTGAAAAAAGAAATCATCATGCCTTAAGTTCACATCAGTTACTATCTCTACATTTAGTTCTTTTAAAACGAGACAAACAATCATGGTGGAAACCCTATATAGATCTCCTTCCTTTACATTTTAATACGATGCCTGTCAAATATACACAAATGCTTATTGATCATCTTCCTATATCATTAAAAGAAGAAACCTTGCAGCAAAAAGAGAATATACATAACGATTATCTTGCTTGCATTCAATATTTAAAATCAATTCCTGATAAAGCTCATTTAGCTGAATCGATTCAATTTGATGAATATGAATGGGCGTGGTTATGTGGTATGTATAAAGATATACATATAGATATATATAAGAACTTAAGTCAGTATTTATATACACACATATATATGTATATTAGTTAACACGCGTTGTATACACATGTCAATTATGGATCATGTAACAAAGGGTGGAAATATTGCTTTAGCTCCAATGCTTGATTTTTTAAATCATACAACAGAAGCAAAAGTAAGAGATAATAGCATCTATTTTAATATACAAATTTATTTAAAAAATATATAGATTGAAAGTGGATTTAATGTAAAAAATAATTGTTTCGAGATAAAGACACTTACAGACTACAAAAAAGGGGAGCAAGTATTTATCAATTATGGTCCACATGATAATTCAGCTATTTTAAGAGAATATGGCTTCGTTTTACCTGAAAACACTTATAATTTTGTTTTACTGGATCATGAAGTATGGGAGGCCTATAAAAGACTAGAATCAAAACGAGGATTAGAAATCAAAAAACAAATCTTGGAAGGAGCTGGGTAAATACAATAATAACGCTTTATTTATTTATTTATGTATTGATTGATTGTTTCATTCATTTATATTAGTTACTCTGGAGATTATTCAATCAATGCAAACGAAATTTCATTCAGATTAATGGCAGCATTAAGGTTATTAGCATTGAATGGAGCAACTGAGCCAGGCTTTGATCGTCGTGTAATGGACTGGCATGATGTAGTTATGGGTCAGACTGATATCATAAATATAGAAAACGAAAGAAAAGCATTGATCATACTTCAAAATATATGTAACCAATTTTCCAAACAGGCAGAACAAGAAATGAAGTTTTTATCAGTAAGTTAAACAGAAAGATATGCAAAATATTTATTTTATTTTTTTATATGTGTATATAACTCGATTGTACTTTAGAATATTTCAGAAGAATATCCAGAAGCAGAATTTCATCCATTTGCTTTATATTTTTCGCGACAAATTTGGAAAGAATCTTATGATATTGTTCAACAAATAGTATTGGATTTGTCAGAAAAATTGACGAAACTATAAAAGGACAAATCATGTATTAAATAGATATTATTCCCTTTGTATATAAATCGTGTTTTTTTTTGGCTTTTTTTTTTCTTTTTTTTTTTCATTAAATTATGTAATTTTACGGATATGATTTACAATTATTACTAAATGTTTATTGTGTAACGGGGATTCTATTATCGATTTGTGTATTGGTATCACCTATAAAACTTGTTGACGTTAGATGACATGATCTTCATATGATTATATGAAAAAAAAATAAATAAATAAATAAATAAAAAAAGGTCCAAAACTTAATAAAATAAAATTTTTATTATTATTGTTTTATTAATGATACTAAGAGATAATAAGCTGGGGAAAAAAAATCATTATTGTTTTGGATTGAAGAAAAAAAAAAAAGAAATTAATTTTATATTTTAAGTTCCTTCTTTTGTTTTAGATTTTGTTAGTAGGTGGGGTAGGAGATTCTGCAGCATCAGGATCACTAGGCAAACGGATCCAGAATCTTTGTTTGCGAATGCCTAACTTGAATAGATTTTTAAGGTTCTTCAAATCATTGCTGATAAAGATACCATATTTCTTTTGTGATTCAACGTTACTACTAAGAGCCATAGAAGGAACCTGGGCAGACTTAAGTAAGGATACACCACGACCAGAGGCAGCAATAGGCTTGCCATGACGGAAGGCATCCAGCAAGAATGCAATAGGTTCAGCATAAGGAAAGGTAGAGAGAGGTTCAGCTAATAATTTGAAAGCTGCTTTACTACCTGATGGGACATAGACAGCATCGTAGAGAACAGAGGTAGTGGTAAGGAATGTTTGTTCAATATCAAGTCCATCTTGATCACCCAATTTGATACCAATATAGTCAGGATAGGCACCTTCTTTCTTCAAGAAATCATACATGGATTTGGCTTCATCAACATCAATACCAGGTGCTGTAATGATAGCCACTTTCTTTGCCTTGATATTTTTAGGTAATGGATAGTTTTCGATAGATAAACCGATAGATGTCTTATTTTTGTTTTGACTATATTCAGGAATAGGGACATCTAAGGCATAAGCAACACGACGAGCAAAGTTGTGATCAACACGATTAAAGACATTGACCATATTAGTACGAACAGACTTCAAGGGGCATTTACCAAGTTCAAATCGAGCTGCATTTACTACTTGCTGTTGTTCGGCAGTGGTAAGACTGTTATAGAACAATTGAGCATGAGAGAAATGATCAGCAAATTTACCCGCTTTACCACGTTGCTTAGTTCCGTTAACATGTTCAGGGTATTCCAAATATCCGCCTTTCTTATCTGAAACGACTTCAGGAGTATTGTCTTGTAAAGTGTTTGGATAATAAGCAACTTTTCCAGTATGAACATTAGTTTGCATATAACCATCACGCTGATTGTTATGAACTGGGACTCTTGGTTTATTAATAGGAAGATGGAAATAATTAACAGAATTCATTCTGTTAATTTGAGTATCAAGATAACTGAATAAACGGCCATGAAGCAAAGGATCATCAGTAAAAGTAATGCCTATATAACATAATTATCAGAATTGATCACCTCGTGCCCTTTCTATATACACATATGTATATCTAATTATCTAATTATACTTTACCTCTAACTACATGTCCCATATGGTAGGTAACCTGTTCGGTTTCAGAGAAGAAATCATTGACGTTACGATTAAGTGTCATTTTACCTAATCTGGTAACTGGGACTAAAGATTCGGGAATAATCTTGGTTGAATCAAGTAAATCGAAATCGAACTTATCTTCATCTTCTTCTGGGACAATCTGTACACAAAGTTCATATTCAGGATAATCCCCCTTTTCAATAGCATCATAAAATTCGTTACGATGGAAATCAATGTCTTTACCTTGGATTTTTTGAGCTTCGTCCTATATTTTAGTTATGATGTCATTTATATGAAAATGTGTATAAAAAAAAAATCCTTTTGTTCTCTCTTACCCAAACGAGATTAGAAAGCCCCTGCAAGGGTTTCCAAATAAACTTGACAAATACAGTTTTCTTATCTTCTCTGATTAATCGGAAGCTATTTTTGAATGAATAAATATATACCCGCGTTTAAAAAAAAAGATTTTGTATAACTTAATTTATCTTTTTAAAAAAAAATATGACGATATACTTACGTGTGGACACCAAACCCCTCTACTTGACGGAAGCTTCTGATAATACCTCTTCCAGACAGAACCCACATAACAGTATGAATAGATTCAGTATGTTGAGAAAAGAAATCATAAGCAGTACAATGTGCAGTTGAAGCCTGGGGTACTTCCCTATCAGGCTCTGGCTTTGTTGCATGAATTAAATCAGGAAATTTAATTGCATCTGAAAAAATAAAAAAAAAATAAAAATTATTATTTCATACTATTTCATTCCTATGATTGTTTACCTTGAATAAAGAATGGGGCAATAATATTTCCAACTAAAATAAATAAAGATATACATGTATATATTTGTATACAAAAAAAAATGTAAATAACTTTTAATGCGAATGCGAAAAAAAAAAGCTTTCTTTTAATCATATTCACCTAAATCGAAATTTCCCTCTTCTGTATAGAATCTTGTAGCAAAGCCACGAACGTCACGGACAGTATCAGGAGAACCTCTTGAACCTAAGACGGTAGAGAAACGAACAAATACTGGAGTTTTTTTACCGGGTTCACGCAAGAACTTGGCAGCAGTAATATTTGACCAGTCTGCGTAAGGTTCAAAGTAACCATGAACACCAAAACCACGAGCATGAACAACACGTTCAGGGATTCTATAACACAAATGAATAAGTTCTATGAACTATAGATTATGTAGAATTTATATAATTACCTTTCATGGTCTAATAGTAAATAAGTTTAAAAAAGAATCATAATGAATAAGAATAACATCCTTCTTTCAGTTTCAATTTTTTTTTTTTTTTTTACTCCTTCAACTTACCAAAATGCATGATCTTTTCACGATTCATAAAATCTTCTAGTAAGGTGGGTCCACGGTGTCCAGCTGTCAAACTATCAGTATTATTGATCTTTACACCAAATTGAGTAGTTTCTTCCTTTCCAGCATTAACCACGAGATTGTCTTGAATAGGGTCTCCCGTATTCTCTTGAGCAAAACCGAAGTTTACTAGAGTTAGAAGTATCAAGCAAGTCTTTGACAACTTCATTTTGATTTTTTTTTTCAAGAATGAAAAAAAAAAAGGGTGATAATATAACTAACGTTGAAAGAAAAGCATGCAAATCTTTTGAAAAATGTTCGTAATTTATATTTTCTTTACAATGGTAAATTTTAAAATTAGCCAATCAAAATTAGAAAATCAATTATATAATATGCATACTTGTTAATGATTTAAGTCTTTTGTAAATATTACCTCTATTAGATTATGATTACGAAACTTTTTTTATAGATCTAAATTATTTCACGAAAAAAAAAAAAAAAAAAAATAGGGTAAAACTTCTTATACTTCTGAATCTCAGATATTAATTTGATGTACAAAAACTTTTATTTGTAAATATTACGTAAGGCAGTTTTAAAGAGTACATGAATGCCTTAGATCACGTACAGATTTTAAATACAACAAGTGCGTCTATTTGGATATTCAATCTACTTACGATATCATAAACTGAAATGGTATTTTGTATGTTTTGGAATTTATAATTCTAAAACCCCTACTAGCATAACATACATGTTGAAATTATTTTAAATAACACCAGGTTCTTTTTTTAGGTCCTATTTCTCATAAAGATGGTTACTTTTACTCTTCTCGTGCACTTTACGTTTTAAAGTACAAGTACATAATAAAATCAACTTGATGAAATATATGCCTTTTCATCCAGCATGCATTAAATACTCCACTTTTTGTCGTCTTTTCTTTCCTTTTCTTTTTTACCATATCCAATATCGATGATGTTAGATACTTAGGAGTTTTTATTGATCAATTATTATGTTTGTATCAAACTCACATAATTGAAGTATGTTCTCATTATAATTTGATACACTGAACTATTCAAATTTACGAGAAGGAATTAGATATATGTAGATATAAACATGGAAGTTCCGGATTAGTTTTATCAAACTTTATACTATACTTATGTAAACTAGTAATCAAATATATCACAGTCCTTTAAAACATTATATTTCCTTGGATCATTTTCGATTGTGTTTCGATGCCTGGCCCCCCTCCTTTTTTTTTCTTTCTCACTCACTCATTCTCCCTTATAGATGTTTCAATATTAATATTAATTTTCATTTGCCATGCTTAATAGTTTCGATAGAATGCATTTCGATAGAATGCATTTCGATTAAAGTAGTCGATTTCAGTGATAGTTCAGAGATATACTATAATAAAAAGTACTGAGTTTATATACTTGGATCAAGTAAGTAAGCTTTATTGACCCAATGTTACAACATCTTATAATAATGAAAACTAATTGTTGATGCTATGGAAGTCTATATAATAATTCTACAATGATACCTCATGACATTTAGAGAAAAAAAATATTTGTATAATACGACACCACTTTTTCGATGAATACACCCATGGCTAATATCTAATTTTAATTCTTTCTTTCTTTTTCTTTCTTTTATGCCCAAAGTTTTTTATCATCAATTTTCTCTCAATGTTTCCACTAATCTGGGCGACTTAAATGAGAAACCCCTCCCCCCTCCCCAAATCAAATATTTATTCAAACAAATTATTTCGTGTTATATTGGGTTTCTATTAAAAAAAAAGGAAAGGAAAGGAAAGGAACGGAAAAAAGAAAATTTCTATTGATATTTCTTCTGCAACTTAAATTTTAACAAATATGCATGCATAATCAACTTAATAAAAGATAAATGAGTTTATTACCTTGAACAATAAAATGTCAACATCTTTTTTGCCTTTTTTGTTTAATATGTATTTTTACCATAAAAATCGAAAAAAGTCGTATTGAGTTTTTTTTTTTATTATTATTATTGTTTCCGTTCGATATTAATTCATCTTACGAAATAAGTGAATAATACTATTATTTAATACATAAGGATTCGTAGATTTCTTGTCTTGCTTTTTCCTTATATTGTTCAATAATATCTTGTCTAAAAGTGAGTTTGTTTCGCATTATTGATTAATGAGTGTAATTCCTGTTGGCAATATGTATGATAAGCAATAAATTATTTTGTTAAAGATGTATGGGGATGCTATACGTTTATATAAAAACTCACTCTCTCTCTGTCTATCTATCTCTCTTTCTCCTTCTCCCTTATTTAAAAATACAACCCTTTTTAGAATAGATCAAGGTATTATACAGCTTTTAGTTATTGTAAACGAACTAACAAAGATTATCTTAGGTGAATAATTATTCTTATTTTTTTTTCTTTTGGAAATATAATTTGTAGATAAAATAATATATAATTAAGCTGTTGTTAGTATTTGAAGACATAATATCTATTATTCCTAAAATATTGGATCTTCAAAGCATCTCTGCTCAAAATTATCCTTGCCAAATGTATTCTTGCAACGGGCAGCTTTTATACTCAATGTAATAACAACGATAAAAAAATATATATTTGAATAATGCATTTATTTAGCTATATTTTATTACAATATGAAGTGAACTTTATTATATCTGTGAACTACTGCTTTTGTAAGCATTATAACTATTGTAATTTTATAACATTCTTTCCCTTATATCACACATTAATTTGCAGTAAAACTAGATGAATAATATATATTATGTTAAAGTGTTCTTTCAAAGTAATTCAGCTCTTCTTTTTATTCTAATCAGCAAAAAGTACACTTTAAGGCTCTATATTGTCTTTCAAGCCATACTTTATATATTACAATCCATTTACCTTGACTAGCAACCTATCTTTAATCTGACTCGCTCCTTCAATTATTTGTTTATTATATTCAGATAACAATGTTCATATATCTAACAAATGAAGTCATGTTTAGCCTTTTATATATATAATGTTAGTCTTTAATACCCGTAGAATCCTCAAGTCTATGGTGACTTCAATGCTATTGCTAAACATTTATTTCGATACCAACTATATCAGTGATCAATTCTCGGCTTATCTCGATATTTGATTTAAACCTGAACGTACTCTCATTAGAGCAATGATCCTTTCACCGAAACCTTATTATTAATGCATTCAGAATAAATTCATCAACTTGCTGCTATTTTTATCCACTCTCAATGTTTGAACATAATGTTTCTCATTAATTTCTATTTGTACCATGAGTGCATCCTCCACTAAAATAGTAGTTAGATATGGAGATACCTTCAATAATAATAATAATAATAAAGATACGCTTATATCATTTCTGCTCAGTTGGTACCCGATTATTTTTGTTTTATAAAGCAAGTCTCCAACTAACAAAAAATATCTACACTACTGCAAGATTGCAATAGTATACTTCAAATTCAGTTTCTTTAAAGGCTCTTCTACTCCATTCAATACGATTTATAGAGACTCTTCTATATAAATTTAAATATCCCTTGTAATGATATAATCTCTCAAAAGCAAAAATAAAATAAAATAAAATAAAGCAATATCTGTCTACATAATCAAATTAAAACTAGCTTATTCTCTTCTATTAGATATCTTGGAAATATCTTTTATCTTTAACATTTCTTGATTCATCAGTTAGCTAAATACACACTTTATTTTATATAGAAATTTGATGTATAGGACTGTTCTCTTCTAAATCCTTGGTAATAAAATATTTGACTTATTATTATTATTATTCTCCCTTTATCCTCTATCTTAATATTTTTTTTTTAGCTTTTATCATTATAATTTTTAATCAAGCTTGAGCAGCAAAATTTTCATCCTAGAAATCCGAACTTCTTGTACCCAACAGCAGCGGGGCTAATTATGGTTATTATTATTTAAAATAAATAAATAAATAAATAAATAAAAAATTAAAATAATTTTATTAGTCTTTTTTTTTTTTTTTTTCAACTATAAAGCATGACCGACATCAGAAAATACTCTTTAGAAGAACAGCAACAGCAACAGCAACAACAACAACTAAAAGCACCACCACCACAAGTGCCCGCTCATGAGACTCCATCATTCGAAATTTCCCCTGTTAGCTCAAAATCTACTGTTCAACGGTCAAAGACAGTTCGTAATCTTAATTCTGCAGGAAGTAAAATGAGAGGTTTATTCAAGTCAAAAAAGGAATCAGCCAATAGTCATAAGAAATCAAATGATGACAATAATTTATTAACAAGGCCTATCTTATCTACTTCGGCTTCTTATGGTCCATCAAACGGGAACGACTCGATACACTCGTATCAACAATTTCCTCCTCCACCAACACAACAACCAATTTTATCCTATCAAAAAAAAGGTACATAATGATTATTATTATTTTCCCCCTTTTTTTTTTTTTTTTTTTCTTTTATTTTATTTTATTTTATTTTATTTTATTTTATACTAATTCCTCCCTTTTTTTTTTCTGATAAAATAGAAGAACAAATGATGATGAATAGTGAATCTACTTTAGAAATAGACGCCAATAAACAATTGTCTTCTTCATCTTCCTCATCTGAAATAATAGAGCAGAATCAAGAACAACAACAACAACAACATAATTTACAACATGAATTAGAGCAACTCAATGAATTAATAGCACAAAAGACAGCTGAAGTTCAAAATGAAAAGAAAATGAAGGAACGTCTTCAAGTTGAACTTTTAGAAGCCCAACGTATCTTTAAAGAAAGAGAAGCAGAATACTCTGCAATTGAACACAGTTTCTTTGAACATACTCGCGCTATTCGTGCTACCGATGACGATCTCTCTACCATTCGTGATTCCTTTAAACTCTTGAAATATTCTATTGCACGTTTAATAATGACATTAAACAAAAAAGCGGATAAAACAAGGGCAGCAGAAAAGTTTTGTCAGACATGGCCCAATTTGCCTATTGTAGATCCTACTACACATGAATTAGAGCCCTCACTTATCAATGTCTTGTCAGAGAAACTGGTTCATGAACATTTAGTAAAGAATATCTTTAATGCACCCATTTATCCAGGACTTAAAGTGAATGATGCTTATTTTACGCTTCATAACTGGCTTCAACAGCATAAATCTCAATTTTCAGTACGTTTAAGACAACAAATGGCTGCTGTGGTTGCTAAAAGCAAAGGAGATAGTGAAATTCAATTAGCTGCTCAAAAGGAAAAACAAGTGATTGTTAAAAAGATTTATGATGATTTAGCTGATATCTATTATCCATTTTTACGTGAAAATGATGCTGTTGTAGAGGAAGAAAAGAGATATTGTACGAAAATTGGTGAAATTGTAGATAAAGCACTTAAATTATCTATTGCTATTCGAGGTCAAGAAGTAGAGATCACGACTGTGCCTATTGAGGAAGGTAGTAAGCAACCCTTTGAGGAAGAAACAATGACAGAGGTGAAAGGTAGAACAAATGGTCTTGTTCGTTTCTGTATATGTCCTACTTTTATAGGCGGAGATCGTGAACATGGATTTCTTGAAAAGGGCAAAGTAGTCATTTCTGGTTAAAAAAAAAAAAATACCTCTTCTATTTTACATTTTGCATATTATATTTATATCTTTTCCTTATTACTTATTTAATAATATAATAAATATTGTTATACAAAGCAATGATTGATTACAAAAGGAGACACGGTATTTGTGTCACCAAACATGAGATAATATAAGAATAGTGTACCATATATAATTTTATTCTTCCCTAAAAACATGTCGAAAGATTACGAACATCATCAACAACAAGATGATGATGATGATAATTGGGTCATGAGTCATTTTCAGAACAATTCCTATATAGATGATTGTAATGGTGTTCATGATGCAGTCGTCAAAGTCATTCAAGATTACCGTGCTCCATTACCTCAACCTTTTCAACTTCCTTCTCGTCAAGCAACCATACAAGATACTATCTCTATTAGTAATCGTAAGAAGAATTGTCCTATCAAGCACCATCTTCGTCGAGCTTCTGAACAAGTAGAACGATTTAAACTCGACTATCTGCTTCCTTACCAACCTATGACTGGATTTAACCAATTAACCGTATCACAACATGATGATGATACAAATACAGCAATTCAAAAAAAGATGTATATTTCAGAGCCTGATGAAGATCCAATGCAACATCTTGTTCTATTACCACTTGGTAAAACAGGAGCAGGAAAATCTAGCCTTTTAAATCTTATGCTAGGCGATAATGCTGCGTTTAAAGCAAAAGCTGGAGCCAGAGTAAGTTTATTGTTAATCTTTTTTTTTTTTTTTTTTTTTTGAGGTGAAGGATATTTCTCTATTTAACTATTATATATTCAAGTCAGTAACAGACTGTGTTACAGAACGTACAGGTATATGGGCTATTGATCAAGTAGAGACAATTATTACAGTTGCAGATACACCTGGTTTTGCAGATAGTATGCAACGAGATAAACAATTTTTAACTGAATTTCAAGAATATATCATAAATTTAGGAAGTCGATTAGGCATTGATTCTTTTATGTTAGTCTTTCAATATGATTCTCCTACAAATAAGTAAGCTGGAAAAACAAAAACAAACAAACAATGTCTATACATATCTTTTTTTTTGTCTCTTCTCTTCTCCTTATTCATTCTTTTATTATTATTGCTATCATAATCAAGTATTATGTCAATATTAGAACATTTTGATTATATGATGCAACAGCAATTTCAATATTGTAATAAGTCTTGGTGGGATCATGTTCTACTTGTGTTTACTCGGGTTGATTATTATCCAAATCTTAAATTTCCACCTAATATGATAAGCAAGAAACAAAGTATAATAGAGGTACTTGTACCTAGTATACAAGAAAAATTCAACTTGAGTACGCCTCCAAAGTATGCCTTTGTTAGTTCAAAGGCACCTAATTGTTCTTTTTCAAAAAAGGGTAAATGTGATTGTTTTGCTGCTTCAAAGTATCATTTAGATCAAATGAGAACATTAAGGATACGAATTAATTCTATTCTTAGCGGTAATGGTAAAAGGTGGATGCCAACTGAATACTAAGCCAAAATTCCAAATGTAATATTATTAAATATTTATTTATACATGTATCATATTAATTATATAGTGATAGTGATAGTGACAGTGATAGTGACAGTGGTAGTGATAGTGATAGTAATAGTGATAGAAATAATAATAGTAATAGTAATAGTAATATAGTGATAGTGATAGTATACAATTTTTGTATTATTAAAAGAGGGCAAAGAAGATATATATATAGATATATACATATATATATGTATATATAAATTATTAAAGATTACATGATAATTTTTGACATATATTCAAACAAGATGGGGACAAGATATATGGCAATGAAACCAATTCCTATAAAAGATGTTATATAGATTTGCAGAGAATTATATTCTATATATTTTTTTTACCTGCATATACAATTAATTTTGTAACAATATCTACATCATATCTTAGTGGTGCATCTTCTATGACTAAGAGTGATGTTGGATCAAAGACATCCTCTTTCTTTCCATTTCCATTTAGTGTCGTGCCATCTTCTCGCATACCACCACGATGACATAATTGTCTCCTTTGATCTTGAGCTTCATTCAAATCAATAGCAGATTGAATACCTACATGTTCATTATCTTCTATCTTTCCTGACATTGAATGAAAATCTAACACGGAAGGAACAGGATGAATACTTTCTTTACGTAAACTCTTGTACGTTCTACATGCGTCTTTGTTAGTACTAATTTTATACGAATACTCCCAACTTAATATTACCTAGCACCAATTTCAAATTTACGATGAGGAAGATTAAATACACGATAAATAGGAGGTAAAATAGAATAGCACATTTTTTTACAAGCAATACGCCAAATAAATAAACAAGCGACTCCTATAATTAACTTAATAAGCGAAAATAAAATATCTAAGAGACTGACTTGAGGGCCATAAAGATGAAATTCAGAAGTTCGTAAACAATATTCATTTCGATTACATAGCCAAGTGCCAGGCAATAAACCAATAATCACTCCCGTAAAACAGACACTATTCATATTCATTTTTATTTAATTCTAAATTTACTTCCTTTTTTTTTTCTTTTTTTCTTATGATTACCTATCTTCAAAACAAGGACATCTCTCCATTGGATCAGGACTAGATGAAAAAGGTTAAATTGAAGAATATAAAATAAAATACATATAACTTTACTGAATTGATACAAGCATAAGACAGAGAGGTATACCTAAAAAGACTGTATATGTGTATGGTATATGTATAATTTTCATTAAAAATTCCTTCTTTTCTATACAAGACAAGAATACACTTACTCCAATAAGATTGACTTAAAAATAATTCATTAATTTGATCTTTGAATGTCCATTGAAACCAATAAACTACATAAGCCAATATTGCTCCACCAATACAATCTAGAGTTAAATCAATTAGTATTATTAAATTTAATTTACCTTATTGTTTAATATTATCTTTTTTTTTTTTTTTACCTGTTACTGAATGCATTCCACAATAGATTCTACCAAAAACAACACTTACAGCATAGAAAATACAAGCAATAATTGACACAATTCTTGCAGGTGATTCAGGGGCAAATTTTTCGCATGCTATGGAAATAAGAAATAAGGCAACTGAGATTGAATTTGTAGAATGAGTTGACGGAAATCCATATTCAAGAGCAACGGAAGGAGACATTGTTAATCTATGCACAGGTGGTGAAAGTGGTCTAGGAAGACATAAAAAGTCCTATAAAAGAATAATAATAAGCCATTTATATAGATAAAATACACGAGTATGATATGAATGCATATATTTATATAAATATATATATATATATATGTGTGTGTATATATAATTACTTTAAGAAAACCTGACCAAAAAACTCCAGAAGCTGTCAAAAACGCAACACTGAAAAAGCATCATGTTTAATCAGTCATCATGCTTTAATAATAGATAGGTATGTATAGTTTGATCTAATCTTTCATAAAAAAAAAAAGCAAATGGGCACTTACTTTCTTCCTAATTCAGCATTACCAAACCAGATCAAGATGGGTAAAAAGATCATGAAGAAAGTATGTGTACCCAAATTAGCTGTCCATATAAAATAATGGTCTAAAACAGGTGTTCTAATATTTTTCTATTAAAATGATTAAGCTCAATGAAAAAGATGAAAAGAAATTCTTTTTCTTTAATACCTGCATGGAAGCTAAGATGGGTGTTTCAAAACGTACTATAGGCAAGAGTATATTTCGTAAAGTAGCTCTCCAGCCGGTGAAAGCCTTATTATATAGACGTTCATCTTGTGTTCCTGCATCTACATCTGCTTCAATTTTTCTAAATGTTTTTCTTGGCATTTCTTAAAGAGATAAGAAAGAAAAAAAAAATCGGATTTACGCTTTTTAAATAATTTTTTTTAAAAAAAACATACATATTCTAATACATGTTCTATTTTTCTTTTTTAAACAAAGTTTTTAATAATCTTGAAAATTTTATTCCAAAGTCTTTTGACAATAACGGATGTTAGAGGGAAAAGAGGGAAAAAAAAGCACATAATTAAATAGTCTTGGTTCATGCTTCTGCAGCTGAACGATGTATAAAGTTTCTATTTATTTGGTAAGAATGAATACTAGCACGAAAAAAAAAAAAAAAAAAAAATAAACACTTTTAATATTATAGTTAAATTATCTGAGCTTGGATTAGCATGAAATATGAATCAATATTTAATACAATGTTAGAAAAGATAATTTAGTATTTGAAAAAGAATTCATAACAATACTAGTATCGGTAAACTATGTTACTACAATTGTCTCTAATATAGCAGTAACTTTACAACTGAAATCTTATTAAATAACTACTTTTATCGTGACAAATCTTTCCTCTAAATATATGTGCATACATAAAGAAGGAAATTTGTTAGATAGAAATTTAGAATAGCCTACAGTTTTAACAATAAATATTAAAGTAGTTTCAAGTAATGATTTGTAATTTTTATACAAAATTACTTATTTGGTTTAACGTAAGTGGCATTATCAAAGTAGTTAATGCTTTTAAGGCTGAAGAAGCTAAACTTGATTATAATATAATCTCCTTTAACTTTTCTAAGGGACAAAATTGATTTACTATGTACTTTATTTTCAATATACATGTATGTATATATAAAAGCTTCGGGATTTTGGCTTTCAATACTTTAATATTCTATAAATCTTTGACAAGTAAGTCTGTAAATAGATATTAATTAATGACAAGTACATATTGTAGTAGTTTTATCGTTATAGAATTGTATTATATACTCATCCTTTGTCTTCTTTTATAAAGTCGAACCTTAATTCATTAAAATCGCCATTGTTGAATTCCAGCTATAGTTATAAAACACTATACAGTATTAATATGTATTTATTTATGTAATATAGCCTTCATATCTAGATATATTATTTAAGCATAGGTAAATTACTTTGGATATTATTACTAAAATCTGTCATTACTCGTTGCACAAATACACTCCCAGACCACGGTACAAAAGAATAATAACTATCAGAGCTGAATTAAGTTATATGTGAACAGCTTTTTCAATTGATGGCAATTCATAGTAGGTATTATATTTGTTATAATGAATCAATATTTTGTATTAAGAGTCAAAATTTGATTTATGCTGTTACTTTGACAGTAATTCAGTAAAGCATAATACTTTATATTTAAAAGTAAAATAAAAGCGTATACAAATATAATTAAATAAAGAGTTAGTTAGATTTAGTTTTTAACTGTCTTGTTAACAAGTCAGTATCTATCGAATCATTCTATAGTCTTTTAATTTCTATTATTTTATTTTGTCTTTGCTATTATTGTAGACAATACAACTACATGATATATATTATTTTATATTCATTTCAGATCTATAAAGACATTATATGTATTTACTCTTGTTTGTTACTAATTGATGATAAAGTTCCTATATTGACTTTTGTGACTACAAGAGAAGGATGGTAACTTTAATGATAAAGTGAATATAATCATAAATTAAGAAGAATAACTGATTATTCTATTTTAACAATAGAAGCAAGTTAAATACGTATAATAATAAAGTATCTTATAAATATCTTAATGTCACTCTATATTTATTCCTATTGTGTATATAAGGCTTTTATAATAAAAAGATAGAGTTTATTATCAGATACATTGTATCTATTTCGACACTATACTTATATAAAATGAAGCAATATATACAAATTTATTTCATCTAGACTTTATATTTATATATTACTTTACAAGCATTTTTTTTTTAGAAAAATATATTAAAAAATAAAAATAAAATAAAAAAACTTTATAAAAACTTGTACATATTTGTTTTGTTTTTTTTATAAATTTAGTTATCAATATTAACTAGTTGTTTGCTTCTTTATATTGTATAAAAAGACTTTACAATACAAATGTCATTTTTTTTTTCACTTATACTTTTAAATTAAACACACTCCTATAATAAAAGTGAAATTGTTACAGGCAAAAAAAGAAAAAAAAAAGAGAGAGATTGCCTAAAAACTTTTACTTTCTGCGTCGTATTCCATTTCCTAAAATTTACAGTTGATAAATTATGGCGTGATTTAGAAAATTTAAATTATTAGAACAATGCATTCATAAAAGTAGAATAAAAGATTAAAAAAAAAAAAGCTGTGCGGAGGGAGGGGAAGAAGCAGGAGAAGGAAATTAAATTTACATATTTTAACATTTGTCAGTATTTTTTGTTTTGTAAAAAGAAAAAAGTTTAAATGCTATTCAGGAGTAAAATGGAAATAAATGTATTCTATTGCACCACAATAATAATAGAATAAAGTAGAAGTAGATGCATTATATTGTACAATAATGATAGAGGGAAATAGAAAGAAATGTATTCTAACATAACGTTAAAGATATTATTTTAGTAAAAGCTATACAATTCTGTAAAAGAAAAAGAAAAAGAAAAAGAAAAAGAAAAAGAAAAAGAAAAAGAAAAAGAAAAAGAAAAAGAAAAAGAAAAAGAAAAAGAAAAAGAAAAGAAAAGGAAAATAGAAAAACTGTTAACTTTATTCTAACAAATTCAATAGTGTATTATTTATTGAACATACAATATGTAGTTTATTTTTCTTCTTTGCTTTTTGTTACGGATTTACATACAGAATTAATACAAGTAGGAGCTCAATAATATAAAGATGTTGTGATATATACGCGAGTATGTATGCATAGAATAAGATTCAGACAATTTAAGACTGTCTTTTTTTTTTATTATTATTCTTCTTGCATTTTATAAAATTGTGAAACTCAATTGTAGAATTATATAATAAAACTCAAATTTATATCTTCATATTTTTGTATACTACTAAGAGCAGGATTAAAAGAAAAAAAAAAGAAATATTGCAATAGCATCTATTCATTTTTTTTTATTTTTCTTTTTTTTTTTTTACATAACCATTTTACTATCATATTTTATATGTTAGTCATTGACTCCTAGTAAAAGAGAATAAGATTATTCAAGTATACTGAAACATGAGGACAATATTCCGTTTGAATAATGTATTCTATTGTTTCTTGAACTTGATGTATTTAACATAAATAAAACTTTTTTTAGAAAAAAAAACGTAATCTATCTATATAATTTTATTGGACTAAAAGGCATCCTCTATAAATTGTATTAAATTACTTGTGCAATTTTATTTTAACTTTATGATAAAAAGTTGGTTAAGAGTAAATGCTATATTTAACCTATTGTATAAATGTGGTATACAATAAAGATCAACCTCAAGTAACTAAAAATACTTTTTAGCAGGGGGGGTGTTCGACCTATTGTAGTCAGGTGCAATATCCAGGTATAAAACATTAACAATAGGCTTTTTATGTTCATATAATATCTTTATAATAAACAAATATTTCTTATATTTTCGTTTCAAGATTAAGCTTACTACATCTAAAAATGTATATAAATATATATAGTGCTGTTGATAGCTATTAGCTTCAAAGTGTACACGAATTAATTATTTTTTTTTTATCTGATCTACACGAAAGTTATAAAAGGTTTTACATTCATTGATATATACTCAAACAATGGATAAAATAAGAAGGTGGTCTGATATTGTTCCTGTCTTGCCTTAGCCAATCAAAATCGAGTTGACAAATCAAAAAAAAAGGGCGCTCCTCATCTCACGTGGACGGAGGTAATATGAATTCCGATCTAGAAAACAAAGTAAGACAATAAAGTTCAAAGAAAAAGCTATATGATGAATTATTTGACGCCAGGTTATTAGTATTTGAACTATAAACTAATATGTATACATACAATAATTGCATAAAAATCTCTCTTTTAATGAATTTTACATATTATACATTGTAATCTTTTTTCTTTTTTTTTTTTAAATATTGTTGGTTATAAAATCTGTATTTGAGTCCGTTATTGTTGAAAATAGAACAAAGAGATTATCGCGTCATGTAACTATAATTTTGTTAGGGGCAGAGAATGAATGTATTTTATTATTAAATTACAGCCAGTTGATCCGAATAATAATTGAAAGCTGTCAAAGGAACTTACTGCTTCCTTTTTTTTTATCTCCGTTAAAATCAAAAGTTGAAATAATGGTCTTACAAAGTGGTACGAGGAATGTAGAACACTACTTCTTAAGAAACTCAAAGCAAGTAGAATTTTATCCGAAACCATTGTCATGTATATATATCTATGTCTATATCTATATACAATATTTTTTTTTTCTGTGAAAGTATAAATACAAAGAAGAATTATCCTCCTCCTTTTTTTTTCACACACAATTATTATCTTATATTATTATAAAAGATGAAGACAAGTCTCATCACTTCTTTTATTGGTCTTTTCGCGGCTGCTCAACTTGTTGCTGCTAAAAATGGTGCTGATCTTAATTGCGCCGTAAATGGTTTTGATGAAATGAATACTGCTACTGCTAAGGATGATCAACTTAAGCAATTCTATGTTATTGATGATGGTACTCAAGAAACAACTCAATTCGGTGTCAAGGTCAATAACTCTGATAGTTTAAAGGCCGGTTTGGATGGTCCTACACTTATGGAAGACTTTATGATGCGTGAAAAGATCATGCACTTTGGTAAGTCAGATAATGGGATATATATATATATATATACATATATTCTAATACTAGTATTGAAAACTTGTTTCTAGATCACGAAAGAATTCCTGAACGTGTTGTTCATGCTAGAGGAGTTGGTCTTCATGGTTACTTTGAATCCTACGGCGACTATTCTAATATCACCGCTGCCAGCTTCCTGAATAAAAAGGGTAAAAAGACTCCTATGTTTGTTCGTATATCGACTGTTCTTGGTTCACGTGGTTCTCCTGATACGGTCCGTGATGTCCACGGCTTTGCTCTTCGTTTCTACACTGATGAAGGTAACTTTGATATTGTCGGTAACAATATCCCACCTTTCTTTGTTCATGATGCTATCAAATTCCCTGATCTTATTCACGCTGGTAAGCCTAATCCCAACACTGAAGTCCCTCAAGCTGGTACTGCCCACGAGACTGCCTATGACTTCTTTGCTGAATTCCCTGAATCAATTCATACCGTTCTTTGGGCTCTTTCCGGTCGTGGTATCCCTAGATCCCTTCGCCAAGTTGAAGGCTTTGGTGTTCATACCTATCGTATAATTAATGAAAAGGGCGTTTCCCGTTATGTCAAGTTCATTTGGAAGCCCAAGTATGGTCTTTCTAATCTTCTTTGGGACGAAGCTCAAAAGATTGCTGGTAAAGACATTGACTTCCATCGTAACGATATGTATACGGCTATTAATAATGGTGATTACCCTGAATGGGAATTTGGTGTTCAAATTATTGAAGAAGAAGATGTTGATAAATTTGACTTTTCTCTTCTTGACCCTACTAAGCTTGTTCCTGAATCTCTCGTACCCTTCACTCCACTTGGTAGAATGGTTCTTAACCGTAATCCTGACAACTACTTTGCTGAAACTGAACAAGTCACCTTCCACCCTGGTCATGTTGTTCGTGGTGTTGGCTTTACAAATGACCCCCTTCTCCAAGGACGTCTCTTCTCATATCTTGATACTCAACTCAATCGTATGAGTGGCCCTAACTACATGCAACTTCCTATCAATCGTCCTCTTACCCCTGTTCATAACAACCAACGTGATGGTTTCATGCAAATGCAAATTCATAAAGGTGAAGTCGCTTATTTCCCTAATGGTTTACAACAGAACACACCCTCTATGGTGGATGGCAATAAAGGCGGTTACATTGAATATCCCGAAAAGATTAATAATGTTACCAAGATTCGTGGTCGTTCATCCAAATTCTTTGATTTCTACAGTCAAGCTCAACTTTACTGGAATTCTTTAAACGTGTATGAAAAGCAACAGCTTGTTGATGGTGCTCGTTTCGAAATTGGTAAATCTAATTCTATGGATGTCCGCAGAAGAATGATCAATGTCCTTAATCATATTGATAATCAACTTGCTCGTCGTGTTGCTTATGGTATTGGTGTTGAGCTCCCTAATAAGGTTGTTGAAAACCAAAACAAGACCTCGGTTGGTCTCTCTATCGAAGCCTATCCTAAGGCTGAAAGTATCAGAACACGTACCGTTGCTATCCTTACCGCCCCAGGTACTGATACAAAAGATGCACGTGACATGTATAATTATCTTGCCTCCAAGGGCGCTTACCCTAGCTTTGTTGGTGTTCATCAAGGTGTTCAAGATGGTCTTAACATTACAAATACCTATGTCACTACCTCCTCTGTTCTTTGGGATGCTATTTATGTCCCCGGTGGTAACAAATCAATTGATATCATGACAAGTCGTACCTCCATGTTCGCCTTCAACGAACCTCAAATGTTTGTTATGGATGCATTCCGTCATGGTAAACCTATTGCTGCCTCTGCTGAAGGTGTCAAACTTCTTGAATATGCCCATGTTGATCTCCCTACTGCTGCCTCTAATTCTACTATTAAAGAGTTGAACGGCGTCATTGTTGGTGATAGTGCAGACAAAGTTAAAACTGCATTTGAAGCTGCTCTTATTCAACAAAGATTCTGGGCTCGTTTACCTTTAGACCCTGTTATGTAAATGATTTAAATACTATTGTTACCACTATTGCTATTGCTATTGCTATTGCTATTGCTACTGCTACTACTATTATTACTATTACTGTCATTATTATCAATTTTTTTGTTTGTTTTTCCTATTTATTTATTGTATCATTTTTTTTTTCATTTTAATAAATAAAAAGTTATTTATTTTATAATAAACAGTATGACTTCTAAATTATTATTATTATAAAAAATAAATAAATGTAGTTTTTTTAATTTATAGGGAGGTATTTACTTAAATTTTGATATACATATTTATCTTCTTTGAGAAGATTTCCTATGCGAATCATTGTCATATTTTTTTTTAAAAGGAGAGGGTGAACGAGAGTTATGACTGTATTTTCTCTTTTTATCCTTCCTATCCTCATATGAAGAAGAGCGAGATCTATGATGGTGACGATAATGAGAATGCTCACGATAATACCGAGAATCATGCCTTCTATGACTATCATGAAGAGAAGGACTCGTAGTAGTAGAAGAAGAAGAAGAAGAATGGTGTTGAGTCCAATTATCTGCTCTTCGTTGCTCACTGGATATATGGATTGAAGAAGAATCTGATTCTCTAAAGGGCCTATCTCTTGCACCAAATCTTAATTGACCACTTTCCTTTTTACCACCATATCCACCTCCTAACCTTCGTGGTATCCAATTCTTCATTACTCTACTTCTTTCATAATCTACTAGGATCACATGATCGTCTATTTTTATTTTATTAGCATATCTATAAGCCTCTCTCGTTGCTCGTTCAGTTGTAAAAGTAATGAATCCATATCCCTCAGATAATCCAGTTACTATAAAGATATATGTCACTTTTTAGAAATAAAATAAAAAAGAAAATATAACGCCCTTTTCTTTATTTTACCATTATTTCGTATAATTGTTATATTTGCTATTGTCCCATATTTCTCAAAATGTCTTTTCAATGTGGATTCTATTGTATTAAAATTTAATCGACCAATAAATAAAGTCTGATTTGGATCGGTCTTTAAATATTTGGGTGCTCTGTCTTTCAAAAAAAAAAAAAATTTTTTTTATGTAAAATAGTTTACATGTATGATGTAGTTTATAAATATTTATAAAAAAAAAAAAAGCTTCAAGAATACCTACATTCAGACGAAGCGGCTCTTTGAATAGCAGCGTCGTGTGGTTTAATTCCTACTCCATTAATTGAGCCCACCTGTATAGGGTCATATTCTTTAGAATACCACATTTTACAACCAAATAAAATAAAATTAAAAATAAAAATGAAAATATAAACTATATCAACTACCTTTTTTTTTTTTTTTTTTTTTTTTTTTTTTTTTTTTGCTTAGTGTATAAGCCACGATTTTTATACAGATTTTACTAGGAAAAAAAAAATCGAACCGCAGCTCTAATATTCCAACTAGTAGATTGTTCTAATTTTTTTTTTTCTTTCCTTCTCATTATACATTTAGCATGGTCAAAAATAAGGGAAAAGTAAAGTATTATTATTTAATTTTAATTTAGTTAAAAAAAAAATATTAACATATATGGAATAGGGTGGTAAATCCAGAAGAAGAGGAAAAAATGATACCGAAAATGACAAGCGTGAGCTTGTCTTTAAGGAAGAAGGCCAAGGTAAATTAAAAATAACAATCTTTTTTTTTTCTCCCTTCTTTATTTCGAGATGAAGAAACTCACTTTTTAATTTTAACTATTATTAAAAATTCATCTTGAACACATTAGAATATGCTCAAGTAACCAAGATGTTGGGTAACGGTCGTGTTGAAGCTCAATGTTTCGATGGTGTTAAACGTTTAGCACTTATTCGTGGTAAATTACGTAAGAAGGTTTGGATTAACCAGGGTGATATTGTTTTATTATCCTTACGTGACTTCCAAGATGAAAAAGCCGATGTTATTCAACGTTATAATCCTGATGAAGCTAGACAATTGAAATCTTATGGTGAATTACCTGATACTGCCAAGATTAACGAAACTGATAATGCTTTCGGTGGTGAAGAAGATGACGATGTTGAATTCGATTTCGATATTGATGAAGTAAGAATTAAATACATATATAAATATAAATGTATGCATCTGTACTGGTTCTAACTAATTTATTTTATAGATTTAATTTTTTTTTCCTTTTTATACATTTATACAAAGTACATCATTCTGTAATTCACCTTTTTTTTTATTTTTTTTCTAGTAGATTTTGAATAAACTATTATTTGCGCACATTTGTTGCATGCAGTTATATGAAATTTATTAAAGAGATTTTAATTTTGTTACAAGCGCTTGATTTATATGTTGATAGCTTTGAATGATTAAAGCAAGAGGAATCTAAAGAATTGATAAGTTATGAGGAAAGCTATTTTTTTTATCATTACATACTATAATCCAAGGTGAATTAAAACCGACAAAATAAACCCAAAAGTAAATTGGATTTGGATCACAATAGATGGCGTTAGGCAAATCTGCAAAATATAATGAACAACTAAACATGTGAAATAAAGAAGCTATCAATTGGAAGAAATATTGTTTCGGTGATCCTCGCCAGATGTAAAAGGCAGAAATCAAACAAACGGGTCCCCATATAAACTTTTATATAATAAATAAAATGAAATAAAAAAAAAGAAATGAATGAATGAATGAATGAATGAATGTTAGTAATCGACTCTGCATACAATATATAAATATGTATATATATGTTAATGATTTATTACTATAGTCATGGTTTCAAGTGTTGTTAATAGATGATCGGCAATCATATAGCGTGAATCTCCATGAGCATATTCTTTCCATAATTGAGCAAGTAGATCATTTTGTCCTGCTATCGTATTTTTATGAAATAGCCAGTATCCTTCAAAACCTAAATGCAATATACCACAAACTACAAACCATGTAAATCTTAAAAATGAAGTAACCGTCTTTTGTCGTGAAATGGCATAACACAGTACAACAATAAATGACATTATATTTCCAGCGATTAGCAAAATTTGAAAAGTACTTTTGTCATTTGGTACATATTGGGGTATATCCAAAGTAATCGGATAATAGGGATGTTGTTGTTGTTTTATCATTTATCAAGGAACGAAGAAAGAAACTATTTTATTTATTTCATTTTACTTTTTTTTTTATAGGACAGGTTCACCGGGTTTCACAATTATATTAGGTTCGTTACTTAAAGTTTTAATAGATTCAGTTAATTTATCTTCTTTCACCATTACGTAATCAGTATCGAAAGTACTAACGACAAAGACTGGTATTTGATTATTCTTGAGAGGAGTAATGATTCTAGCCAGAATTCCTACTAAACTAAAATCCATTTGAGCGTCTACTTGAAACATGCGCCAACCATGCTCTGACTTTTTAGGAGGCTGATTATGAATAAAAGATGACTTATACAAAGTGGGTAGAATGATTGATAATTCACTTTTAGTTCTAGAAATAGTATACCATGGAGCATCGAATATGTCCGAAGAAAGCTTGAAGTCATGCTCATATTGATAAATGGAAAACGCTTCTGGTAAAATTTTCAATTGAATATCTGTCATGAGAAATAAAAATAAAAATATAAATATAAAAGAAAAAGAAGAAAAAATGAATAAAATTTTTACTTTTTTTTTTTTTTTTTTTTTTTTTTTTTTTTTTTAATTTTTAGGATGATTTGCTGCCAAGCAAATAAATTACAAAAAATGCGAATATAAAATTTAAACATATAAGGAAGAAAGATACTTTAATACTTCTTCTAACTGTGCTTCATTGGCAACGAGTTTAGCTTGTGCAATATATAAATCAGGACGAATAAATAATACAACATTAGGCGGCTGTTCACTTGCAAAATAGGAAGATAGTATAGGATACAAACCCACGCGTTGAGTAATGGAAGTAGGTGAATTAATTTGTTCTTCACTATAAAATGATTCCTCTGCAAGATCATATTCTTCCTTAGTAATATAATCTGGATATTTACCAGTAACATGGTTATGCCACGCTGATTGAATTATAATAGGACGAACTTTTGAATGATAAGCTCTCATATCCTTCCAAAATTTTTCCATTAAGGCTGAGTTTGGCAAAGTACTAGAAAGACAAGTGCCAATGAATACAGCTACAAATGATGTATTATGAATGAGTATATCACGGAGTGTTAATCTTTGAATTATATTGCATTGTGACTTATGACGAAGCCGAATGCTTTTTCTTAAGGTATCAGTAATAGGCAAAAATTGTCCAGCTTGTATTAATCCTTTATCTGATATACCCATAATGTTAGATACAGAAGGATTCACCATAACATATTGCTAATACAAATGGTGTAAACAATATTATATATGTATATATTTATTCATATACAACTTACTTGCATTGTATTTTTAAAGCCCAATTGTGCAAGTTGAGGTACCATAAGAACACTTGTCAAAACAACTTTACGAGCAGTATTAGCCAAAAAATTTGCCATTAAACCAGCTTGGGTAGCAGTACTGGTAGTTCGAATTGTATTTTTAACATGTGGCTCTCTCTATATTATATTATGTTAATTTACTGTTTTAGTACAGCGTATTTTTATATTTACTTCTGCACTGTATGAATCAAGAAGTTCCTCTGGATTTGCTGCGATATTTTTTAACACATCTGACATTTTCCATGCAAGGTTATCAGCTATTTTAATATAAGATTTGTAAAATGACTAATTTTATATATACAACTTATAAACTATTTACCATCTTGTAAGCCTAAATTCATGCCTTGTCCACCAGCTGGAGAATGACAATGAGCAGAATCTAAATAAAATTAAAGATAGAAAAGGGTTATAGGTGTATAAAATTGATATACTAAAATAAATACCTCCAATTAAGAATGCTCTCTTCTTTCTGAAGCCGTTCGCCATTCTTTCATTAATTCTGAAGATAGATGACCATATAAGATTACTTAATTCGAGTTTTATAGGTGCTGTCATTCTATTTACCCATTCTTGAAGAAACTCAAGTGTAAAGTTTGATTCATATTCGTTATCTACAATTCCATGAGTTGCGCTTTCATTATTTTGATTGCTACGATGATATTCTTCCAAATTACCAAATATACGAAATACGTAAGAGGTATCGTCTATTTTATGAAGACGATTAAGAGGAACTATCCCCATTACATCTATATATATATATAAGTAAGTAAATATATATGTATCTAATCCTTTTATTTTTAAAAGAAAAAAAAACCCCGTATTTCATACCAGATCCCTTCATGAACATATTTCCTCTGTGTATCATTTCTTCAATATTATCTCCCTTAATTACTAAATCGGCTAGTGCAAATTTTGTGGGAATGGCTACACCTTCATATGTCCATTCTGGATTACCCTTCCTAACTTTTGAATGACATCCATCTGCACCTACAATATAAGCTGACCTAACTTCATGTTCTTGCTTAGTATTTGAGTCACGTACGATTGATGTTACACCCTGATCATCTTGAGTATAACTAACAAGTTCTGTTTCCCAATGTATTATACAGTTTGTTTCCGTTTGTATTCTTTCATAAATAATTTCTTCCGTCTTTTCTTGTGTTAAGATTGTCATATGTGGGAAATGGGTATTATCACCACAAGCATTTATTTTTCCTAGCTATATATCATGAATAAATAAATAAATAATAATAATAATAAACTTTGAATTTTATTTATCATTGCAACTTACATAATTGCCATTATTAAACATACGTAAACCACATGGAACATAAGCTTCAGAAAGAATATCTGATGCTAAAGCTTTATTTTCAAGAATGTCCATTGTACGTGAAGTAACTAGAATGGCTCTACTTTGATCTGTGGGACCTGATTTTTTATCAATACAATAAACTGAATGTCCCCTTAATGCTAATTGATAAGTGAAAAATAGTCCTACGGGCCCTGCACCACTAACAAGTACATCTACTTTTATTGTCATTTTTGGTTTAATGAAAAAAAAAAAAAGAAAAATAAATAAATAAATAAATAAATAAAATAAATAAATAAAATAAAGTATTTGTTTATTTTTATATGCAGCAGTGTTAATAACTACTTTCTCCGAACGGCTTATTCGATGACTCAAAATTTATTATACACATAATACGTATATAAAGAGAATCTAGGTGGTATCAATCAATAATTTAAACAGTTATAATATGTAATGATTTATTAAAAAAGAATAACTTTTTAATATAACATAATGGTGAAATGCATACATGCGATATTAAAGGGAAAAAAATAAAATAAAAAGTCTATACTAGTATATATTGATTGCAGGAAACAATAAATTCTATATGTAATAGATTTGCATGTTATAAATAGCATTTCAACAAAGCCACACTTTTAAAAAGCACATAAAATTGTGGGGTTAAAATTAACAGTATCATAAGAATCTTATTCTCTGTTGTTACACACTCGGAACACTTTATCAGCATATGATTATAATGAAAGATATATAAATATTCATTTATGTATATTTATGTGTTATTTTAAAATTATGTACAAAGCAAATGTATGGGTGGGGGGAAAATGTCTAACAATAAGAAATATTTAAATATTCTAATTTTTTTAAATTGAATGCTATGATCTGTATTGCCTTTGTTGAAGCTACATCACGTCTTCTTTGTCTTTCTAATAACATTTGACTATGATGAGTTGAACTTTCACTAAGACTAAGTTGTAAATTAAATTGATTTAACATGCCAAGTAATTCAGCTAAAGCATTATCAGCATAGTTGGTTTCTTGTTGTTTCTCCTCTTCAATAATCACCAGTTGATGAGGTGAGTCAAATAGTGTTTGTCTCGTTTCGTTCACTTGTTTACGTAACTCTTGTATGCATGCTGGCTTCTTTAATGAGATGGTTAAGCTCCTAATATTGGGGCAGTGCTCCACGAGATCAGTAATATGTTCATATTGAATATGCTTCATTTTTGTAATATCTAATAATTCCAATCTAGACCCACAAATACGAATAATTGGATGAAGTCCTGCCACGGTCACATGGGGACACTCATTTAGATATAATCTACGAATTGTAGATTCGGATGCCATCACAAGGCTAACAAGGCCCTTATTTGTGATGCCCGAGCAACGACCTATGGAAAGTGTCTCGATCTTGTGACAGTTTCTTTGAAGATGATCTAAACCTATATCATTGATTTGTTGACATCCTTCTAAAATAAGTCTTTTAAGATGACCTGCTATAGGTGATTGACTGATATGATAAAGACTATTATTTGTAATGAAACAACAATTGGATAAATTCAGGTCAACTAAATAAGGGCAGTAATCAGCGATATGTTGAATGGTACAGTCAGTGATGTATGAAGCAATATGTGATAAATCGAGTGACCGAACTAGATGGCCAACACGATCTAAATGAAGAGGGAAACTAGCAGAAATACGAGATGATGATGGCGAAGGATGATGATGATGATGCGTGTGCTGGACATTATATTTTTTATCTATATCAAGTAAGACAGGTAAACATTCAAATATAGGTGATTTAGGTACAGGCGATCTCCACAAGCTGAATGAAGCCAATTCAAACCAGCGCATACAAACAGTTGAACAATGATACAAATCATTTACGTTCATTCGACAAAATATGTTAAGTAAGATTTCATTAGGGAGCTGCTTTATAGGTGAAGGTCTATGATACACTGTAGCCGGTAATGGTTTATATCCAAGATAACAATCAGCCTTTTTGCGTAAAGGTATTAATTTACTATGTTCTTGATTATGTTGCTTTTTCTTAAATGAAGTTAATCCAATAATGATTGTCTTTATATAAAAACAAAAATAGAGGATTGACTTGAACCAAATAGATGTTATATTAATAATAAATTTCATTGAGTAAAAATATAACTAATAAAAAAAAAAGAGAGAAGGAATAAAAAATGATTCTTTCCGAATATTTATACACTTTTTGTCAAAATGATGTCGTACTTTCTTTTTTTTTTTAAAAAAAAAACCAGTGTTGCACAGTTGATTATTTAAACATAAGAATACAAAAATAAAACAAATGATTGCTAATCTAGAGATTTTTTTTGGCTATGTATAAATATCCATAAAAAATATGTCATTGGCCAACATGGACTATCCAAAGCATTATATATATATATATAACTATCTCGGTCGTCCTTCAGGTCAACATTGATAGATGCCCATGTCTATGAAAGTTTTTAGAAGTTGACAAAGATATTTAATTATTCATAGTAATGAAATCTTCCTTAGGGACACCTGCTTGAAGAACTAATAAAAATGAAGTAATAGGCTTAATTAAAACCCATTGTTCTGTAGTAGATAAAAACAAAAGCTAATGTCGTAGCCAATATTGAATTATACGTACTCTTAAAGGAGAATCTTGATGTAAAGGATTTTTTATGATTGCAGTTGTCTCTATTACTAAAGATAATAGGAATAAACCATCGTTTTATTATATATAATAAAGAGGTTATTAGAATAAAACTAGTCTATTGTATTTCACAACATAACTATTCATTCTATGCCCAGTCTTAATAATAGTCGTTGTTAGAGTATTTGAGTAATTGTAATAATAATAACAATTGTATACATTGTATTATGTAATAATAAGGACTAAATATTATATTCAATTGCACACATATACATAATATGTATATATATATTTATATGTTCACGTCAATAACGATGAATATTATTATTATGTAATACTATTTTATATGCTGACATTAATAGCAGTACATAAATAACTAGTATTGTTGCCATAGCTAGAATGTTTACAATGAAGAATCAATGTTAACGCGTTACTGCTTTACTCCTGAAACAATAGTTTACGATTAAATGATAAATTTATTAAAGAAAAAAAAAAAAAAAAAAAAAAAAAAAAAAAAAAAACCGGGACTCACGCTCATTCATACTCTAATCAGAACAACAGTTCGCAAAGTGTATAAATATGGAGAATACATGTTATAGAAGAGATAGATAAATACTCAAATCATAAATAAATCAAACAAATAATAAACAATTACCCCATGCAAGAATTAGATACTTTTAATTCCCCATTTGAGTCTGCGTGAACTTTAGTAATATTATACACACTTCTTGAATGGAGAATTAAGAACATGAACTTGGACACTTGCTATGGGCAATAGCATTTACATGAAAAATTCTCTTTACACTTATTCACCATTGTTGTAGCACTCAGCTATTAATGATGACAAATTTCACGAAAAACATTATTACATAAAACAAACCCCATTTTATATAAAAGTAGACATGTTATTTCTTTTGTGAACTTTTGGAATATTTTTCTACAAAATAACGTTTCTTAGCAAAAAAGTATTCTTTGTCATATTTTTTTATAAGCCCTTTATTATTAAAACCTATATAGCACAATACATATATAAATATTATAATATTATGATAATAAATTGATTACTTCCTATCTTTCAATCTACTATATAGTATTTGAAGCATTTCATTTTGATTGATTACTAAAAAATTGGAATAATACTGTGAAGCTTTAATTGAGTTAAAAATAGTTTGATTGGTCGTCAAAACACCTAAACGCTCCAAGAAATTCTTGATTAGTCAAATAAAAATTTTGATTTCTATTTTAGAAAAGTTAATTTTTAAATGCAAATCACTATAATATAATTTCAGGTCCTCAACTAAAGTTATGTTGCATTTGGTCAATCTATCCACAGTGAAGGAACGTGTTCACCTCCTACAAGTAAAATTCCTACTTCGGTTTATCTACTCTCCGGACGATACTCTCGTTTCCAAGTTTTTACCACATATACGCCCTTCTTCAAGCCACTCTCACTGGTATAAACTTTCGAAAAACACTTATCTGGCAACGGTATACTGCTTCATTTGACGATGATACTTATGATACTCGTATTTTTGCTGGTATCTGTAAAGCATACCTGAAAGATAATCTTGGTGATCGACAAAACAGTAACAATGCTGTTCTCTTGTCTGCCTGCCGCCTTAACCTGAGTATCGATCCTATCCTCTGGTTACCTATATCAAATGCAGAACGCAGCCGAATAGTCCGCTGGCGTCTAGGCTGGTTACTTAGTGGTGTCCCTAAACCATGCATCTATCACTCTAATTCCCTGTTCACAAGATCTCATGCTATATGGTGCCTACATATGCATCGACGATAATAAATGCCTTTAACCGAACCCGACCCTTTGTCCTTCCTCTTGAATAAGCTGCCAAATAAACAAAAGCGAAGGTTGCCAATCTCAACAGCTCTCAACACATATGTCTTTTCTGCCTGGACGATTCGTTGGCCTACTATGTGCCTTCTATTTTTTGAACTTGATTACCTACATCATGGTAAACTTCCTCCAGAAACTCCCCCCCTTGGTATAAAACTTGTAACCTAGTTACGTAACTCGGAATCTAGTATTTGTTGATATATCTTACTTTTCCTCTTCCCTTCTTTTTCTTTTTTTTTCTTTTTTTTTTACTCTTTTGCCTATCAAAAGGTTTTTTAGTACACTTTTATCCTTTCTCGAGCTGACTCGGGCAATTCAATACGCCAGTATTACGTGCTCACATGGGTTTTTTAAATTTTTATTATAAATAAAATAATTCTTTAATTGTAATGTACTTTCAAATATTGATTTTTTTTAAAAAAAAAATAAAACAGCCTTTTGGGAAAAATCAAACCGCCCTTTAGCGTTGGAACGACTGTAGAGAACTTTTCAGCAATTATAATGATATAAGAATTGTGTATGTAACTTGTTCCAATAATGAGTAATACATCATCAAAAGGAAAAATGCAAAAACTTGGGCCGGTTTTGTGAGTCACTGTATGATGCAATGTTTCACACAATGAATACATTTTGTAAAATCTTTCTATCATCATTAGAAGAAAAAAAAAATCCAATTTTGATTTTTATGCATCAGTTTCCGTAACTACTGTAATTTAATTTCGTTAAGTGGAGCTGTTCTTTGTATCAAAGTTTTTATATCTTGAAGCTTGTGCCTGTCCACAAAAATTCGTGTGTCTCTGCTGGGAATAAATCCATTAGAGCTAGATGCACTAATGATTGGATGTTCATTATTGTCAGGGCGAATTGATGAAGTAAGTAAAAGATTCATAGTTTTGGTTCCCAAAACTAGTTTTTTTTTTTTTTTTTTTTTTTTTTTTTTTTTTGTATTGTCATAGTCCATTAAAACTACCTTAATGTTTTCGTATCTTGAGTGAACGTGAGGTAGAGAGGATTGTGGAATGTTTCCATTCTTTATTGATGATGTTTTCTCGTACTGAGCATCGAGGGACGGTAGTCTTGAATAAATTTTGCCACCAAGGATAAGTAATGCTTTGTTTTTCTCTGTGAATATCATCTCTTACAGCAATCTAGCACATACTTCGACCATTCCAGGGTTCAGTGTCCAGCTGTAGTTCAACTACAGTGCAATCTCGCGATCAAGTTCCACATAATTTGACTTGGAAAGTTGATTTCTATAGTGACTATCCAGAATGATGTTATGGATGAAAAGTAAGAAAACTTCGGGTGGACCATCTCCCATGAATACCTTTCTTTTTTTGGACACAATAAGAAATGATGGCGATAGATCCTTCTTTTGTGACACTACCACATTCCGAATGACTTCTGATGCAGTTAGTAAATTGTGTTCCTCCCCTTTATGATCAATATATGCCAGTGGCTCTAATTCCCCTAACTGTGCTATCAGAGTTTTTTTTTTTGTTTTTTCTCTATCCTTGTCAGTTCGATTTAATGCGTTGAATGCTGATAGTACGGCAGTTTTGTAATCATGCCTTGTTTTGTTCTCTTCTTCTTTTTCTTGAATGAATGAGATGGTTGTCATGATATCAAGAGCAACTTGAAGAGTATCGTCATCCTCAAATATACTGTCATCATCTGATTTATTTCCTTCTATGGTTACCCTTGGGACATCTTTGATAATCACTCCAAAGCTTGTGCAATTTTCAAAACTACAATGCATTTTATCATCAGAAGCTGCAATTGAAGTCATGATGGAATCGATGCTCAATTTAGTTTAAAAAAGTGACTAGAAAAAAAAACACTGGAAAAAAGTACTGACTGGAAAATGCATTGGAAAATGCACTGTAAAAAAAAGTCAGCTTTCCAAATAAGTGTGATGGTATGTAATAAAATGAAGAAAAATAAAACAAAAGAAGTATAGTTTGAGACTGTTTTTATTCAATGAAAAGAAAAAGAAAAGAAAAAAAATAAAAATAAAAATAAAATAAAATAAAATAAAATAAAATAAAATAAAATAAAATAAAATAAAATAAAATAAAATAAAATAAAATAAAATAAAATAAAATAAAATAAAATAAAATAAAAGAATTAAAGATTCGAGATTATTTTGTGTCTACACAACTGCTTGTATTTATACTAATGAGTCCTGAATGTAAGAAATAAAAATAGCTGTCAAAGAACATGAGTCATGAAATAGTGCCAGTATTCAAATATACATTGTGTTGATTCAAGAGACTGATTTCTATGGATTATCTATTGGGTGCTATAATGATCTGATTGTATGTTCCTGATATTTTTTCTTTATTTTATTGGATTAAAGACGACTTGAATCCTTTATCAAGGTTATAAAAATAAATATGTAGAAGTGATATGATGTCTAGACAATTGGATGTCAATAAGTTTCATATTATTTATAAGATACTATATACAGGAAGATATATGAAATATTTTATTATGTGTTCATGCTTATAGTTTGTCCTGTATTATGTAATTCACCTTTTATAATATTACTTATTCTTATATCCAGAGCTTGTTCTATAACGGAATGAACCAAATATCTGCAAGCCGTTCACAATGGTATAAATTAGTCTGCAACCTTCTTTGGCAAAAAAATGTGAACCTGTGCTGGATACATTGGATCATCGTGTTTTTAAATCGCTGAAACAACGATTTTTACAAGAAAGTCATGACACTCTCTGTAATGGTCCAAATGCCCAAACGATCTCTACTTGTCGTCTAACCTTGGTAATTGATCCTATTTTATGGCTCTCAATGACACGTATGGAGCGTAGTCAGGTACTCTGCTGGTGTCTTGGTTGGCTCCCTGGTGGAAAACCTCGTCCCTGTCCTGTCCTTTCCATCCTGCAGTTCATCTTTCTTGTGTCCATACTACTGAATGTCTGCACATACGCCGTTGTCTACGAATGCTTAGATCCATCAAAGACCCTCTTTCTTTCTTATTAAAAAATGTTCCGTCTATCTCTTCCTGGTCTGTACGTTGGCCTGAAATTTGTCTGATCCTACATGAATTGTATCATATTTTCCATGGTAAAGATCTTTCTCCCCCTCCAGCTGATATCGATACTAGTGTGGTGAAATGGTTGCAATGATAAAAGTGCTAGTGTTTCTGTCTTGTTTATGATTTTTTTTTCTTTATTCTTCAATACTTTTTTCATTTTCTCTCTTGACTCGGGAGGATTTTTTTTTAACTCTTAACTTTGCGAACTGGTTCGGGCAATGCAGTTATTTAAACTATTGTGCTCATTATGACCACTCTTTTTTTTTTTTTTTTTTTTTTTTTTTTCTTTAATAAATTTATCATTTAATCGTAAACTATTGTTTCAGGAGTAAAGCAGTAACGCGTTAACATTGATTCCTCATTGTAAACATTCTAGCTATAGTAACAATACTAGTTACTTACGTGCTGCTATTAATGTCAACATATAAAATAGTATTACATAATAATAATATTCATCGTTATTGACGTGAACATATAAATATATATATACATATTATGTATATGTGTGCAATTGAATATAATATTTAGTCCTTATTATTACATAATACAATGTATACAATTGTTATTATTATTACAATTACTCAAATACTCTAACAACGACTATTATTAAGACTGGGCATAGAATGAATAACTATGTTGTGAAATACAATAGACTAGTTTTATTCTAAAAAATCTCTAGATTAGCAATCATTTGTCTTATTTTTGTATTCTTAAATGTAAACGTTTCACAGTTTGATTGTTTTACCTTCCCCCCAAAAAAAGCATTTATTTTGATGACTACACATAATAGAGATGATCGAATAGGTTACATGATACAATATGTTTGATTGTAATACAGCTATTCTATTGTTTCATTATTATTTTATTTTCTTTAGAGCTATTGTCTTTTTTTTCATATTGTTTTCTTCATATCCTTGATATATCTTGATGAACAAACTATTTCTGAATATAGGCTAAATAAAAAAAAATAATTATATTGAATTGCAAGAAGAATGTATAGTAGTAAATTCAATATATTGTGAACTTAGAAAGCTAGTAACTGATAACCTACGCGGAAAATATTCTTCCAAATTTTCCAAAGATAAAGAATTTGCATTTAAAAAATGGTGCTGCTTAGCAAAAGTAACAGTAACAGGCTTTATACATTGCTAAATATACCAATGGTTTCTTGTTTTTTTTTTCTCCTGACGTAACTTTTATATCGGAATAGATGAAGGGATTCAACTGCAGAGTTTTTGTGAATACTATACAGCAGATTCTTCCTTCCAGAGCTAATAATTATATAGTGACCTTGTATCTTCTTATATCTTTTCTTGACTTTCTATCCTAACTTTCATATGCACTTTGTTCAAGCAGTATATATATTTAATGATTATAACATTAGTTTGAATAGTACACTGAAATTAGATTTGCGTATTTTCTAGTAGACAGAATAACCAAAACTTCAAATAAACAGCTCAGTTCTATTACTTAATAAGCTTCCTAATATTGTTACCCGAGAGTATTTTAACAAAAGATTTTAATATCAATTTACTGACAGCTCGATACATAAATAAGCATTATTTATTTTGTATGCTGATAATACTATTTTATTTTAACCCTTATTTGTAGGGCATTTAGTATAACATGAATTATCAATCATTTTTACATATTAATATGCAGGTATGTTAACTAGACAAATACTAAAATTTGGGTCATATTAGACCATTTTTCATATTTATGCCTAATTATATATGATCAATGTGTAAATAATTCCTGAAAAAAAAAAAAAAGAAAAGATTTATAGTGATAAGCTCTTCTTCATGGCTCATATAATTCTATATTACGTGAGATGAATTATTTAGCTTACAGCTCCATTTCTCCTCCTAATCCTGATAGACTGATTACCCAACCCAAATTTTCTTTTTAACATTTTCTTCCCTTCTTTTTATAGGCTGATCTTATATCTTTGCCTTTTGTCCCAGTTAAAGAAAAGCAATCAATTAAATAAACTACGCGTCCATTGGCCAGTTTATTTATTTATTTAACTGTATGCAGATTATATACCGACATGTATCTTTTTTTTTTTTCTTTTTTTTTTTTCTTCTTCTTCTGATCTATAATCATGACATTGCCTAGTCATTTTGCAAATCAATTATTACAACTGAAAAGTGAAGATGAAATTAAGACTATAACTAAAGATCAAGATGAATGGTAATTTTATTACCTCGTTCATTAGTTGTTCAAAAACTGACAAATAAAGAATATAAATTAGCTTAGCGAATTACAAAGAAATTGAACAGAAATTAGAAGCATTTAATAAATTTAGTCAAGCCCGTTATCAGAACATCCATAAGCATTTTGAAGCACATACAAAGTTGCTTAAAGAAATAAAAGAAGATTTAAATAGTGTATTTATTAAGCTAAGGAAAATAAAAAATCAACTCGGATTAAAATATCCAAATGAAATGGAACAAGTCCTAAAGAAATACCCTGATCCTAGAGTTGATGATGAAGAATAAAAAAAAAAAAAGAAAACTTTATTTTATCCAATATTTTGCTGTTATTAAAAGAAATATTTGTTCAAGTGATCTCTTTATAACACATATCATTATTTTTGCTCTAAGAAGGAAAAAAAATAATAATAAGAAGATTTAACATGTAAAATAGTGCAAATAAGAACTTATAAATAATGATAACAATAAACTCTGTTATCAATTTGCTTGATAGCCTTCTTGGTAAGATTTTTAGTATTCTATTTTAAAAAAAAAGGTGGGTGATGGGGACTAAGGTTAATTACCTAGTTCGATATTTTTTTCTGTTGTTAATACAACAGCAATAGTAAAGTAGCTTCATGATCACCCTTAAAAAGCTCAACTATGGAATATTGTATACAAAAAAGATCCTAAACAATTTGTTACTAACTTCTATAAATAGAAAGTTATAGTAACTAGTAACTAATTGATATATGTAGTGACTAGCAAATTCAGGAGGTTAAGACTATCTGAAACAAGGTCTAATGAATATGTGAGAGCTATCGTTAAGGGAAAAAAAAAAAAATGAAATTGGAAAGAAATAGGTAAATTCACTATCCTAGGCAAAAGGAATAATGAAAGTATTGACAGGAAGAATTAAACTATCTTCAAAGAAATTTAACTTGATAATAATAAAAAAAAACTGCATAGTTGTATATAATAAAAGATCAAATACTCATAAGCTAATCTTACTGCTTTTTAATTAACTATAATTTATAAAACTAAGTAGTGTCCAGTTGTGCTACATGCACATTATTGATATGCATTAAAACATACGTAGCATACTGCTTATAAAAAGTTTATATTAAAGCTTATATAATCTCTTTTTTTTTTTGTTTGTTTATACATATTTATATAAATATATTTGTGTGTGTGTTTATTTGTATACTGCTTACTTTGGTTTATTAAATAGACTAATCATCATATTTGTCACCTCTATTTACATAAGTTGGACATACAACATCAACTAATTCTTTAGTTTGAATATTAATAGCTGTTAATCTGCCTCCATAAACACAACCAGTATCAACACCAAAAGTCATATCTTTAATGTTTAATCCTCGACCAGCATCATGGCCATAAAAGACTTGTAAACTATCTATTGTTCTATTCTTTTCAAATTCATTATATTCAATTGCCCATTGAGTTCCAACTCGACTATTAGAAGTTGGAATATCATCACTAGCAATATCACGCATCGTCATAACTAAATAAGGAACTTGATTTTCTAAACCTGATATACGTGGGTCTAAGCCAGCATGAACAACAACAGAATTATTTAAAAATGGTAAGTGAAGCATTACAGGGCAACTTGACAAGTAATTATAGTCATCATCAGTCATATTCCTACATGTATATATAAATAAATTAACTGTTATAATCAATCACACATAGAATTATAAAAAAAAAAATCGATAATACTTTACAGTGCAATAGCTGTGTGATAATTTTTAAACTTTAATGGATCGGGAACATTACCTTCAGGCATAGTAGCATCAAGTGGGTACATAGCATTTCTTCCCTTTTCCATTTCGTATGTCTTAAATCGTATCACTATATCATCATGATTACCACGAACACAAAGTGCTCCTAATTCTTTTGCTCGTCGAATGACACCTATACTATCAGGTCCTTTTGATGTTAAATCGCCTGCAAGAATTAATTGATCTGTTGTTGGATTATAATTGAGTTTAGCAACCAACGTATTTAATTCATTTACACAGCCGTGAACATCCCCAATAACGAAAAATCTTTGCTTTTGTGAGAAAGATGATTGGTTACTCGTTACTAAATCAGTCATGTGGGAATAAGGTGAAATAGGATATTCCTTTATTCCTCTATTATTATTATTCTTGGAACTCTGTTTTTTAGTATCTGTCACTACCACAGCTATCACAATTACGATAACTATAACAACAATGGCTGCTACGATACCACCAATAATTTTCCATAATCTCTTTTGCTTTTTTGTTTTAGCATAAGTTGGAGCAGCTATCACAAATTCAACACTACTATTATCATCTGTAACATATCGTGCCATTTTTATTTTATTTTATTTTATTTTTATTTTATTTTTTTTTTTTTTTTTTTTTTTTTTACAAATATTAATAAAATTAATAGAAAAGAAAAAAGAAAGAAAGAAAAAGGAACAAGAAAAAAAAAAAAAAAAAAAAAACGAGAATATTGGCTTTATATTGGTATAAGTGACTGGCTTCATCATCCGTAGCCATTATGTTTCGCTAGGAATTTTTTTTTATCTAAAAAAAAAATGTTTAATGAAGGAACCCATAAAGCCTTAGAAAATAGAAAAGAGTCGATTGTATATAATTATAAGAGTTACTTGTCATTTTATAGAATGAAGCTCTTTTTAACATACAAGTATTTTTTATTTTTAAATAGAACCATTGTGGCTTTTGTACTACTGTCTGGGAACTATAAATAACATGACAATATATCCTTTTCTTTTCTTTATTTTAATATGAATTTATAGCGCTTGCTAAAACAGAAAATTGATTTTGAATTAAACTATAACACAAAAAGATTATAGTTGTATATTTACTAACTATGTAAAGATTGTATGCCATAGGTGATCGCCTTTAAAGCAGTCTTTTGTTTTAATAAGACAAAGGATAGATGTATTGATCTGTTGATAATGTAAAATATAGTATATACACATGTGTGTATTTATACATGTGCCTCTACAATACTCCTATTCCCGATAATGTTAAAGATTAGTATTTGATAAACAAAGACGCTATAAGTTGTTTTAAAACATTGAAGATTTTAGTTAAGATGGATGTCAACATATCTAGATCACAAAATTTAACTTAAATTTATCCTTAAAGCACCTTAAAATATTTTGAAATCATTCATATCTAGAATTATAGATTTCTCCAAGTTTCTTTTAGCGTTTATAGCTGTTGTCTAAAACATTATACCGAGGAATTTTTTTTATTATTATTGCAATCTAATCTTTACTTTTCAATAATGATACTATGTAGCTATTACCAAAAACAACCAAAGATATCTTTCAGGAGCAGTTGCCTTCTTTATATTTTACTGAGGAGTCTCCTTTCTAACTAATAGTAGTACACTTGCACAAATATCAAAAAAAAAAGTAGAATAGACTTACATTATGTTGATTGGTGTTTTTTTTTTTAATTTGGTTTTATCAGAAAAATGCCGATGGCATCATTAAGAGCTCAGAAAATTGTTTCATTTTATTTAAGCTAATTCAAAGTTACAAAGATTAAATAAAGTAATGTGTACTGCATTGAAAAATAAAAAATAAAAAAATGGATTGTTTTATCAATATAGTTTTTTTTTTTTTTTTTTTTTTTTTGGTAATGATGGTCATACCTTTATTTTATAGTTAAGAAGATGGATATTTTGTAATGGCAGCTTGAGCATTGAGTAAAAATTTATTAAATTAAAAACATCACTAAAATTATTCACAAGCACTGATGAATAATAATAATAAAGAGTGTATGTTGACAGCCGAGATAGATTCCTTGTTCAGGGCAAATATAAATGTTAACGTAAAATCGTCTTGAATTATCAAGTGGGATACGTCTTTCTGAAATACTTTATCAATAAAGTATTTACAAAGAATATTTAGTGCCCCTTCTTCAAAAAGATATTAACCAACAAGGGTTTTCAATAAAATCCCTATCTCAAGTCCTCATAGATTTTTTTTCCCTTTCTCTCTCATCTGTTTCTCTTTTTTAATCTTATTAACATTTATGTAACTAAGATGCATGTTCGCTGAGATGAGAATAATATGTAAGTAATCGTTGCAAACACTTGCTGATAAAAAATCATTACAAATTTTGTGATCTGTAGAAACCTCCATTTATCACCAATTAAGGTTTAGAGCTTTAAAACTATGACTTGAAAAAATAAAATAAAAAATAAGAATAAAATACATCTTTTATTGCATTTTGTTTTATACATGATGAGACTTGTACTATGATAATAGAAACAAGTAGTTTAAAAAAGTCCCACTTGAAACTCTTTTCAATATCTAATAAAATATCCACAATACATTTTCGTATTAGTAATCGGAACAGACGGTAAATAGATATATATTTTTTTAAGCATTCAATTAAATACTCTTTTCATATTACATAATACTCTATTTAATATGGTAGAATTCATATACCGTGTTTAATCATGTTTTTAAAAAGAAAAGTCGTATAATATTTATTCAATACTAGAATTATCAAAACTTCCTTATTAATACTTTTATCATCAATATCGATATCATCATAAGATTTCCCGATAATAAGAAATGATATTGGTAATGAAAAGCTTTATGATTTTTATTAGAATATATAATTTTTTTCCCCATATTTAATAAAATTTTAATAGCCTTCAAAAAGGCCGCTTTATGATTTATAGCTTGAAAACTCAGGCTTTAGTGTTTACATAAACAGTTGTATACATATTTTTTTTTCTGCGCTCCAAGGACAAAAAATGATAAATATGAAAACCGAAAAATATAGAAATGTCTGAATTTTAATGTTATTTTGCTTAATGGCAAAATTCAAGTCAACATATTTTATTTTCATTGGATAAATTTATAATTGTAACAAAAAAAGTAAAAGTCGAGTGAAACCATACCGTTGCAAGATTTTTTTTTTTTTTTTGTCTTCTCCTTTTTTCTAATTTTAATTTTTTTTTCTTTTTTTGTTTTGTTTTGTTTTGTAAATAATTAATAATTTTCCTTTCTATCTTGGAATGGCCTTTTAATGTGTATGTATTCAACTTTAACAAATACAGTAGCAGAATTATCCCCAACTCATAGTAATACCAATTCAGCAATAACAACAACAACAACAACAAGTATGTCTCGTAATAGAAGTTTATCAAATACATCAGCCGGCAGTCCACCTCCTGCTTTGTTATCCCGAGGATTTGCTAGTCTTCGACGTGCTCATAGACGCTTATCTAATTCGTCCCCATCGTCTCCTTCAGCTTCACCAGAGCATTCTACTACCACAAATAATAATACCCTAGAATCTGTGAATACAAATACCGATTCTTCTCGAGGAGCAGCAGCAACAAGTGAAAATCGTACAAACCGAGTCTCTGCTGAGTCCGATTCTAACATGAGACTTCCTCGTCTTAGGCTTGTTCCAAATGTTGGATTATCGAGTAGAAGCTTTGTATTCGATATCATTGATAGAGAACTTGAGCCAAATGTCATTTATCGTATTGGACGTTTTTCTGATCGAAATGTACTTTCCGACAGATTATCATTTAAAAGTAAAGTAGTAAGCCGTAATCATGCTGAACTCTGGACTGAACAAGGAAAGGTAAACTATACTTCAAATCTGTGTGAAAGGGAGAGAGAGAGAGAAAGAGAGAGAGAGCGAGACAGAGAGAGCAATTTGTGCTCAGCTTTCTTTTTTTAGTCAAGTTCTGAGAAATTTATTTTTATTTATTTATTATTTATTATTTACTATTTTTTATTTTTATTTTCTTGACACATAGGTTTATATTCGTGATATTGGATCATCAAGTGGGACATTTTTAAATCGAATTAGACTCAGTCCACCTAGTCATGCTAGTGCACCTCATGAACTAAGAGATGGTGATACTCTTCAGTTAGGTGTTGACTACCAGGGTGGCTTGGAGCCCATCTATCGAGCAGTACGTATTCGTGTAGAAATCAATCGACAGATACAAACTGCAAATAGTCCTTTTACACGTGCTGCTTTTCAACAACTACGTAGTCATCTTATTGGTATACCAGCTGCTACTGCTACTGCTACTGCTGCTGCTGCTGCTACTGCTTCATCCCAACCACAACAATCAGACTTATTTGTTCAGCCTTCTGATTTAGGTCTTCATAGGGAACCTACAAAGGTTCATGAGCATTCAGGGGAGATAGTAACGACAACACATGATTCTTCAAACTCAATTCCACTATCAGAAATGGTAAGCCGTCTTCCCTCTGACCTCACACGAGCTGATATCCAAGAGTGTTGTATCTGTCTTTATGCTATTGCTCCCTTTCAAGCTTTGTTTATCGCACCATGTTCTCATATGTTCCATTTTAAATGCTTAAGACCTATTGTCTTTCAAAATTATCCAGGATTTTCATGTCCACTGTGTCGTAGTTATTTCGATTTAGAAGCAAGTGTAGCGGTTGAAGTGGATGATGTTTTAGAAGCTCTTAATTCAGCCAAAGAAAAAAGAGAAAAGGAACAAAGGAATAAGAAAGTGCCGTTAACATCTTTTGATACAGTACCTGAATTAAAGGAAGAGGAAGAAAAAGAAGAAGAGGAAGAGGAAGAAGGAAGGAGAAGAAGAAAAGAAAATGAGGAGATAGTTCCTCTTTTAGAGGTTGCGGGAGAGAGTTCATTACGACCAAGTAGTAGTCATCATTCAGAGCTTAGTAGTGATTTAGAAGAAGAAGAAGAAGAGGAGGAGGAGGAGGAGGAAGAAGGGAATAGAGGAAATGGTGAGATGATGAAAGATCATTTAGAGTCATCTCCTCTTCCCTGTATCACTACTCCTCCTGTACCGTTTGTTAATATGCCTGAGGAGGAAAATAACTCTTCTTTGACAGAAGTACAAAATTTGTCTTCACCGCCACAAGCAATTGCAGTAACTGGTACTAATAATAATCATCTACAAACGTCTACCCATGGTGCTGCTAATGGACGAAATAGTGAATCTACCGCCTTATTGTCTACAACTTTAGTTGGCTCTCCTATCTTTGATAATAACTTATTATCAACACCATCTAACAGTAATGCATAATATTTTTTTTTCTTTCTTTTTGTACTCTTCAATTTTAACAAGTAGAGAGCTTATTATACACAAAATTCCATATATGTATATGTATTTATATATATATGTGTATATTTATGTATATGTATATTTTCAATTGCTTGTATTTATATATTTATACATATTTTCGACATAATTATTAATCCATGTTTTTTTTTAAAAAAAAAAAAAAGAAAGAAAGAAAAAGAAAAAGAAAAAGAAAAAGAAAAAGAAAAGCATTTAGACATTATAACCTACATATACACAAATATTAACTTATGGACAAAATGAACATGATTACTTGAAAAAAAAATTATCTCATCCGTTATTTATAAACTTGTTTATATATATGTATATATGTATATCAAAGGAATTTATTTTATAAATAATATAATATGAACAAAATGTTATAGACAATAGTTTAGCTTTATTATAAATCAATAAAAGAAAAAAAAAAAAGAAGGGAGGGAAGGGGGGTATTACAACTCTTATGATCCACGAGTAAGTGGATATTCTAGAGTATTACGAATAATAGATGATACACTTTCTACAGGTGTTCTTACAGTGAGACGATACATCTATATATATATATATATATATAAAACTAGAGTTAAAAGATGTATAAAGTTGACATTATTACTACTTACATTTTGTTCCAAGTTTGGTTCTAGCCGTAATAAAATACCAATTTTTCCTCCTTGTTTACCAGCATCTACAATACCAGCTCCAACAAAATTGTTGGGATTAGGATCCACACCACTTAAAAGACCAATGCTAAATCCTTGCATCATAGCCGTAGTTTTTAAAAGATCTATAGGCCTTTCACTAGTAAAAATGACCTGGTTTTCACGAGGAGGTCCACCAATTTGATTCCATCGCTTGAAGAAGTTTACACCATCCATGTTAGTTATTGGCTCTTGAAATTTAGTTAATACTATAGGTAGTTTCAAATGAAGCACTTGAGTTTCAGGTCCAACTGTATAAGAAATGAAAATCTCGGGGGAATTCACAAAAATGTTATTGCATTCAACTGTAATAAGACGTTGTATTTGTGCTCCGGCAGAAACCATCTTGCTATCTTCAGAAGGTAACAAAGTAGTATTTACCCCTTCTACAGACATAACCATCAAGTTAATCTCAGTCAGAACATATTGAGTTTTGTTAGTTAAATACAAAGCAAGTCGGCCCAATGAACCATGATATTCAGATTTAACGGATACTTGCATTTGCGAATCTTCATATAAGACACCTTCTGTATTATATAGAAGAAAATTATATCCAAGCTCATAACCAGGAGCTAAAGGGGTATTTGTATTAATGTTTGATACCTGCAAAGGTTTAGAAGGACTTTGATGATTTAATGAAAGATCATTGAAATTTAATAAATCTGGCTCATTAGATATATCTTGTTGAAATTGGGATACTGTTGATGTAGAGGGAGGCATAGTATTAGAACGCATAGGTACATTAGAATGCGGTATACTATTCGTTGTACTGTGAAGATTATCAGTTGAACTTGAACGAACAGATACCATACGTTTAAGAGTGTCTTGACGTTCAATATTTGCTTCACGACCACCAATTAACCATACACGTTTATCTTCTGTGTCGCCTTGCTTTTGATTTAATTTAAGCAATAGAGTTGATTCTCTTTCAGGGAATGGAGGCATCTCCTCACACACAGTCTGAAGCATATCCTCTGTAGGCATAGTAGAAATAGAGAAATATTCACAGGCACGTTGTTGAAGCTCAGCATCTAGAACATATCGATATTGATTTAAAACAGGCAGAATTTGCCCTTTAATTTCAGGGAAGAGATTAACAAATTTAACATAGGTTGTTAAGAGCAAAGCACGTGTTAAAAGTGAACAAGAATTAAACTTTGCATGAACGGCAGTAAATTGTTCGATAGGACTACATTTAGGAAGATTTGCAATTAAATGTCCAAACTCACCAAGGATATAACCACCGACTTTCACCATTGTTTCATTATACTGAGGTGTACCCAGATAATTTAAAACTGTCTTTGCAGCATATTCTTGTAATTCTTCATTATTTGTCACAATTTGAACTACCCGAAACCATACTTCCTCACCCACTTGATCACCTGCGGTTGAAATTAATTGTAATATAATGTCTACATACCATGAATAAGTGGATGCAAATTTCTCAGCTAAAATAGCAATTTTCAAAACCATCTCCTCTCTTAAGGCATAATCAGCGATTTGAAGATATCTTAATAGTTCAGAAACCACTATTTTAGCATTTGATGTATCACACATAGAATATAATAAATCTAGACCACGTCGACGAACACTGATATCTTTATCACGAAGTGACATTAAAATCGTTTCTTGATGTCTCTTGATAGGTTCAAGAGAATCAACACAAGCTGCTAAATGTGCCATTGTTTCTAAGCCAAGGTATCTAACATTAGTTTCTTTGCTGGAAATAAAGCGTCCCAAAAGTGCTGCAGCTTGAGCACAAATACTAGAATTACTATCAAGATGAATGGCAAGATTGATAGCTTCAAATAAAACTGCATTCTGAGCATTACTATGTTGCACATTTTTAGGTGTATCTTGTGAATCCGTAATTATAATTTGCAAAAGTTCACTAATATCAGCACGTAACTTTGGATCATCTAAAAAGATAAAAATACAATTATTAGAAAAAAAAAATAGGCATTTATTATTATTCTTATTATCAGCATACCAGGTGGAGGATAGTATTGCAAAAGACGAAGGCATTTGACTTGTAGCCATGGAATAGGAACTTTGTAATAAATATAGTCTAAGCTATAATCTCGTTCAATCAAAATCTAAATGTGTTTGATTAATATAGATAGATAGAAGGTCGATAATAAAACACTTTACCTTCTTCAAACGATTAACAGCTTTCTCATAGCATCCACTGTATTCGACTGGAAAGCTTTGAGCTAATGCAAGAACTAATGTGGTAACACTAAGAGCAACACCCTAAAGTAGATGTACACATTTAAAATGAATGACGCGTACCTCTTTATTATTATTTAAATAAACTTACCAAATCGTATTCATCCATTAAAGAAATGATTCTTTCAGCCCAGTCAGTAACAGGTATAACATCTGGATATTTACGAAATAAACGTAATAAAGTCAATGCAGCTTTCTTTTTCACAAAACTCTTTGAAGTTCTATTATTTTATCAAAGCTTAGCTTTAATACAGGAAGAAATATAAGTAAGCATTTTAGTTTTCAATTATCTTACGGCGAAATTAACAGACGATGTACATCCAAAGCAAGACTTTCCGCCATTTCTCTCCCACCAATATTGGCAATAGCATGCAATGCTAAACAATTATTAATCTCATTCAAATCGTCCAAGTCCTTTTTTATCGAGTTTACAACAAGTCGTAATAAGTCACTATTTTCGTGAAATAAAAGTGTTACAGCCAAATAGCCCTTAAGATTCAAATATTAATTAATTAAATGTTCTTTCATTTAAAAAAAAAAAAAAAAAAAAAAACTTACAATCTGCTTTTCACTATATTTTTGACTTGAAATAAGATTTACAGCTTCCATGTGACCAACATCGATTTCCCAACCGAGAATGTACATATACAACAGTTTACAAACATACTTTTTCTTTTGATATCCATTTAAGTTGCCCTCTATATAAAATAAAAAAAAAGGGGGGGGAAGGGGGAAAAGACATTTAAACAATGGAATTGAATTAAAGAAGCTTACAAGTACCTTTGAATTTGGATCTGATATTTGCTAGCTCTTTATTAATTCTTTTTTCTTCTAATTCCCGAACTCGACCTATACCACATTATTAGTTCATGAATAGGTATCATTCCTTTTTACTTAAAATCATACATTTTCGAATATCGGCTACAATAATAATGTACAAGAATTAGAAGTTGTTAACAAAAAATATATCTTTTATTTAAAGGAGTTTACCTACCAATAAATACTGTTAAACCACGCATAGAACTCATGATGAAGAATTGAGAAGTTTAAGTAACAGGTTCAAAAACAAAAATAGTAAAAACAAAATGAGTGCAATAAATCTGAGCTTCAATTATTTGACCCCTCCTCCCAATTATACGATTCAAAGAATTTTTTTTTTTTATTACAATAAAAATGACCAATGAGCATATACCAATTTTATTATGCAATATTGCTCTACTAGTCAGTTCCCAAAAAAAAAAAAAAAAAAAAAAAAAAATGAAATAGTATAATTATATTAGTCTATTATGAGAACAATAAGTTAGTTTGAGGAAGAAGTGCTTAAGGAAATAGCTATTCCTTTTTATGCCAAGTGGTATAAATTGTTGGACTAGCGAATTAATCAAAGAGAAGCTAATTACAAAGGCTTTGTCTCCTTCAAAGGAAGCTGACTGAGGAAAAAGAAAAGCACAGCAGCAACGGTGAACGACATATGGAGTTGACGATGCATATGAAAGCATTCAATGAAATGTTCACGAGCAAGGTTATTATATGTATGATAAAGACATGACTGAGGAGTATCACCGAGAAGCTGATTAAGTCGCCAACGGAAGACGCGACTACATTCAATGTGGGTTACCAATAACCCCTCAATTGGATCCTGTTATGAAGAAGCATTATGTTATGATTGCAGTTGTCTCTATTACTAAAGATAATAGAAATAAAGCATCGTTTTATTATATATAATAAAGAGGTTATTAGAATAAAACTAGTCTATTGTATTTCACAACATAATTATTCATTATATGCCCAGTCTTAATAATAGTCGTTGTTAGAGTATTTGAGTAATTATAACAATAATAACAATTGTATATATTGTATTATGTAATAATAAGGACTAAATATTATATACAATTGCACACATATACATAATATGTATATATATATTTATATGTTCACGTCAATAACGATGAATATTATTATTATGTAATACTATTTCATATGTTGACATTAATAGCAGCACGTAAGTAACTAGTATTGTTACTATAGCTAGAATGTTTACAATGAGGAATCAATGTTAACGCGTTACTGCTTTACTCCTGAAATAATAGTTTATTAGAGCAGCAGTCACAGATCAGCAAGAAGACGAAAAGAGTATTGTTGATCTTTATTTTGTCAGTCTTTGCCTGTTGTCAAGATCCTATTTCTATTGATATCACTTTACCTTGTAAACAAACAAAAACAACAACAAAAAAAAGAATCCCTCCATATAAATATTCTTCTTCATTTTCACTATGTACACTTTTTGTATTGTTAATCCTTGAATAAATCATCCATAGTTTTTACAGATTTGACATTTATCCTTTTTTATATTTTCTTTCTGCTAATCAAAACACCACTATAGGTTAGGTGAAACGTTGCATCATAATAGCATCTTTGTTATTAGGGATAAAGCAATATAATACTGAAGAGGAGTTACACGTTTTACAAACATAAGCTTGCCTCATTTATTCAGAGACATTGTCAATTAGTACTTTGGATAATGGAAAGAATGACAAAATTGTGAAACCATTATATTCAATTGCACACGCCAACATTGAGTAATTAAGTGGAGAAGAAGATGAAAAGTTGGAGGCCAATAATAACATTTGTAACCCTAGTCAAATTCAACTCCAAAAGATAACATAAGATTATGCGGACAATACTTTAGAATTTTTACAATAAAAAAAAAAAGAATACTTCGAAACTATAAAGATAATAACTATTAAAGAAACTCCTCCGTTAATTTACATAAACAAAAAAAAAGTTTCCAATCCCTGAAGAGAAGCACAAAGCAGAATTACATCAATTTATACATTGTTTTAAAAGTATTGAATTAAGAAGAACTAACTGAAAGAATTGTTTTCAACAAGGACAAGCTGTTAACATACAGTTAATTAAGCAATTTAAAACTAGTGAAGTTTTTAAACTGTCATTATAATAGGTTCTTTAAATAAACGAAAAAAATAAAATAAGGAGAAATGATCGTTAGGGTTGCTCAAGAATTTTAATAAAGGAAAGCAAAATTTAATTTATCCCTAAAAAGAAAAAAAAAGGGCAAATTTACTAATTGCATATTTGGTAAATTGTGTTTTCTTGACTATTAAAAAGAAAGATTATCATTGTCTTTTTTTTATTATTTGAAACATTTTGTTTTATTATTATCGATAATATCTATTAAAAAAGTAGTGTATGCAAACACTATAATTACGTTACTGCTTAATATTATCCTATTTGCCTATTTTATATTAATTGATTTATTAAAATAAAGCTAATCATAATATATAAACACATAAGCATATCATGCATAAATGTAGCATATAATAATGAAGAAGAAAAAGAAGAAATAGCAATAATGTTATAATTCAGACGGTGATACCTATTATATATATCAGATCATCTGATCCCTTTCTTCTTCTCCAGCTTCACCTCCTTTAAAATTCATAAGCCACTTATAACCTTTCCCTCCCCCCCTTTCTTACTCTTCCCGCCAAAATAAGAGCGCCCTCTTTTACTTACCCTTCCCTTCTTCCCCCCCCAAAAAAAAAATTATCGGTTATACAACTATGAGACTATTTGACTGTATTACATACAGGTTCATACTAATTTATGGATAGATGAAAAAAAAAACTAGGTTATTGTTTGTTATTTGTTATTGAATACATGTTTGTATGCGGTTATATATATAGAAGCTCTATATCTTTGTACCTTTTTTTTTGGTTTATATTTTCTCTTCTTTTCTTTTCTCTTTTTCATATTATATATATATATATATATATATACGCACACATACACACATACACACACTTATATATATGTATATATATTTATATACATATTTACATACATAAACACGCACTCACTCATTCACATATATATATACATATATATATATTTGTACTTAATCAAAATAAGCATATATAGCGTTTTAATTTCGTATTCTACCTTAATTGCTTGTCAATCAGACACACTTTATTTTATATTATCATTTCATTTTATAAATATTCTTGACTTTTAGTATTAAAAGTAATTGTAATACAGAATATGTCTACACAAAAAGATGAAAAATCTTCAAGAATTTTTGCATGCTCTCAATGTCCTAAAAGTAAAGTTACTTTTTATCTATTTCTTCTTCCTCTTTTACATTATTATTATTAACCATAATTATATAGTATTTGCTACAAGATCAAATTTGTAAAGTATCCTTTTTTTCCTCTTTCCATTCAATAAATATATATATATATATATATATTTATATATATTTCGCTAAAGTTATACTCACTAATAATTCATAAAAGAAAACGTCATATGGAGAATCCTAATATTCATAATATTCCATATATAAGAAGTCGCGATCAAAAAAGATGGAAAGGTCATTCTAAAAAAGTTATATCTAAAGAAGAAACTACTGAAAGGTATAGATATATAAATATATACATATATACATGTATATACATATAAATATAAATATGTATACATAGATATGTAAATATATAGATAGAATATAATAAACTGGTATATTTGTATCCTATTTATATTGACTTTTAAAATATATCTATCTGATATGTCTCAGTAATACTGATAGAATGCGTAAATGGAGAGCAGAGAATCGAGAAAAGAATAGACAAAATGATTTACGCTGTCGTGTATACCGTTTAGCGCGTCAAAGATATGGTGATAACAATTCAGTTGAAAAACAAAATTTTATACGAGAGGAAATTACAAGAAGATTAGGAAGACGTATTTCAATTGAACATCATAAAGACGAGAATCACTGGTCTACTCAACAGCATATACAAACTAGTAGCAGTAGAATTATACAATTCAATAATACCTTATCGTCAGCTACTAATATTATAGATACTGATATCAATGAACTACCCTTTTATAGCGTACCAGAACATAAAATTGAATTACCATCTATAAATCAATTTAGATCTAACTCAACTGGCTCTTGGATTCCTACTACTACTACTACTACTTATCCAGTTGTAGTAACCACCCATAGTTCATCACCTCCCTCTAGTCCTGCTCTTCCACAACTATCGCCTACTTTAGAGCGACGTATAAGTGATAGTAGTACAAGTAGTATTCAGAGTGATTCAAGTGATAATCAAATTAGAAATAACCATGATGATGATGATGATGATGATGATGACGACGACGACGATAACGACAACGACAGCGATGAACAGCCACAACGATCTTACTCTTATTCACCAATACTTAAAGAAGAATCAGGAGACAAAGGTAATTGCTGTGTGCTACCTTCTATGCATACCTTTTTATCTTATGCATCAACATCAGCTGTTGTTTCCGTTGAACAACAAAAGCAAAACTGTGTACCTACAAAAGGTGGAATTAAATATGTTGAATCCAATAGAATATTGGATGAATTTGTTGGTGTAGTTCTAAACTATGCAGCGATAGCAACAACAACAACATCATCAACACAATAAATCTGTATCTTAAAAATATCACCAATTTATATGTAAAGAACACTATTTATATACTTTATTTCATTTTATTTATACAATCTTCTTCTTTCTATGAAAAAAAAAGAAAGAAAGAAAGAAAAGAAAAGCCAATTCTTTTATTACATATTAATAAAAAGGATTATAAAATATCATTGTACATTATATTATGTAATATATTTATAGACAACTGAATTATGAAGAAGCTATGAACAACATGGCACAATAAAGAGTTTTAGGGTAACAAAGTTTACTATCATAGTTTAATTTAATTTATACTTATTTGTTCATAATGGTCACTTTTGTTATTGTATATAAACAATTTAAGAATAAACTAGTCTATTACTGTATTGTGTTTATGTTACAAAAAGACTAATATATTAAATATATACAAATACATATGTTTACATAAACATAATAGCAGCTACTGTAGTATATATCTATACATATACAGAGCTAGGGTATAATAGTATGTTATTTATTTATAGTACGAATAAAATAAAGTAACATAGATTCGCTGTCATACATATGTGACAGTAAGTTCAAATTTGTATTATCCTCTACTTTCCGCCTGTTTGAAAAGCTTATTTTTTGTTTCTTGTTATAGCTGTTGTTTAAATAGTTGAACTGCGCAGAAAATAAAAACCCAAAAAAAAAGAAAAAAAAAAAAAAAAAAAAAAGAATCCTGTTCGTAAACAGAATTAACTTTTCTTTTGTTAGTTCCAAGAAGAGGAAATGAAAATTAGAAAAACTTTATTTAAAAAACCTGATGCTTTGGTAATTTAACCTTTGTCATCTATTTGACATTTTTTTTTTTTTTTTTTTTTCGTACAAATTTACAAATTAATATATAGCCTTCAGCTCTGGAAACAATTGTTTATCATTTAATACATGATGATCTAGATCAAATATCAAAATGGGCCAACTTAGACTCTTGGTCATTTCCTAAAGGTGATTTCCTTCAGTATATAGATGTTTTAAATCGATTCGATACTATTTTGAATTCTGTATGTGAAATGCACGAATTAAACGATAGCATTCAAAAAAAGCCTTTTAATAATGACACAAAGGAAATGGTATTGGCCATCTTGAACTTTTCAAGATTGTTATATGAAAACTGTAAAAATCGAAGTTTATATAACTCTTATGAAGTAAGAAGATCGACTTTTTAAATAATATGATATCTGTATAGAGCTAATTAATAATTTTTTTTCAATTTTTAGCATTTGAACAGTTTACTAAATACAACAGATATCGACATTCTTAGGGCAGTATTACAGTTATTGATGAAAGAATCGTTACGTCTTAATACTTCACGCACAGTTCAACCAAATTTTAAAATTTCACAAGATAAGATTAGAGGATTGATAAGTGGAGGCTCCATTTCTGAATTAATTTCGAAAAATTACATTACAAATAATAAAATCACAATGTCGTTTTATCGAGAAGATCAAGATTGTAATGAAAGTTTAAAAGTTATTGACGCTGAAATTATACCAAATAAATACACAGATCATGAATTATTTTGGCAGTTAGCAGATGAGCACATGCCAAAAATATACCATTTCGAGCTTTTAAACAGAATCAGGATGATTAATCATGCAACAGAGAGATCAGTGCGTGAGCAGTTACTTATTATTCGATTTCTTCTAATTACAATAATAGGTACAATACATTTGAATTTAAATATGCAAAAACATATTCTTACTTTTTTTATTATTATTATTATTATTATTCCTAGTTCATACTATGCCTGAAACTATTGCACAAAACAAGATTTTTATTTATGAACCTCACCTAGTATCTCAACTTGTTCAACTCATTACTTATGATAATGATATCTCTATAGTAAGCTGTTTAATCCAATCACTTTACTTTCATCTTATTAAACATGAGAATATTAATTAAGAGCTTTATCAATAGGATATTCAAACTTATGCATTATATACTTTACGTGGAATAGCAATGCATAGAGCAAAAATTACAGAAGTTTTAACAGCATTTAATGCCTCTGCAAATCATGGCATTTTACTTCATATTTTACGACAATTATCACAGTTTAATACAAGTAACTATATATTAATTAAAAGAAAAAAAAGTGTATATTTCTTTAACAAAATCTATTTATTATAGATTATACAATGGAATTTCTTGATGCTTTCTTTATATTAATTAAATATTTATTACAGAGCCCTGTTGGTAGTGCTATGTTTATGTCAGCAGGCATCACCACAACTTTGGTAGAAGTTATAAATCATTCCGGAAATATGGATTCAATCTATACAAAGGTATACAGGAGTGTTTGTGGCATATCGTGTTTTCGACTATAACTAATGACTTCTTTTATCAATACAAGTCTCTGGTTAAGGTCATAAGGCTGTTGGATACAATCATTAATAATATCAGTTCATCCTTTTCGTCATTTTTAAGTGTAAATGGTTTAGATAGCTTATTGAAAGCTGTTCAGGTGCGAGTAGATTATTGTATAGAGCAACATTCATTATACAATAAGTTACCCGATATTGACTCAATTCAAGTCATTAAAGAAATATTACGATTTCTGATTCGTATAAGAGAATATGAAAATACTTCAGAAGGCTTACGTAATTTGATTGAAACCAGTTTACCAAATATTCTCAAAAATATAATGGAGAATTATAAGACATTCGATCCTAAAACTTATGCACTTGCATTCACTGTTATGTCTACATTTATACATAATGAGCCTACTTCATTAACAGTCTTACAAGAGCTTGGCCTTCCGCAAGTTTTTTTAAAAACTTTTTTATTGTATGATGAAAGTAGTATTGAAGTGTTAACAGCAGGAATACATGCTTTTGGCGCTATTTGCTTAAACTCATCAGGATTAGAAATGTTTCATGAAATAGACCCATTACCACACTTTTTCCAATTATTGACTTCCAAGAGTTTTGTAAAATCTATAAATGACATGGGAAGTATGTCAGTATTAGGTACAACGATGGATGAGTTAATACGACACCATCCCAGTTTGAAAACAAGAGCTTTTGAATGTACAAATAAACTTTTATTACAAGTAATTGAAATGGGAAATTCTGAAGAAGGAAAACCATCTGATAACTCTCATAAGTTAACATTTGAACGCAAACTTGAGGAATCCCCACAAGAAGAAAATGTAGAATGCCTTTTGCTAGCTTATATTAATTTAGCTTCAGAGGTAGATTTTTTTTTTTTTTTTTTTTTTGTCTTCATAATTTGATTTAACTTGTTAATTTTTTTTTTATAGTTTTTGGACGGATTTTTTAAAAATACAGGGAATGTGAATGAGTTTATCAAGTATAAAGGTCCTGATTTACTTTTACAATATTATACTCTTCCATCTCTTCCGTATAATTTCTTTACATCGAACGCCTTTCATGCACTCAACAATTTATTTCGGACTATTGCAAACTCCTCCCCTCAATTACTTGCAAATCAACTTATAAAAAAAATATACGATTTATCAAGGTTTCTTTTTACTGATTTAGATATAAATTCAAGTAGAATCTGTACATATATTGAAGAAAACGGTAAATTTTATTACATATACTTTATTTCTTTTTGAAATAGATATAGAGTTACTTACCTCTATTATATATGTATATTAGGTAAAGACGAGGAGTCTGTGGATAAAGCCAATAATTTATTTTACAAATTCAAAAGCCTTTTTGGATATGTTGGCCTTCTCTCAACAGTATTTTCATCTCCTATCATGAAATTTAATAATCATGCAGGCTTACTTGTTGAATGGTCTATAAAGAGTTATGAAGAATATGATAGTATAATTGAATTCCTTGGTGAACTGCATAGGTATATATACATGCATAATACATATATTCACATAGCTTCTAATTGCTCCTCCCCCATCTTTTTTTTTTTTTTTTTCAAAAGAACAATGATGTGGCAAAATATTCTACTTCGGGAATCTTCCCCTAAATTTTGGTATAGTAGATCAGCTCAGACACAATCCTCATCTAAAGAAGATATCGATTTAAAGGATCCTCGTACAATTAATACAAATCGCTTCAAGACAGTAATTAGTGAAGTATCTCCTGCTCTATTGCCTATTTTGTTAGGTATTATAAAGGCATCTACAAGTCGTCTAGCTACAAAATCACCAGAGTTATTTTATATGCGTTGCAAGGGCGTTGCTCACAAGATTGCTAAACTATTCAATGCAAGTTTATGTTATTTAAATCGTCCAAATATGCCTAATTGCAAGTATAATTATTATGCATCCCTATTTTCAATGATCTCTATGGTGCTTCTAGGTCCACGTTCACGAACTGCATTGCAAGTACCCATCGCTATTGCATTTGAAGGTTTAGGCAATATAGATTTATTAGTCAACACATTCTTACCTCAGTTTTGGAAAGCAATGGAAACAGAGATTGAAATAGACGAAAAAAATGAAAGCTTGATTCAACGTATCAATACTTGTATTGAAATAATACTATCTATTCTTTATCAACTAGGGTCAACAAAACTATTTAACAAATCAAATCATGTCCATATGCTTATTTCTCCTTATCCTGATGAAAAAAATAATTTAAACACATATCCTTTAAATTATAAGTATTGGCTATCATTTATGTCTCTTAAGCTATCCAGCCTCAATGATTATCTTCGAAGCCCTGTTTTAAACAAAATCTCAAGACAAGTGCTACATTCACTTCTACGATGTGTAACACAGAGTTTAGAGTATGAACGACCTTACATTTCCATAAAAATTGATCCTCGATATATAGCAGAAAATAATGGATCATCCCCACAGATTGGAAGACAGGAGCCAGTACCGGAAAGTACAAACAATGAAGGAAGCGACCATGATCAGCAAGAAGATACCATTGGCAATAAAGATAACGATATTATTGAAGACGAAAATAATAATGTTCTATCTTGGAAAGACATTTCTCGATACGAAGAAAAACTTTCAGTAAAGGATAATTCAAGAGAGTTTATTGACGTGCTTAACCGTTTAGATAAAGCTCATAATTTGATTCGCACAGATACTCCTCTTATTCTTGCTCACCTGGTTGATGTACGCGATGATCTTGATCTTGAAATTCGAGATTTAATGATAACTTTATGTTGTGGTGATACTAGAAACCAATTAATAAATATGGAGCAAACTGTCCAGTGTTTCTTTGCTGATGTTTGTACTGATCAGGGTACAAGTCAACTATTTGAATCGTCTATGAGCAGAATTCGAATTCTTGCATTGATGCTATGTGAGCCTAGTATGCAGAGCATTACAACAAAGATGATTGCCTATCTCTCTACTATCTTTGACTGGTTTACTTTTCTGGATTTGACTATTTCACAGTCTACATTCTCCAATTCTAAATGGTTTACTATCTTATCTTTGATATTAGAAATTTGCTTGGTACTATCTGATGAGCCTCCAGAAAAATCACTTTTTGATTCGTATAAAACGAGCAATAACATTAATAATAATAATGATATGGCTTTACAAACATCTATAACTGGGTTATTCGAAAAAAAGGAAGAATTATTGAAAACTTGCATTCATTTACTTAAATCGGAACATTTAACAGAGGATAATTTGATTGCAACTTTACGAATGATAGTATGTCTTACAAAAAGCGATCATTTAGTGAAATCATTTTTAGAAATGGATGGTTTAGAAGCCTTATTTACAAGACCAAGTACAAGTTTTACTTCCTTTGAGGTGCAACGAGCATATATTATCATGATTCTAAGACACATTATTGAAAGTAAACCAGTTTTGATAAAGACGATGCGTGAATGTATTAAATCATTCTGGTACAATAGTGTTACTTCATCTTATATAGATATTATTCAGTTCCTTACTAGTAATTGTAATTTGATTCATCGTGATTATCAGCAATTTTTAAAGGCGAGTTCACAACTACTTGGTTTGTCAGATCATCGTACAAAATCTCCTGATCAGGTCTATCTACGTGACCCTATGTATAGGAATGAAATAGCTGAAGCAGCCATGCATGATGACCATTACAATTCTTCTTCTACTTTTGTAATTCAATTTTTACTCGAAAAGGTCTTATCCGCCTTGGACAATGAAAATCAAAGTAATATTTGGATGGCATATACAGGCTTTCTACTTCAATGTATCTTTGAGCTTATATTATCTTATCCAAGCTGTAAAAGTGACATTATCAAATTTGATACCTTTATTCATTTTGATAATATCGATACTCTTTCGGATTCACTTATTTGCAAATCCTTCTTGTATAGATTGATCGATAAATTATTGCCATACAATACGATAAACAACACATCAGACCTTGAACGAAGAAAACATGGTATTTCAATATGGGTCGTTTCATTAATGGTTGGTTTATGTTATGATATAAAAATATATGATAAAGTGAAGTCCCATAACAAAGATAGACAAGACAAAACACAACAAAAGATCAGAAATTATGTTCTCCGAGTCATTCGTCTTTTCTTTAAGGAAACTCTTGAATCAACGACGACAAGAAGTATCGTTACTAAATATACTCGATACTATGTCTTTGCCGAGCTTTGTAATCATCTTCTTTCCTCTCGAGTTGAATTAATGACTCCTGTTTTAAATATAAAACCAGAGGATGTAACCAACATGGCAATGCTCATGCTGAATCAAAATTATATTTCTTTAATGATATCAGCCATTAATGATATTGATGTTGATTTCCCATATGCGAAAACAATTTTGACCTCTGTCATGACACCCTTGGAGCAGTTGACTAAAATAAATCTCCGTAACACACATCATAGAACTACCTCCTTTGAAAAAGCCTTAACTAACGATAAAACGGATGTAAGAAATGAAGAAGAACCACAAGATATGTATATCTCAATGGATACAAGTGAAGATGACAATGTATCTGAAGAAGAAGTAAACAATTTATATAGAAATTCATCTTTAGCTATGTTTGATGGTACTGTTCATGAAGATGAGGATTCTAGTGAGGAAGAATATGAAGATGATGATGATGATGTTGAGATGGCTAGGTAATAGGTATAAGTTTCTGGAAACGATACCCCTTTTAATTCATATTTGTCCTTTTTTTTTTTTCTTAGTTCCGGTGAAGAAGTTATAGAGTTTTCATCTGATGATCAGGGTAGATATGGAACAGATACTGATATGGAAGATGAAGAATCAGTCAAAGAGGATGATGAAGTTGAAGTAGAAGATGAGGAAATGGAAGAGTTGATAAGAAGCCATCGATATCATCATTCAGATACTGAAGAAGATGACAATTTAGAAGATGATGAAGATGATGATGAAACTGATTCTCACTCAAGTGATGAATCAAGTGATTTTTCCAGCTCTGATAGTTATACATCTTCGAATGAATCATTAGACTCTAATAGGAGTGATTCAATATATTCAGAAGAAGAAATGAATCGAGAGATAACTTGGCCACTGGATGAAGTGATCGAAGAATCTGAATATCCGAGTGAAAGTGAGCACACAGAAGAAGAAAGCGATAGTAGTAGTGGTAGTTCTGATACTGGTATGGACTTTGAAATTGAAGAAATAAGTGATTCTTCATATGACGATGAAAGCGATGATCTTGAACTCAATGCGGAAGAATTAGAAAACGTTGAAGATAATCTTCGATTGTTCTTCAACGAAAACCCACTAAATACCACGCATCCACCCATAATAAATTCAGCTACTAATTCCATAAGAAGCTTTGTAAGTCATGACGATTCTGAATATGACTCACCATTTGATGAAGATAACATCATCTTACATCCTCTTCTCAGAAATACGAATGCGAATCCTGAAATCGAATTCTTATCTGATGCCACTACTGGTCATCTTCAAGCATATGAAGATATTATTGGTGGTGGTGCTGCACATTTGTTGGAGCAACTTTTCTTGGATTTTCAACGACAAGAGCATGCTCCTCATTCCACTAGACAAGAGCAAACAAATTCTTTATCAAATGATGACAAAGATAACAAGGAAACATTAATGATCTTGAAAGAGTTTACACCGATGACAACTGCTAACCGATGGGCTCAAGAAGCTAAAATGATGTATACTCCTTCTACCTTAACTACTAAGGCTGTTAAAATGAAATATATGCTCGAGACTGCTCTGTTAAAAGATACGATAAAAATGGAAGATGATACCAAAGAAGAAACGAATACTAATGCAGATAGCATTCGTAAATTTAAGCAAAATGACAGCCTTATGAATGAATCTAGTGCAACACATACTCAATTTGGATTACCAGGAGAATATGAAGAAGAAGCTAATACGTCTGAGCCTTTAGTATGTACGAATGCTGACCAATTTACCCCTGATCCTTCATTAACACATATTGGGGAAGCTACAAGGATAATTAATGAGCATTATAGTCAAGCTTTATCACCAGGAGTAACATTGACAAGAAGATTTATGGATATTCCAGAATCACCATCTACGATGGATATGACTGATTTTGATTCTGAGGGCGATAGACTCGCACCTTCACCTCCTGTTAACGATTTATTTACAGTTGATCATATTACAAATCGCTTCGATATGAATGTATTAGAAAAGGAAACACCTCATTCAGAAGCTCCACGTATTGTTGACCTTTTCCAATTAGCGTCCCTTGTACGATTGCTATTTGTTCCTCATTCTATTTCAAAGACCATGCTAAATCGATTGTTGCTAAACTTGTGCAAAAATACGGAGACACGTAAAGATTTGCTTTCCTTACTTTTATATATTTTACAAGTAGGATGTAAAGATCTGGTTTCTGTAGATGATATTTTAAAGCAATTATTTTTCTATCAAAAAGGAAAGGACAGAGAGTTGAAACTAACTACTCCAGTGAAAAACATCCCCAACTTAATCGCTCAAAGGTGTTTAGAAATCCTATATTATGTTGTTGCTTGGAATAGTAAAGCATTAGGGTATTTCTTTACTAAAAAGGATATCGTTGCCCATTTGAGATATAGTGACTCTGCAAATGCTCTGAAAACAAAGGCAAAACATGAGGTCAAATATCCTATTTTGAATTTGATTCATCTATTGAGTCGGTCTGAATTTTTGGATAATGCTAATTTGATGGAGCAGCTGATAAATTTGATAGCTACTATTAGCCGATCTATACCTACAATAGTTGAAAGATACGAAACTAAATACAATCACACATTTAAACCGCCAGCTATTCCCAATCAATATTTAGAAATGATTGCAGATATCCTTTCATTTGGTGAATGCTCAAGTTTCACTTTCCAGTATACTATTAGTGTTCTTTCACACATGTCTGCTTTAGACGGTGCTCTTAAGTTAATCATTAACCGTCTGATACTAAAAGCAAAAGATTGTAGTCAACACATTTGTATTGATTTGAAACAACTCTCTCATCATTTAAATAATATTAAAGGGAGTATTGAATTATTAGATGGTGTTGCTGTTACTCAATTCTCAGCCACAACCTCTTACCAAGCAAGACTTTTACGTGTATTAAAAGCGATAGACTATTTATATACTCGCAAACAACGTAGACAACCATCCAAACAAGAAGAAAATCAAAAGGCTATTTTGGAAGTCTATAACGAACTCGACTTTTTGCCAATGTGGGAAATGTTAAGCTCTTGCTTAACGATGATCCAAGAAAGAGAAGATTTGATGAATGCAGCGTCCATCTTGTTGCCCTTGGTGGAGTCATTTATGTCGGTGTCAAGATATACCGTAAAAAGAGGGTACACTACAATAAAGGAGCAAGAGACAGGAGACTCCATTCATGATTTCTTTGCCATTTTCACGGAACGACACAAGAAGGTTTTAAATATCATGATTCGTAATAACCCTACTTTAATGAATGGATCCTTTTCAATTTTAACTTATAATCTAAAGATTTTGGATTTTGATAACAAACGCAATTGCTTTATACAGCAGTTACGTAAATTTGATGGACCCCGTACACATTCTACCATACGACTGAGTGTCAGCCGCGAACGTGTATTTGAGGACACCTATGAACAGCTTCATCCATTCAGTGGTAAAGAGATTCGAAACAGCAAGATAGCAGTCGAATTCATGAACGAAGATGGTATTGATGAGGGCGGTGTTTCTCGTGAATGGTTTTCAGTACTTGCGCGACAAATGTTTGATCCTAACTATGCCTTGTTTATTGCATCAGCAGCTGATAGACTTACTTATCAACCTAATCGTGCTTCAGGTGTAAGCGCAGAACATTTGAATTATTTCAAATTTGTGGGTCGTATAATTGGTAAAGCCATTCATGACGGTAGATTATTGGATGCCTATTTCACACGTTCTTTCTATAAATTGATCCTTGGACGTTCTGTTGATTATCGTGATGTAGAAACAGTGGATCCTACCTATTACAAGAGTTTAGTCTGGATGTTAGAAAATGATATAACAGATATTATCGATGCCACCTTTAGCATAGAGGTAGATGACTTTGGCAAAAGAAAGATCATTGATTTAAAGGCGAATGGTCGTAATATTGCTGTTACAGAGGCAAACAAGCATGAATATGTGGCATTAGTTACAGAACAAAAATTAGTTCTTGCTATTAAAGATCAAGTGAATGCATTCTTGGAAGGGTTTTATGATATTATCCCTGTTGAGTTGATACAAATCTTTAATGAACAAGAATTAGAGTTACTCATCTCAGGTCTGCCAGATATTGATATTGATGACTGGAAAGCCAATACTGTTTATGTGGGCTACACATCTGCTTCACCTCAAATTCATTGGTTCTGGCGTGCAGTTAGATCATTTACTCAAGAAGAACGTGCTAAACTACTTCAGTTTACTACAGGAACTTCAAAGGTACCTCTAGAAGGTTTCAGTCAATTACAAGGTTCAAATGGTGTTCAGAAATTTCAAATACATAAAGAATTTGGAGATGTGAATCGTTTACCATCTGCACATACTTGGTAAGGAAAATTTGTATATGTGTATGCATATGTGTATTTATATGTAATTTTTTTTTTTTTTTTTTTTTTTTTTTTTTTTTTTTTTTTTTTTTTTTTTTTTAGTTTTAATCAAATCGATCTTCCACAATATGTAACATACGAAGATTTACGTTCAAGTTTATTTAAGGCTATGAATGAATGTTCAACAGGCTTTGCTCTTCAATAGTATGCTTTATTTTAATAAATTTAATTATATTGCCATGTATTATACACCATTTAAATTCATATCACCTCAATGGCTGCTTATATACAAAATAGTATAATAGCTAGCACTCACAAAAATGCTTATTTTTATTTCATTTCATTTTACCCATACATCCAACTACGTTGCTCTTCCTCTTCTTCCTCTTGTACCTTTTTCTCTGTTTCAACTTCAAAACGACATAAAGGGCATGTATTGTGTAATTCTAACCAAGGAACAATACAATCACGATCAAAATAATGTCCACTAAAACATAGAAGTAAATAAATAGATATACATATAGAATTATATTCATTCATGCTTTTTACCAGGGCATTTGAGTTATAATACTTTCGCTTGTCTTTAAATTATCTTTACAAATAATACATGTCTCATCACTATGATGATGATAGGTTTATAATAAATACCACACAACAAGCATTACGTAATACAGTAGTATAATGCGTAAACAATAATACCTATTTAATTTATCCTGTTTTACCACAGGTAAAGTATCAATAAATCTTCTAGACGCTGGTGGCGGTCCCTTTGCATTACTTTGAGACTCTTCTAGTAATTGTGAAACGAGATTATCTAGAAATTGTTCTTGATCAGCATCTCCTTCTGCTTGCATCTGTTCTTGAAAATGTCTAAAAAAGCTACACACATACGCAAAAAAAAAAGATCAGGATAAAGAGAGTTTAGAAAGATGTTTCTTTCTTTTTTTTTGTTACTTTGCTGCTTGAATTAATCGCTGAACATTAGATACAGTATCTTCCTGTTGTCCATAACTTGACGATGAAAGTGATCCTGACTGTGGATTCATAAAAGCATCAAGATCAACGTCGTAAGTTTTTTTCTTGTTATGATTTGATTGAATTCCAAGTTCATCTATTTATTAGATGCTAATTTATAAGGACTTGAAGATAGTTTAAGTAATGTTTTTTTTCTACAAGTTACACTTTACCAAAATAACTTGACATGGTTACTTTTATTTTAAAAATGAAGAGACTACGTATAATGAAAGTTCATCACTTTTTACATTAAAATGTAACTGTCATTATTAGTAAATTCAAAGTCAGCATTTTTTTTTTAAATATTTGCTTTTAGAACTATGATAATGCGATTAAATTCTGAGTTTTATTATTATTATTATTATTTTTTTTTTTTTTTTTTAAATTTTTTGGCAATGAGCATGTAGCGACGAAATAAATGCGCAATATTGCCCGAGCCAGTTATAGAGGGGAAATAAGAATAAAAACCTTCCTAAAGGACAAGAAGGGAAAAAGGAAAACGAGAAGGAAAAAGAAAAGAGCAGTATTTTGGAATTAAGAGAAAATATAAGGGGAAAAAGCGAAAAAGTGAGAAGAAACAATTTAAAAAATCAAATAAGACCAAAGTGACCAGGAAGACACACACTATTACTTGGATAACCAATTCAACAGCTTGAGACCAGGGTCGATAGGATCAGGAGGAAATTCATCATGGAAGTAGTAATCAAGTTCATGTAGAATTGTACAAAGAATAGGCCATAAAGTATACCAGCTCGTACAATCAGAAGGACGACGAGGTTTATGTAGTGGAAGCAAGTTGAGGAGGAACGAGATGGGATCTTCGACTGAAGTAGGCATGTAGAGACGATGATGTACATGTAAGCACTCAATAGCATGTTGCCGGCTCCAATTATGAGACGGATGAAAGATACATTCTTTAGGTTTACCACCCGGTAGCCAGCCAAGTCGCCAACGAAGCACTCGGCTACGTTCTGAGGTAGTCATTGGTAAGTAAAGGATGGGATCCAATTCAAGAGTGGGGCGTGAGGAAGACAATAGGAGTGAATTAGTATCTTGACGAAGATTTTGAAATTGATCATCTAGAAACTTAGCACGAAGAGTGTAGAATTGTTTTCGGTCGAGCGTTGAGATATTTGGTGAGCATAGGTGTGTCCACATTGTAGTTTGAGTCAATTTATACCAGTGGGAATGACTATTTGAGAGCTGAACATGAGGCAAAAGATGGGCAAGAAGAGTATCTGCTGGTAATTGGGAAGTTCGAAAGAGGTATTGCGCTTGGAGGACTGCAATACGGGTCTTCATGGATGGTAGGTTGACAAGGTGAAGCATGACTTTCGCCGAAGACCGTGAGTGACCACCAAAGATACGTCGAATACATGAATTTTGAAAGGTATCCAGTGCTTTGGTAAGTTTAGCAGAGAGAGGACTAATTGCAAGACCATAATCTAACTGAGAGCGAACCATTTGACTATAAAAACGACATGCAAGCAGAGGTGGAAGACCTTTGGAGTTGAGACCAATAGCAGCAAGTTGATTCATAGTGAGAGAGGCTTTATTGATATTATGTTGGATTAGAGCAGCATAATCAATTAGACCACCAGGTTTTAGAGGAACACCAAGATAAGAAAAGGAGGATTCTTTGGAAATAGCAGTACCATATAATTGATATGGTTGAGGATCATTGGTAGGAGCGACTATGACACATTTTAATGGGTTCCACCGATAACCTAAGGAGTAACTATGAACTTCGCATTGGTGTAGTAAAGAAGCGAGTTTCTCAGGGGAGGCAATAAGGACGACATCATCAGCATAGAGTAGACAATTAAGGGACGGTACAAATGTAGTAACTACATCAGTAGTGGAGGAGTCATTGAGTTGGTGTGGTAACCTCAAACGAGCTGGAAGTTGGTTGATATAGATTGAATATAGGAACGGAGAGAGAATAGACCCTTGTAAGACGCCAGTGACAGGAGAGAAACGATACGATATATGATTATCAAGAAGAACTTCAATTTGAACCTGATCAAAGAGATTTTTGAGAACTCCAAGCAAAGCCGGGCAGAGATGAGGTTGAAGCACTTCCCAAATATAGGAGCGATCAACAGTATCATACGCTGATTTGATATCTAAAAAAGCAAGAGTAGGGAAACAATTGTGGTTACGCCGAAGAATAGAGCAGATCTCGACAAGACAATGAACTTGATCAAGAGAGCTACGAGATTCACGAAATCCGCCTTGAGCAATATCAAGAGTAGGGGATTGATCTAATAGGCTAGGGTACAAACATTTTTCAAATAATTTACGAAAAATAGATGTCAAGCTAATTGGTCTAAAGTTCCCTGGGTCACTTTTGGAGCCTTTCTTGTGTATCGGTACTACCTGTGCAACTCGCCATGATAGTGGAGTATAGGACCATTGCCAGCAGGTGCGAAAGAGATGTAGAAGCTGGGGAACCAAAGTGTGAATTAGGGGTAATAACATTTCCGTCTGTATGTGATCAACACCAGGAGCTTTTTTACGAGGCAGTTGTTTTAGAGTCTCATGAATTTGTTCAGATGAGAAGGGACAAAGATTTAAATTAAAAGGAAGACCACTAGTTATAGGAGAAGATGAACCCAAATTAGATGGTGAAGTGAGGAATTGCCCGGCATAGATACTTTGAAGATGGTCGGCCATAACGTCAGCCGGAGCACGGTTAATATCTGGATCTGGTGAGAAGGAAGGCTTCACCGATCTGTTTTTACGAATTCTGCTGAATCGTGCAATTGCTTTAGTATACTCGCCTTTAGACATCTTGTCGCAAAATTGTCTCCAAGTTTCTCTACGCCGTTGTTGGATTAGTCGTTTTAGTAAAGCAGTAGTTTCTTGATGTTTTAACCAATAAGTTAAGCAATTCAGTCCATTTGCTTTTCGCCATTTCTTGTAATAGAATTGTTTAAGCTCGAAAGCAGATGTCATTTCAGCGGTCCAGAACTGTTTTAAAAATACATCAGCAGTAGTATCCTTTTTTCCACAGATTTGATCCAACGATTCGTAGATAGTTTGGCATAGTGAAGTTGAGAATTGGTCGATGTAAGTACGAGCAGCATCTGTATCTGGAAACGTTGGGGCTGAAGAGTCGACTATACGCATTTTTTTAGCACTATCATTTGCATACTTAGCTTGGTACCTTTCATAGTGATCTAATTTTTTCAGCTTTTTCAATCGCCAGTGTGGACGATGGACCTCAACGGAAAGGTTGTGAGAAGAATGGACTTGGGGTAGATGAAAAGAGAAAGTCATAAAAGTGTGGTTAGAATTTAATGATAGATCGTCGCGGATATTAAGATCAGGTGTCTCCAAGTCAGTATTGCTAAGGAAATAATCAATGATACTTGTACCATGATAAGTATAACTAGTCGGTTGTCCAAAAGCCAGCCGTTGGTTCCATAGAATCAAACCGTGTGCTTCCATCCAATTGTAAAAGAGACGTCCGCTTGTGTTCCACCGACTGTCACCAACCAACTCGCCAATACGAGAATTGAGGTCACCACATATAATAGTCTTGGTTGTGGAAGGGTAATCCATAGGTAATAGTGAGAGAATTTCTGATATTTGATCTGATTTTAAAGAGGGGGGAAGATATAAGCAATGAATTAATAATTTAGAATTTATAATGATTGATAATGTAAACTTGGCCAATAATGGATTGACATGGTTGATATGATGAATTGGAAGTTTGAAGTCCGGATTAACAAGAAGAGCTAAACCAAGTTGACCACGATGTTGGTTATAGGAGTTTACCGGAATACCGTAGGTATGGAATTGTTTCCAAGTGGGAATTGGATATTTGTTGGGAGATAGTAGCCATGTTTCAGTAATAAAGAGTAGAGATGAATTTTTAGCAATATTTAATACAGGATAAATAGATTGTTTAGGGAGACCAGTAGCATTAAAAAGTGATATTCTCAATGGAAGACCACTCATTGGTTCAAATTAGTATGGGTTGAGTTCACATCATCTTCATCCATCGCACTCGCGTGAAATTTAGAAGATTCAGAAGCAGTAACGTCAAGCTCGAAGATGTCCTCTTGGGGGCGACTGGAGTAGGGATCAGTAGTCAGTATGTCAGCAAGTTGGTCTTTGGTAATCCAGGTTTTATGGGCAAAGAAACGTGCCACAGCATATTTAGCCGGACCACGGATATGAATAAGAGCTTTTTGGAGACGTTGATTATGAAGATCACGAGCAACCTGTTGACGTTGTTCAGTTGATTCATTGGCATATTTGGGATCTTTGAGTACACTTCCATTACAGGGATCAAAAGTAGTATGGAGTTTGATGCCTCGTTTAGTTAACAGTTCTTGGAGTTCAGGAGCATAGTCATTATGGACGAGCACTGCAACAATGTTGCGGTCAGGGTAGTGTAAATCTAGGAGACGACCATTGTTGACTCCTAGTTTCTTGAAAGTAGTTCTTAACTTACCGAGGGGAACACGTGCCTTGGTAGGTATATATAAGTATTGGAAGCCTTGAGTAGCTGAAGGGGCTTGAAAGAAACGAGCAGCAGCAGCTTCGCGTTTCGCATGGTGTTGGACTAGATTCTTTTTGAGAGCTAAGACTCTTTCTGGTTGGTGCCAGGGAGCCGAGGAAAATTGTGTATCTGGAAGAGTAGGAAAGTCTTCCTCGTCAGTGCTAGGTTGAATGGCGGCAGGAGGTAGTTGTAGTGGAGCTGATCTAGAGAGACGGAGTTCTTCAGTAAGTTGCACAATTACTTTTTGTTGTTCTGCAAGCTGGGTGGTTAGTTGGGTAATCATTTTAAAAAGCGCTTGTACGTCTGGTGTAGCACTATTGTCGAATTGGGTTACGGGGACGACAATGGTAGGGGTTGGAGTTGCTGTTGGGGGTACATTGTTAGATATATCTTCTACCATCCTTGAGGGAGCAGTGATGATATCAAGCATTTCAGGTGCATGCATAGTATGAGAGCATAAGGTACACTTGTAACAGGGTTGGTAGTGGTGCGTTTTAGAAGGAGAATCACCCTTACTGTGATAGGTAGTGACTTTTTTGCATTCAGGACATGGTATCGCTTTGCGATGTTCAAGGAAGCCTTTTGCAAGGGCTGCCAGTTCTTCTTCAGATAAAACTCGACTAGGAGTCTTATTATATTTATGTCGATTAGGCGGCATTTACCTAGTTATTGCGATGTTTTTCAAGGTGTTGAGAATTTTGAATGTGTATATAGTGTTGTAAATGTCTTTCCAAGTTTAGTAATAGTGTTGGAAAGCACTATGATAATGCAGTAATTTAACTTGAAATTGAGACAGACTACAAAAAAATTAAGACGAATAAGAATTCAATTTGAGAAGGAACAAGAGATGAAATACTGTTAGTTTTTGGACAAGTGCATATTACCATTTAGACAAATTACCTGTAGATATCTAAACCACTATTGCTAGCGAAACCGTTTCCTCTCTGAAAAACAGCAGATCTTCCTTTTTCTTCTCAAATAGACTGCGAATTGTCTAACATATTTTTGCTTGCATTGACATCTCTATTCCAAAGTATACGACAGTTTTTGCAACTAGAATACTTTTGGTATATTTATTATTCGGAAGCTTTGTTCCCTTCGGGCTTGTTTCCTAACAGAAGTTGCATTCTTTCAAGGTTTTAAACTCGTTAATGCTGACAATAACCGATCGAAATGTAGCTCTTGATCTAAGCTTGGTTTCTCTTTCAAGTAGAGGTAGACAAAGAGAAGGCTTGAATTTGGCTTTTTTCCATCTCGCCGGCTTCTTTCTTGGTGTAGTTTTACCTTTATCATCATATATATTTGTGTATTCTTTTTGTCCTGTGTTTCTTCTTATCTCTTTTTTCTTTTCTTTTCTTTCTGTTCTTTCTTGTATTCAGTCTTTTAGCTTTATTGTACTTTTTCCCTCATTAAGTAAGATGTTTATCATCTCTTTATTCGACCTTCATCTGCCCTGATAATCATTGAAACGAAAGGGTGCAGACCTTTCATTGTACAACCTGAAGATTTGGGGCATGTGTTTGAGAGCATATACTATATAATTGTTCCATTTTTCAATGTCTTTGGTTTTTGCCAAATAGAAACCTGTCTCGATGCTTTTTATTTAAGTTCTTCTACATGATGATCCCTTCTCTTGGAACCTGTATAATAATGTCGCTCTTTAATGCTACATCTTCTTCATGACATACTGTCACTATAAATATATGATTTCTGTCTGGGTCAACAGCACAAGGCTGAAAATACTTTTGTACTTTTTCATCGCAAAAATCGTTCAACTCTAATTATACTTCTTCTTTCGAATCTTTGGCTTTTCTGGCAAACACCAAAGCAAACACCAAAGCCGTCACTTTGAATGGTACAAGTGAAGCTTTACACTCTTGCAGCAAGATATTAACGTCACTGAAAAAATGTGATATACAGGCATCGTCATATCAGCTTTAAAATCAAGATGGTATGCCAATTATTTTTTTAAGAAAGCAAAGGGCAACAACTCTTATAGTATTTAATTCAAACAGTTTTTTGTATATTACCTTAGGTATCATTTACAGTCAAAAAATTTGGCTCGTCTGTAGAACCAAGATAATTTGGACACCAGTGATATTTGTCCAATAAAAAATGCAGAAATGTCTAAATTTCTCTGTATGACATTTAAAAAGAACTTATTAATCGTTTGATTTTTTTTTTTTTTTGACAATAGTCTTAATCTCAAGTTAAAAAACAGTAGTCTATGGTCATGTAGGCACAAAATTCAAATAGTATTGGCTATATAAGGATGTCTACATTTGAAGTGAAGGTAAGACAAAGGTGGATATATACCGATATTTATACTCGTGCTGATTTGCTTGATATCATGTTCTTGGTCTCCATTTTGAAAAAGAAAAAAAAAAAGAAGTAAATTTAGAACAATTTAATTAAACTAAAAGACTTATTTGAACTTTTAGTTCAATTACTATTTAAATATAACGAGTAAATGGAAGGAAGTGGGTTTAATAGAAAATATAATCTTGGATTTTATTTTTGCATCGAATCATAATAGTAACCGTTGATAGCCTTTTTTTTTTCTTTACGTAAAGGCATATGAGAAGAATTCGAAAGGACAAACAAAAACTAGACTTTTTAAATAGAAGACTTGTTGCATCAATTGTATTCAAATTCTATTCTATTACTCCCATTAGAATTACCACTACAAAATGAACTCAAAGAAACTATGCATATTCTTTCAAAGGAAGAAAAGTAAGGAATATATTTTCCTCAATAATAACAGCAGTCATTCCAAGTTAGTATTAAATTAATGTATAATAGTCTTATTTTATTTTATTTTTTGTCTTCAGTATAGTTTATATATAAATATTAGAATCTATCAATAGAAATACTATAGAAAATTACGTACAAAGTTGTTCTAAAAGATAAGTTAAAAATATGTTAATGACACAATACTATATTTTTCACACACTAGTTCTTCTTCTTTCAATAGTCATCAATTAGGAAAAGAAGAAAAAGGGCATCTCGGGGAAAACCATCAGGGAGAATATGAAAATAGCTGAAGAATAAATACTGAAACAATATAATAAAAAAAAAATTCAATTTGATCCGAAAATATTGTCCCTTCTTTTTTCATACTCTAATATTATTTCTCAATATATCATTTTGTACCCTTTTACATTACATCTTTTACTATATAAACATATGAAATATTATTAGCATTATCAAAGTCTGTGCCAAATATCCCTTGACTAGCTACCTCCTTTTTTTTTGTTTCTTACTAATAAATGACATCAATACACACTTTTTCTCTTTTTAACCTTTTCTATACTTTTTTTTTTATCTTTGAGCCACCAAGGGACATTTCTATTATTTAAACTGACCCGGGCAATTTTGATGTAATTAACATCATTTTGTACCCAATAAGGTGTTTGAAATTAGTATAGTATCCACCCCTTTTTTTTAGAACAATTATTACTAGCTTCTTTTTTTTTTTGTTTGTTTGTTTGTTTGTTTGTTTCTTGATCATTAACAAAATGAAGTATCTCATTTCTAACAAAAGAGTACTTTTACCAACCATATTAGGATTCACATTTATTTCACTTTTATTTATTTATAATATGTTAAATAATAAACCTATACAGTCTGTTCTGGTCAATAAAAAGGAGATCAAAATAATTGAAAATACTGCTTTAGTGAATCAGATGCGATTAACAAGAGAACAATTAGAATCTTGTTTAGATCCCCGGGAAGAACCTTCTGAATATCTTTCAATTGTTATTGTTACTCGTGTCGATAATTATGCCGGGTAAAAAATGAAAAAAAAAATAAAAAATAAAAAATAAACCAAAGATAATACATGTATATAAATTAAAATGTAACATAATATGGCAGTAAATAATTAAACCTTCTTTTTTTATATATAATAGGGGACAACATCATCGACTTCAAAATTTTATTGATTCTGCTTATATTTTAGCAGAAAAGACACAGGAAAATATTGAATTATTGATTATTGAATGGAATCCACCAAATGATAAGAGAAGAGTGATAGATGCCTTTGTAAAGAAATAAGAAATGATGATTATAAAAAAGAAAAAAAAAAGGAGAGAAAGACTAACTTTATTTATACTGTAGAGATTCAGAAGTTCAAAATATTTAAAATATAGAATCATTACAATACCCAATTCACTTCACCAAATTATGCAAAATAGAGGAAATTCTCCTTTACATGAATTTGAAGGTAAAAATGTTGGAATTCGATTTGCTCGAGGTCAATTTATAGTCTGTACAAACCAAGGTAAAAGTTTATATATGTGTTTATGTGTATGTATATTTATATTAATGATGTGTATAAAATAAGATGATATTTGGTCACATAATTTTCATAATGCCATCAAGTCTCGGGTATTTAAAAAAGATGTCATTTATTTACAACATCAAGATCATCATAATATGTAAGAAAGAAAAAAATGTGATGAGTATATGTGTTTTATTTAAAAATATAACTTATAGCCATGACAATTTACCACCTTCGATTGTCAATTTGGAAGCATTCCCAAAGGATGAAACTATTTATAACAGTTGTAAACTTGGAGAACAAGATTGGGGAAATTATACATTACCTCCCCCTATTAAAGTGACTGCTAGTAATGAAATTAAAGATAAAACGAAAACTATGAATATACTTGAAGTGGCAGATCAAGCAGGTGATTTTACCTTAGCTCATAGAGACACATGGAAGATTCCAAGGGGTTATAGGGAGGCAGGTGGTGTTGCATGGTAAATATTAAGTAATGTTACTCCAAGTAATAAACTAAACTAAAATCTTGTCTAGGATGGATATTGAATTTATTTGTACTGCAGCATGGACGAAAGATATACCTATTGTTTATGTTAAACCTGGCTTTACATGTCATCAAGAACATGCGAATATATGGGAAAATAACAAGGATGCAATCAATGATAATCGAAATATTGATATGAGCAAAATAGAGCGTAAAGAAAAGATCTATATGAACAAAGATGGTGAATGGGCTTTACAAAACTATGATATATATGAACATAAACTAGAATGTATTGAATTTCAAGGTGGACTTGTATGGTAAAAAGAAGAAGAAACTAGATAAAACATACTATAATATTTATTCGTATTCCTTACCTTATAATCAATCAATAAATATTTCTTAATGTGTAAAAAAAAAAAAAAAAAAAAAAAAAAATAGATGTCATTATCACTAGAGAAAAAATTTTTTTTCTTTTATAGGATACACAAGTAGAATATTTAGAAAGATATCGTAATGTATATATAATTGTATATTAAATAGGATGGCCTGCAGGGCAGTCATCAAAACGTCTAGTAGATTAGCGCGCAAACCCTTTAAAAGATGATTGGGCAACTTGTTTGCCAGCGTCTGCAATTATTTGAGGAATAGTATTTTTTTTTGAGCATAAAGTCTCGGACGACTAGAGCACTTACTAAAACTAAAGACTTGAGCTTTATTGTTCCCAGAATTATTAATATTTACTCTTATTCTTTTCTTGTGATATAAAATTCAATACTGCTGATTAAAAAAATTGTAAGCAAAATGGTGGATCTATATTGTACATATTGAAAAGTCTCTATTCAAACAAAAATACTCTACTAAGACAGTTTCAATACAGCCTCAGACTATATACAAATGCCTCTTCCTATTTTTCTTTATTAATTAACAAAACTGCGATGACGTATGATATACATATACATATACATATATATATATATTTCCTAGATTATTCCTATAGAAAGTACAAAGTTCTAGATATAATAGATCGACCATTGTAAATCAGCAGTAACAGCTATAATCTATCAAATTAGGTTCAATAGATCTAAAAGGGCTCAAATTATAAGTAATTTTCTCAATTCTAAGTTTATGTTTATTGTAAATCTAAACAATACTAAATAGATACAGATGCACCCAGTACACACTTTATTTTTATATTCTTAAACTCTTTTTCAGATGATGGCAAGCCTAACCAAATAGTTTGCTAGGCTGGAGATTCGAGAAACTGCTCTCTACAATTTTGTGACCAAAAAATGCAGGATTAGCCTTAAAAGAGCTCACTTTTACTCCTGTTGAAAGAAATTGTTCTGAGAAAATTGAAGAGAGATTCCAATGGGTGAAGAGATGGATGAAAACCGATATAAACTATGCTAGCAATTGTGTGTTCATTGACGAATATGCATTCCATATCAACATGAAATGCTCCTTTGTGTGGTCAACAAAATGAACCAGAGTAAAAATGAAGGTACCGAAAACAAGAGCGAAAATGACAATCATTTTAGCTTCAATTTCTCCTTACGGTATTGTAAATATATTAGTTAGATGACCTAAAGCAGCAATCACTTCAAAAAAAGAAAAAAAAAGGGAAAACGGCAGGTGGTTATCAAATTGCTGAGAAGAGCAAAAGTGACACGGTTACAGGACACTACTTTAACTTCATTGATAGCACTTTAGATATGATGGATCAGCACGAGGAATTCAGGGGCTATTACCTTGGTACAGATAATGTACCTATTCATAAGAACGCTGATATTCCGAAATACCATTGAACAACCTTGGATACTGTTGCGTCTATTATCCTCCATATTCACCAGAGCTAAATTACATCGAGCAATTTTGGTCAGTATGCAAGAGCAGGTTGAAAAGGGATGAAGAAATCTTGACCAGCAGAATCTGTGACGTATGTAATCAAATCCTGTTAAGTGACCTCAAAGGGTTTTGTAGATATTCTATCTCTAAGTTTGATGACTGTTTAAATAAAAGACCGGTTCAATGGCACAGTGACTCAAAAAATTGCTCACGTATTTGCCGTTTTTTCACTTTTAAAGTTCTGTACATTCAGTTTATTTCTCTTAGGTTTTATAGTTAATCTGAAATCTGTCAACCAATGAAGAAAATTTGGACTGTTTACAATGCCAAGATCATCTGCATGAAAGGGTATTGTTGTGGTTTAGGTAAATTTAAGGATTAAATATAAACAAAAGAAGTAAAAGAGAAACAAAATAAAATGGACAGAAGTACGTTGAGACTTGTCAATAAGTTTTTATCAAGAGTTGAATTAATTCAAGATAAGTTATGTTATGTTATAATTAGGGTTAGGGTTAATAATGTAAGAGTATTTATATATTTTGTGAATAAGGATGATGAGTAATAAGAAGATAAAAGTATAAGAAATTGTATTTGATAATATAATTATAGATATAGATATAGATTCATGTCTTTTGTATATATTTATTTTTATAACTAATACGTGTATTCTAAGTAGAATCAATTATTACGCGTATTTGTATTATTCTTAGTTTATCCCAGTTTAACTTGTATAAAGTTATTTTTATAAATTTGTATTCAGCAGAACAATAATAGAAGCAAGAAAGTATATTTTTAGATGTAGGACTTTTATTAATTAATAGATTTTTCTATGCAAAGGTAAATATACTAAATATGTCTATAGACAGAATTATTGTACAGGTGCACTATATATTCTATTATGACTATTTATCTTATTGAATTAAGTTGTAAATCTTACAACCATGACATTTGGCCCTGTTATGATTGTAGTCGTATTTACAACTAAGTTAATAGAAATAAACTATCATTTATTTAAATAATAAAGAGTTTATTCGAATAAACTAGTGTATTGTACTTCACAGCATAATATTCATTCTACACTCAGTTTTGATAATAGTATTCGAGCATTAAAAATAATGATATACATTGCATTATGTAATAATAAGAATTCAATAGATTTATGGCTGTTATATTCAATTACATAATTATTTACATAAGTCATATATATTATATTTACATCCATAATGTTGTATATTGTTATAGAGGGAATATTCACTGTAAACTAATATTAACGCGTTGCTTATCCCAAAGACAATAATCGTGTATATTTTTAATATCCGCAACAGCTCAGGCAGAAATCTGCATACTGCATGCAGAGTTATTCGGAGACAAAATTTGTGCATATTTGTGCATAAAGGCTTTATTATAGCAGTATTCACTTATCTAAATCACACTCCTATCAATATGACTTACCTTACAAAAACATATAAATAGCCCTCGTCATTTTTCCATATTATTTTCTTCTCGTACAATTTTTGTATTATTTTATCTTTAATAAAAGTATACGAAGTTTTCACAGACTTGTTCTTTCTGTTTTTTCTTTCCTTATCTTCTGCATTTAAAATAATTACAGAACTGATTTCTCGTTAATGGATTGGATTTACAAGCTGAGTATTGGTGTGATGAAAAAAAGGTTGCGAAATCATGCATCCAAAACGAAAGATTACCTATTGATACCACAACAGCCTACAGAAGCATCATTCAGTTTTTTCGCGCAAATTTCACAAAAATATAAGAACAACTATGCCATATCAGTATACTTCAAAAACTGTGTGCAATACTTCAAGCAATCTAATAATAAAAAACTTTTATTAAAACAGCTTCAGTCAAGAATACAAAGAAAGCAATACAAGGCAGCCCTACGACGTATCAAAAATGTCAAATATAAATTACGTGTCAACATTAATAATTACAATAACTTCCCCAATACTGGTATTCCTATGCAAAAATCAACTTCTGAATCTACACAGTCAACTCAATCATTATGTTCAAACGGACTACACAAGAACCAGAATCTAAAGTACCTGATTTATCAGAGTTAGTTGTAGACAGAATTATAAAACATAGAAAGACACTCTTTAGGAAGTATAAAAATGCAGAACAATTGACTCAAGGCGATCTCCACACAATGTCACTTTGTCTGAGTTCAATCCTTGATATTGATTATTGCAGCGTTTCTAGTCAAAAAGAAATATGTAGTCAATCAGAATGGGATATGCTTGTAAAACACTTTACAGAGCAGTATAAAATTGACGTCCAACCCTTGCCAGAAACAATCGTGAATTATTGGAAGATTTCTGTCGGCATTATAAGCCGGGAAGGGTTAGAAGAAGGCTTGAAATATATTTCAAAGATAAAATCAAGAAATGTTTCAAAGTATGAAAGTCTGATGTTGAATATTATGGAGCATGTGTAAGTAGCTATTTTTCTACTGTTTATTTTTCGTGGTATTGATTCTTTTGTTAGAGTTCAAGCGGTTAGTTCAGAACCATTTTATATTAAATGCATTGAACAAAATAAAAAAAAAACAGATTACAGAACAAGTGGTTATGTCAACTTTTTGGGACCCAATCTTTAATCAATTATCTAAATGCAAAGAAATAGTGCGGGTAAAATCTGGAGAATCAACAAACCCTTTTTCAAGCATCAATAAGCAGATACAATATCATGATCATTCAAACATCATTGGTTTCAAGATAGATTCACGATTTATACTTGACCATGAGGATCATGAGATTGATTTAGGCTGCCTGGAAGCTGCAATAAACGCTTTTGATGCAGATAAAGTATACAATGATAAAGCAAAATTGGCAAGAGAAGCAAAAGAAATTGTTGATGTTTTGACTAGTAATTCTCTTCCTGCTGCATATTGTCATGGCTGGGCTATTCAAATATGTGGTCTATCTGGAAAAGTGTCAACTGTGGAATTAGTGGCTGATAAGCTTTATGTTTGCGTACCTCAGTTCAATTTTACCTTCCCCTCTAAAATATCTGAACTCTCTGGTTTTTTAGACACTTTGGAAATATTGTCAACGGTCATGGCAATGATGGAGCAGACTGCTCAAGAAATGAAAAAGGTTATGAATTCCGTTGATCAGTTACACTCACCTTTTATCAACCACATGTTCGATCCGTCAACTTTGACCTCACCTTTATTTGGTGAAACATATAAATACAAGGTACCAACTTATTATAGCCTACCACAAAAAAATTGTTGGTACGCTGTTTTACCAGAACATTCATTGTATAAGGAAGACAGGCTATTCGCTGATATGGTGATCGACATGAAAAATATTGAGAATAATTCTACTATTACCAATCAGAGAAAACGAAAAAGAGATAGAAGTAATGCGCCTGATGATGAGCGGTGGGTAGAACTCGAAGACGGTTGGTATAATGTATACGGTAAAGTCAGTGTCAGTACCAATCCTTATGAACAATAAATTTTATATGTATTATCATGTTTTTATCCGATTGTATTTCATTTATGCAATAGTAAGATCATCTACTCATAAAGTAATTTATACAGAAATAATTCGTTCTTATGAATTAATTTATAAATTGTCATATTCAATGTATTTGGTCACACTTTGTATATCGAATTAAACTGAACCTTATATTTACCCGGCTAATTTGTTGTATTAGCCGTTGATTTACAATTATAATATCTCGAATACGATCTGCTACTTCTTTACAATGAGTATACATATAATACTTCTTGACAGAAACGTCTTGAATGGAGGCATTTCTTTTAAACTTCTTAAGTACATGAGTTCGTAGTGTCTTGGAGCTTAGTTCATTTTGCTCATCTAGAAAGTGTGTTCTAGGTGAACGGATGCCTTTGGCTAAAAGCATCTTAAAGTTTGTTTGAAGAACTGCCTCAAAAGTATGAGCGCCTATCAGATTGGAGCGCTGATGCACTTTCTGTTAAACATATCAATTACGCTGCCTTTAATAGTGTAATGCTTTTTTTTTATTATATGCATTATATAGGTAGTAATCAGTTGTTATTTTTTCAATTACTCTAACACTGTATATAAGTAGTCAATTTTTCAGGCCATTTTGTATCATCTTGAGCCTTAAGAGAGCTTAATTGTGTCTATTGTAGTATATAATTTTGAAATTTGGTGAAGTGAATTTCAAATTACATTACTAAAATTGAAAATAGGTTTAAAATTGAAATTTTATTATTATTGTTATAGAACAAGCTCTGGATATAATCATAAGTAATATTATAATAGATGAATTACATAATACAGGATAAAATATAAGCCTGAATATGAAATAAAGCTCTGTATATAGCATCTTGTAAATAATATAAAACTTATTGACATCCAATTGTCTAGATGTATCAATTATAAGACATCGTATTATTTCTGAAATATTTATTTTTATAACATTGACAAAGGATTCAGGTCGTCTTTGATCCAATAAAATAAAACATAAAAGATATCAGGAACATATACTCAGATTAAACAATAAGTTTTTTATTTAAAACTTAATCAGATCATTATAACACCCAATAGATAATCCATAGATCAGTCTCTTGAATCAACAAGATGTATGTCTGAATACTAACACTGTTTCATGACTTATGTTCTTTGACGGTTATTTTTATTTCTTTGATTCAGGATCCATTAATATAAATACAAGCAGTTGTGTAGACTTAAAATAATCTTTAACTTTTTCTTAAACTTTCAACTTTTATTCTTTATTTTTCAATTGAATAAAACAGTCTCAAACTATACTTCCTTTTGTTCCCTTTCTCTCTTCTTTTATTTTCTCTTTTATTTTCTATTTACGTTCCATCACAATTATTACTATTATTATTATTTTTTGACCAAATGAGCACATTGCATTTTTCATCTTGTGATATTTCTTTTTAAAATATCAGATAAAAAATATTAAAAAATAAAAAATAATATGAAGACAAAAAAGAGTCAACGAGACCGAAAAATAGTTCTAAAGTCAATTATTTTATTTATGAATTTAAATTGATGGGAGTATTTATAAGAATTGCTAAAGAGATCTGAGGATAAGATGTGAATCAGAAAAGTGTTAGTTACGATCTAATAAGATATGCTGTTGATAATGAAGTGTTAGTGATTTTAATATTATTAGATGGAGCAGATCAAGAGAGATTTAGGAGATTCTAGATAGAATTTCCTAAATAAATTGATAATCTGCATGTTTAATCATGAAACATAACATTATAAGTCAGCTCATGACACTTCCTTTCCAGATCATCCATGTAAGCCCTTTTCCATTTGCGCGCGGTGTTATAATTTACATTTGCGGTTATGACTGCATATTTTGGTTTCATGAGTTTTTCTTTCAAAAAATAAAAGTAATGTTTACAGTCTTCCATTGTATAAACATTATACTCAAGAGGTCTTTCTTTCTTTGGAATAGCCTCTTTCATGACTGTGTCGTCTGAACTGATCGTTTCAAATTGGAGATCCTTATTCTTAATGTATTTTCAAAGATCTGTTAATCTTTTCAAACGAAATGACTTCTCTTCAACACATGTTGTTGCTTGCTCGCCTTGTTCATCAATAAGATTACCAGCATCATCTTTATAAAAAATATTCATGCTCATTTGAAAAATAATCTCGAAATAATCGTATAAAAAAAAGTAACAAAATATACCTCAGATAAAATAGTCAAAAAAAGTGATCTATTGAGTTTAAATAAAATGACCAAATGAATTTCAAACAAATGATCGATTGAGTTTCAAAAAAGTGGGTAAATTTATTCAAAAATCTGACCAGCTTTTTCAAAAATTTGTCCAGTTGACGGCGGACGTACTGTAGATAATTGAATTGAATTGCCAGACAAGTCCAGTATATCACGTGACTGTTGCTGAGAATTTTTGAGTGCAAATTTTATAATTCTATACTACTTCTCATATATGATACGTCTGCGGTGCTTAAGTGTGAAATTATAAAATATAAACTAATAAACTAAAATTAAATATAAAATACAAATAAGACTCAATAAACTAAATCACAATTGTTTTGATCAGCAAAAGAAAATGGAAGAAGAATAGACAGAAGACAAGTCTGTGAAAACTTCGTATAGTTTATTAAAGATAATACAAAAATTGTACAACGAAAATTATATGGAGAAATTGAGGGTTATTTATATGTTTTTACAAGGTAAGTGTTATCAATGGAAATATGATTCAGATAAGCAAGTTTTACTATAATAAAGTGTTTTACATAAAACATTGTCTCCGAATAATTCTGCGATCAATAAGATATATCTTTATTCCTTTTTTCTCCCTGAGTTGTCGCTGTTCCTAGAAACATAACGAATCATTATTATTGGACTGCGACACATCAATATTAATTCTCAGTGAATATGTCTAGTTGCAACAATACCAATTATTTATGAGCTACTATCATTATCATTGTATGAGATTTCATTATTTAACAATATTCAATATTATCAATGTATATCTGATATGTACAGTGACTCACAAAACTGTCCCAATGTTTTGCACTTTTCTCTTTAACTGACTCGTTCTTCTTTTGTAATCATGCTAGAAAGATACCGAAAATATCATTCGATAGCCTAAGTAATTCTCTATCAAGTCATTACCAAAAATAGAAATATAATTTAAAACTCAGCGTAAAATATTAAATAAAAAATTGAATATGCATTGGGACAGTTTTGTGGCCGTACTTATAAAAATAAAATCTGTCCCACAATTTGGCAGTAACTTCAGCCTAGCATATAGTAGCGATCGTATTATTTCTTTGTACCTTCCACAGTATAATTAAGGTAAGTTCTAGAATATTCTATAATTTTGGGGACTAAATCTTGAGGCCATATTGTTAGTATGCGCTCCATAAGTGAAAACCAAAGAAATGACATTATTGCCAAGCTCAACAGCGGACTTTCTGTGCGTCATGTGGCTGAGCAGATTGGTGTGAGTCGGAGTTCTGTGTGTCGCATCGGAAAAACATATTTATCTGGGCGCAGCTTGTCAAAAGGGGGACGACCTGGTAAGCTCACGGAGAGGGACAAGCACTACTGTGTTCATAAAATAACTAGAGGAGGTTTAGAAAACGCTGTGCAAGTCGGAAATTCAATTAAGTCGGAGCTAGGCAAGTCAGTCTCATCTGAGACAGTTCGTCGCGCTTTAAAATCACTCGGTTTGGGTTCTATAGAAAAGGAAGCGAAACCTGCACTTAGTCCCACAAATATTAAAGAACGACTTAGATGGGCAAAGAAGTATAAAGACTACACAGTCGATGATTGGAGAAGGGTTATTTGGTCTGACGAGACCAAAATTAATCGTTTTAACTCCGATGGACGTGTCTGGGCTTGGATAAGGGACAATGAAAGTCTTCAAATACGTCATATTAAGCAGAATTATAAACATGGAGGCGGTTCAATCATGATTTGGAGTTGTATTACCTGCGTCGGAGTTGGCTGGATGTGCAAAATAGACTCTACTATGGACGGAGAGCTTTATAAGGAAATCCTTCAAGACGAATTAGAGAAATCTATCGAAATGGTGTGCAAGCAAACAGGATTAAGGAGAGACCAAATCGTCTTCCAGCATGATAACGATTCAAAACATAGGTCAATTCCAGTCAAAGAATACTTGAAAAGCCAGGAATACGAAGTTCTTGATTGGCCATCACAGTCTCCAGACCTTAATCCTATTGAACATATGTGGGCTCTAACAAAAAGAAGACTTAATGAGTATGAGACACCACCTAAGGGTATTCGTGAGCTTTTTGAAAGAATCACGGATGTATGGTACAATAAGATTACCAAAGAAGATTGTTTAAGGGTTATAGACTCTATGCCCGACCGTTGCAAAGCTGTTATAAAGGCAAAAGGTCGTTGGACTGATTATTAGTTGTTCTATGTTTAAATTAAATAAAATTAACTTACGGCCACAAAACTGTCCCAATGCATATTCAATTTTTTATTTAATATTTTACGCTGAGTTTTAAATTATATTTCTATTTTTGGTAATGACTTGATAGAGAATTACTTAGGCTATCGAATGATATTTTCGGTATCTTTCTAGCATGATTACAAAAGAAGAACGAGTCAGTTAAAGAGAAAAGTGCAAAACATTGGGACAGTTTTGTGAGTCACTGTATTACGCTGTGAAGTTCAATATACTAGTTTTATGTGAATAACCTCTTTATTATGTAATAAATGATGGTTTATTTCTATTAACTTAGTTATAAGAACGACTACAATCATAACAACAATATTGACAATATTCTCTTTATCCGAGTTCTTCTGTTGACAATGTTTATTAATATTCCTTTTCAATTGCCTCAGCTGCAATCGTAGTACTCAATGTACATAATTAATTTATTATCAATAGAAAAGCTCTTTTTATTAAAGATTTAAGAAAAATAAAATATTTATAATAATTATAAAAAACACCCCGAGGAAGTAGCCACAAGTCACGTGACTGCCAGATTTTAGAAGTGGAATTTGATAATTATCACACATCCTGTCACAACAGATAGTATCATGACCGAGTGGTTAAGGTGGTAGACTTAAGATCTACTGCACGTAAGTGCGCGTGGGTTCAAACCCCACTGATACTAACCTTTTGGAAGACCTTTTTCCTGCTTTCCAATGCAATTATTAAATTTCTTAGGACAGTTACAACACTGCATACTCTACATTGCGATAACGAGGCAAATGCCGACTAATCGATGTGGATACAGTGAGCGGAAAATGGTCCAGATTTTTTGATAAAAACACATCGTCATGGTTCGTGATACACCTTTCACCAACACGAGGCCGCAAAAAAAAGTTAAAGTGTTGCGCTTTTGCTATTTAGACTTGAAGAACAAAATATGAAATGTTATTATGCTAGAATCTTCTTGAATCT